>NC_064931.1:652799247-653115358 GCF_023897955.1 Schistocerca gregaria | reverse complement strand
CCATCGTGCACATCTTGTGAATGACTTCCTTCAGGATAACGACATCGCTCAACTACAGTGGTCAGCGTGTTCTCCAGACATGAACCCTATCAAACATGCCTAGTATAGATTGAAAAGGGCTATTTATGGATGACGTGACCTACCAACCACTCTGAGGGATCTATGCCGAATCGCCATTAAGGAGTGGGACAATCTGGACCAACAGTACCTTGATGAACTTGTGGGTAGTATGCCATGACGAGTACAGGCATGCATCAATGCATCTGGACCACCACCTCTGACGGTCTCGAGATATGGTGGTACAAAGTGTAATGTGTGGCTTTCATGAGCAATAAAAAGGATGGAAATGATGTTTATGTTGATCTCTATTCCAATTTTCTGTACAGGTTGCGGAACTCTCGGAACCGAGGTTATGCAACACTTTTTTGATGTGAGTATATACTAAAATCAGATGTGACATAAGATGTCTCAGGACCGTAGATGTTCCCACACCAACAAGGTCGAATGAAGCATTAACGCTCTTCATCGGTGTTCCAGCGTACCAGTATAGTAGAGTTTAGAATGCTAACCGAGATATACCCTGAACAGCTAGTGTCCTACCTGAAAGTTACGAAACGAAAAATATACTGCCTAAAAACTCAACTAGTGGCTTTTCGCTACTGTCTCTTGGTCTTAAGCCTCACGAGTACCACCCACAAGACCACAGCACGTTTATGGAGGAAGGCAAACGGCACGACAGACTCCGTCAAATTTCTGGGGTGCTACCAGATAAAACAGAATCGCGCCGACTATCGAAAAAACACTCTCAAGGCCCTAAGAACAGAAGGAAGAACGAGAAAATCTTTGAAGAAGAAGCCGAAACGGAACGATGTACTGTGCCAAGAGACAGGAGGCATATATTGTGAAAGTGATGAGTACAACTCACTGCCGGCATCGTGAAAAACAGTCTCAAATGGCGGAACATCATCACAGAACTGCTCCTATAACAAACGTACAGCTTCGGTCATCCACGCTTCAGATGCTCTCACTCGCCTAAAGTAACACACACATGCATTCGTATGCATACAGAAGATCAGTATTCAAAGGAGGACTAGAATCCAAAATATGATAGTGATGGAAGACTACCTGAAAAGTAAAAGAAACTAGAAACTCATTGAGTATGAATAACATTGGAACAGACACAACTAAACAAAATATTATAGTAGCGACCTCTTCTAAGGTTTTAACATTTCTCTCGACGCTTGGGTAAAAGCCAGGATTAAACCCAAATTTCATACCAGAGGTATAACAAACAGATAAACCAACTAGAATAGAGACACTAAAAAGAAGAATTCCAGTTATAAGGAAAATTTAAGAATCCGAGCCAATGACAGATACATGGGGCCACCTTACAATAACAATTAGTTTACATTGCAAAAAACATTAGGATCTCTATATGCCTACCTTCTCCTCACAGGAGAGAGAATGAAACGTAAAAATAAACCACTAGAAATGAGTTTCTCATGCTGTGGCAAAAAAAACGACCAGGAAAATGATGCGGCGCAAGTGAAAAATCTTGACACTCTAGGGAGCATGTTATCAGTGTAGTATCTCTAAACAGTAGCATCTTCAATATCGTGTTGAACTGAAATTTTGTAGTCAACTTGCAGTCGTTCAGTCCTTTGAGAATTTAGAAAATGGTGTAAAAACGTACTCGCTCCTTCTTTTTATACGGGAAGCACTTAGAGCGATATTTATATATTTTTCTCCCGAGGCCCCATTATGCAGTATACTCGTCTGCTGATATTTCCTCATTTTCGTTGATGGTGGAAATGGGCTCCCCATTTCTTCATCTTCGACAGACAACACTGGTGATTTCAGTTATAACAGAACTGAATGAATCGTACCAGGCCCGGTAGCGAGGAGAATCCACCCGCCGGCCGCCGCACGCTGATGCAGTAACGAATGATTTCATCGTCACCAGCGTCCACAGCCGACCGCGGAGATAGCCGCAAATCTGCAAAAAAACGATCAGTGTAACTAGTATTTTTTCAAAAGACGAAGCTTCAGCAATTATAGTTTAATTGCTCCATAATGAACAAGAATCACTGTAGTAACGTTTGTTGTCTCTAGATCTTAAAATGAAGAACAAACCACAGTTTAGCACTTTATTTTCTGTGGACACTTCTGGAACATTCTCTTATTTTCAGCTAGCTTATTGTTTAAGTCATGATCACTGCTGTATTACAATTGTGTAGAAGTTTTGTTTTTAACCATGGGTACGTAAGGGTCTATAAAATAACACTAAATGCACCGCTAGAGTCGGCTGGAACATTCAGAATGCAGTTAATACGAAACGACGTAATGACACCATAACAGCGAATTGTTACAGGCTGTCTCAGACCCACACCAACGGGTAATTTGTACCTACTTGCTGGAATTGCCCCATCCAAGATCAGAAGGCAGGTGGCAGCAGACGCTGAGAGAACAAAGAAAGAAACAGATTCTCGACAACCACTAAATGAGCACGTCACTCAGGCTCGGAGGCTTAAGTCTAGAAATAGCTTTATTGCAAGAACCAAGATCCTTCACGGTTCACAGGAAGATAATAGAGTCCGTAAATGGGAGAATGAACAAACTGCACTGCAGATAATACCAAAAGAGCAAATGGCACCTGGAAACAAACTTCCTTATATAGTGTGGAGAACACTAAATAGGCTGAGGGTTGGTGTACCCAGATGCAAAACTAATCTGTGCAAGTGGGGACTGCTGACTAACGATGACGACGTTCTTTGCGGATGCGGAGAGGTACAAGACGAGGCACATCTGCTCATGTGCCGACTACTGCCGGAGCCCTGCAGTTTTAGTGACCTGCTACAAGCCAATGACAAAGCCGTAGCGATGGCTAACTATTGGAAAAATAAAATTTGATCTGGACACGGAAAAGTAAAGTAAAGTAAGCTGAAGATAAACGGAAGCCCTAAACTCACCATAGCGGAATGAATGACAAGGAAGTAAATGAATAGTAAGAAAGAGGCCGACTGCTACATTTCTTTCTGATTTCTTACTGACCTTCTTTAGACGTATCCCTCGATCCTTGTGATCCGCGACAGAACTAAAAATGAGTTATCAGGTGCATTAGGGATCTCACACGGTGAAATTTACTAAGAACATTACAAATTGTGTCGCACTGGCTCAGACGTACTCTCAGTTTCAGACAACACTTCGCACTTCTGGCCGGATGTTACCTAATACAAATATTAGCCAGTCTCTTTTCTATTCCATTCGCGTATGGAGTTAAGAAGAAATGAGTCTGTACTTCTCTATATGCACTCTAATGTCTCTCTCATTAATCGCACGCGCAGTGTACGATGGAGGCTGCAGAATAGTTTACAACCAAACTCAAACCGTTTCTACGAATTGACTCCAAAAAGTAACCTACATATTATTGAATAACCTACATATTATTGAATGCTGCACTGCACACCAAAGTGACACAGATACATGACACTATTTTTCAACGTAGCCACCAAGTCCTCGTAAAGAACAGTCGTTCAGTTCGAGAACCGCCGTGTGAACGTCCTTATCGTCGGGAAATCTGACGCTAGAGTTTATCAGTTCCTCAACTGCCTGGACATCGTCGTCTGTGGTCGAAGTCAATGGCCTTCTTCCGCGATCAGCACCATCTACCTCTATGTGATCGTGGTAAAATCTGCATCTACATCTGCATCGATACTCCGCAAACCGCCGGCCGCAGTGGCCGAGCGGGTCTAGGAGCTTCAGTCCGGAACCGCGTGACTGCTACGGTTGCAGGTTCGAATCCTGCCTCGGGCATGGATGCGTGTAATGTCCTTAGGTTAGTTAGGTTTAAGTAGTTCTAAGTTCTATAGGACTGATGGCCTCAGATGTTAAGTACCATAGTGCTCAGAGCCATTTGAACCATATGAACCCCGCAAGCCACCGTACGGTGCGTGACGGAGGTTACCCTGTACCTATACTAGTTATTTCTAGTCATTTCCTTTCCTGTTCCACTCACAAATAGATCGAAGGAAAAACGACTATCTACACTCCTGGAAATTGAAATAAGAACACCGTGAATTCATTGTCCCAGGAAGGGGAAACTTTATTGACACATTCCTGGGGTCAGATACATCACACGATCACACTGACAGAACCACAGGCACATAGACACAGTCAACAGAGCATGCACAATGTCGGGACTAGTACAGTGTATATCCACCTTTCGCAGCAATGCAGGCTGCTATTCTCCCATGGAGACGATCGTAGAGATGCTGGATGTAGTCCTGTGGAACGGCTTGCCATGCCATTTCCACCTGGCGCCTCAGTTGGACCAGCGTTCGTGCTGGACGTGCAGACCGCGTGAGACGACGCTTCATCCAGTCCCAAACATGCTCAATGGGGGACAGATCCGGAGATCATGCTGGCCAGGGTAGTTGACTTACACCTTCTAGAGCACGTTGGGTGGCACGGGATACATGCGGACGTGCATTCTCCTGTTGGAACAGCAAGTTCCCTTGCCGGTCTAGGAATGGTAGAACGATGGGTTCGATGACGGTTTGGATGTACCGTGCACTATTCAGTGTCCCCTCGACGATCACCAGAGGTGTACGGCCAGTGTAGGAGATCGCTCCCCACACCATGATGCCGGGTGTTGGCCTGTGTGCCTCGGTCGTATGCAGTCCTGATTGTGGCGCTCACCTGCACGGCACCAAACACGCATACGACCATCATTGGCACCAAGCCAGAAGCGACTCTCATCCCTGAAGACGACACGTCTCCATTCGTCCCTCCATTCACGCCTGTAGAGACACCACTGGAGGCGGGCTGCACGATGTTGGGGCGTGAGCGGAAGACGGCCTAACGGTGTGCGGGACCGTAGCCCAGCTTCATGGAGACGGTTGCGAATGGTCCTCGCCGATACCCCAGGAGCAACAGTGTCCCTAATTTGCTGGGAAGTGGCGGTGCGGTCCCCTACGGCACTGCGTAGGATCCTACGGTCTTGGCGTGCATCCGTGCGTCGCTGCGGTCCGGTCCCAGGTCGACGGGCACGTGCACCTTCCGCCGACCACTGGCGACAACATCGATGTACTGTGGAGACCTCACGCCCACGTGTTGAGCAATTCGGCGGTACGTCCACCCGGCCTCCCGCATGCCCACTATACGCCCTCGCTCAAAGTCCGTCAACTGCACATACGGTTCACGTCCACACTGTCGCGGCATGCTACCAGTGTTAAAGACTGCGATGGAGCTCCGTATGCCACGGCAAACTGGCTGACACTGACGGCGGCGGTGCACAAATGCTGCACTGCTAGCGCCATTCGACGGCCAACACCGCGGTTCCTGGTGTGTCCGCTGTGCCGTACGTGTGATCATTGCTTGTACAGCCCTCTCGCAGTGTCCGGAGCAAGTATGATGGGTCTGACACACCGGTGTCAATGTGTTCTTTTTTCCATTTCCAGGAGTGTATATGCCTCCATACGAGTGCTAATTTCTCGTACCTTATCTTCGTGGTCCTTACGCGCAATGTGTGTTGGCTGCAGTAGAATCTTTCGGTAGTCAGTTTCAAATGCAGGTTCTTTAAATTTTTTTCAATAGAGTTACTCGAAAAAAAAAATCGTCGCCTTCCCTCCAGGGATTCCCATTGGCGTTCCTGAAGCATCTCCGTAACACTTACATGTTGTTCGAACCAACCGGTAAAAAATCTAGCAGCGCGTCTTTCTTCCTTCAATTCGACCTGGTGCGGGTCCCAAACACTTGAGCAGCACTGAAGAATAGGTCGCACCAGCGTCCTATATGCAGTCTCCTTTACAGGTGAACCACTCTATCCTACATTTCTCCCACCAAACCGAAGTCGACCTTTCGCCTTCCCTACCACAATCCTCACATGCTCGTTCCATATGATATCGCTTTGCAACGTTACGCCCAGATATTTAAACGACTTGACTGTTTCAAGCAGAGCGCAAGTAATTCTGTATCCGAACATTACAGGTTTGCTCGTCCCACTCATCCGCATTAACTTACATACACTACTGGCCATTAAAATTGCTACACCACGAAGATGATGTGCTACAGACGCGAAATTTAACCGACAGGAAGAAGATGCTGTGGTATGCAAATGATTAGCTTTTCAGAGCATTCACACAAGGTTGGCACCGGTGGCGACACCTAGAACGTGCTGACATGAGGAAAGTTTCCAACCGATTTCTCATACACAAATAGCAGTTGACCGGCTTTGCCTGGTGAAACGTTGTTGTGATGCCTCGTGTGAGGAGGAGAAAAGCGTACCATCACGTTTCCGACTTTGATAAAAGTCGGATTGTAGCCTATCGCGATTGCGGTTTATCGTATTGCAACATTGCTGCTCTCTTTGGTCGAGATCCAATGACTGTTAGCAGAATATGGAATCGGTGGGTTCAGGAGGATCATACGGAACGCCGTGCTGGATCCCAACGGTCCCGTATCACTAGCAGTCGAGTTGACAGGCGTCTTTTCCGCATGGCTGTAACGGATCGTGCAGATGCGTCTAGATCCCCGAGTCAACAAATGGGGACGTTTGCAAGACAACAACAATCTACACGAACAGTTCGACGATGTTTGCAGCAGCATGGACCATATGAACCATGGCTGCGGTTTCCCTTGACGCTGCATCACAGACAGGAGCGCGTGCGATGGTGTACTCAGCGACAAACCTGGGTGCACGAATGGCAAAACGTCATTTTTTCGGATGAATCCGGGTTCTGTTTACAGCATCATGATGGTCACATCCGTGTTTGGCGACATCGCGGTGAACGCACATAGGATGCGTGTATTCGTCATCGCCATACTGGCGTATCACCCGGCGTGGTGGTATGAGGTGCCATTGGTTACGTGTTTCGGTCACCTCTTGTTCACTTTGGCGACACCTTGAACAGTGGACCTTACATTTCAGATGTGTTACGACCCGTAGCTCTACCCTTCATTCGATCCCTGCGAAACCCTACATTTAGCAGGATAATGCACGACCGCATGTTGCGGGTCCTGTACGGGCCGTTTTTGGATACAGAAAATGTACGACTGCCAGCACATTCTCCAGATCTCTCACCAACTGAAAACGTCTGGTCAATGGGGATCGAGCTACTGGCTCGTCACAATACGCCAGTCACTACTCTTGATGAACTGTGGTATCGTGTTGAAGCTGCATGGGCAGCTGTACCTGTACAAGCCATCCAAGCTCTGTTTGACTCAGTGCCCAGGCGTATCAAGAATGGTTCAAATGGCTCTGAGCACTATGGGACTCAACTGCTGTGGTCATTAGTCCCCTAGAACTTAGAACTACTTAAACCTAACTAACCTAAGGACATCACACACATCCATGCCCGAGGCAGGATTCGAACCTGCGACCGTAGCAGTCGTACGGTTCCGGACTGCGCGCCTAGAACCGCGAGACCACCGCGGCAGGCCCAGGCGTGGTGGTGGTGGTGGTTAGTGTTTAACGTCCCGTCGACAACGAGGTCATTAGAGATGGAGCGCAAGCTCGGGATAGGGAAGGATTGGGAAGGAAATCGGCGGTGCCCTTTCAAAGGAACCATCCCAGCATTTGCCTGAAACGATTTAGGGAAATCATGGAAAACCTAAATCAGGATGGCCGGAGACGGGATTGAACCGTCGTCCTCCCGAATGCGAGTCCAGTGTGCTAACCACTGCGCCACCTCGCTCGGTGCCGGCCCAGGCGTATCAAGTAGTAGTAGTAGAGGGGTTTGGGCGCACGACAGCAAGGTCTTCAGCGCCCGTTCAGTAACTTAGTGAGACGGGTGTCAAGAAAAATCCCAGAACAGGAATATAAAACGGAACAGAAAACATGGGTAATAATCGTCGAAAAACATCTGCTCACCCACACCAAAGCGTGGGATGAAGCAGAGCGTCAGCAGTAAAACATGGAAAACACAGGAAGAAAATGATAGAAGAAGCTAAAACAATGTAGTAGATGGAAGTGGCTGGCTGACCGCAAGGAAAAAGGGGAGGAGTGAGCGACTCTGCAATACACTAAAACCTCCAGCCTAAAATTTTAGGCCAGAGTCCAGACACATCACAAAACTTAAAAACCCTAGACACACACGTCTCATCATTAGCTAAAACAGAAGGCAGATCCCCAGCAACTTGTGCTTCTGCCCGTGCATCACGGTCCAGGCGTATCAAGGCCGTTATTACGGCCAGAGGTGGTTGTTCTGGGTACTGATTTCTCAGGATCTATGCACTCAAATTGCGTGGAAATGTAATCACATGTCAGTTCTAGTATAATATATTTGTCCAATGAATACCCGTGTCTCACCTGCATTTATTCTTGGTGTAGCAATTTCAATGGCCAGTAGTGTATATCCACATTATGGCTACCTGCCATTCATCGCACCAACTGGAAATTTTGTCTAAGTCGCCTTGTATCTTCCTACAGTCACACCACTTCAGTACCTTACCGTACACCAAGGCATCATCTGCAAACAACTGCAGACTGCTGCCCACTCTGTCCGCCAAATCGTTTATGTACATAGAGAACAAGAGTGGTCCTATCACACTTCCCTGGGGCACTGCTGACGATACCCTTGTCTCTGATGAACGCCCGCCGTCGACGTCAACAAACTGGGTTCTATTATTTAAGAAGCCTTCGAGCCACTCAGATATCTGCGAACTTATTCCATATGCTCGTACCTTCGTTAACAGCCTACAATGGAGCGCCGTGTCAAATGCTTTCCGGAAATTTAGAAATATCGGATCTGCCTGTTGCCCTTCATCCATAGTTTGCAGTATATAAAGTGAAAATTGATTGGCATCATTTCACCACGGAACGACTAGACATTGCATTTGGTCCATATACCGCCAGAATTTCACAGTGAATCTGTGTGCAGTTTAGACGTGTTGCCTAGAAGAAGCATTCTGTCCTGTGGACCTTAACTTTGCAGTGCATATGCACTTGACGCACCATTTCACTTCCACCCTGTAATGCACCTGTTATCCGTTCCGCGGCGAACAGCTGTGTCTGCGGCAAATCCAAAACATGTACTCTCTTCTGACAGTGCGCCGTTCTTGTTGCACAGTGATCTCAGAGTCGAACGACATGCTATGTAACTTGCTTTGTGGAGGTCCCTTGTATATATTCACTAACTAGGGCTACAAGTCAACGAACTCGACTGTTTCCCATAATTCCCACCTCAATTCTTTGAGCATCTAGCGCACTTTCATGTAGACTACTTTAAATGTTTAGACACTGAAACACTGAAGCCGTGCTCTATACTAGTTCGCACTAGAGGCTTGATAAGCTTTCCTTTATAAAAGCATCGCATTTTCCTTCAAACTTCCGATCATTCACCTTACCTACTACAGTGATCATTCCATTTCATATCATTTCTTACCTTTACCGCTAGGTATTTAAACACTACAACAGATTCATAAAGTTTCCTGTTAATTCTGCAACCTGGCATTACCGAGTTCTTTCTCTTGTTGATACACATAGTCTTAACATTTATCTCCAAAAAATGTTCAAATGTGTCTCAGATCGTATGGGAATTAACTGCTGAGTTCATCAGTCCCTAAGCTTACACACTACTGAACCTAAATTATCCTAAGGACAAACACACACACCCATGCCCGAGGTAGGTCTCGAACCTCCGCCGGCACCAGCCGCACAGTCCATGACTGCAGCGCCTTAGACCGCTTTTTTTTTTAATTTTGTTCTATATCGCTCGTTGAATTTGTTCGGGGCGGACGTTCGATGACACCCGTTCAGGTTCTTTGTTGATCCGTTCACTCAGTTTTTTTTATTACAGAAGGTAGCTAACCCTCTGACCGAGCACGCTGAGCTACCGTGCCGGCATTCGTTCGGCTAATCCCACGCGGCACATTTATCTCCAATTAAGGAAATGTGCCATCTGGTAGACCGAATGTAGACATTGTGTTTCTGAGTTTTCTTACAATCACCCAGCGACTTTATCTTAAAGTAGACAGACGGCGGTGCTGTTCCCATTCGACAAATCGTTTATGTATATTGAAAACATCAGAGGTCTTATTATGCTTCCTTAAGGTACACCTGATGTTCCTTTCGTTTCTTTTGAACATTCTCTGTCCAAAGTGACGTCCTGGATTATATCATTCGGAAGCTTTTCTAGTAACTCAAATATTTGTGCTGGCCGCTGTGGTCAAGTGGTTCTAGGCGCTTCAGTCCGGAACTACGTGGCTGCTACGGTAGCAGGTTCGAATCTTGCCTCGGGCATGGATGTGTGTGATGTCCTTAGGTTAGTTAGGTTTAAATAGTTCTAAGACTAGGGGACTGATGACCTCAGATGTTAAGTCTCATAGTGCTTAAAACAAATGAAATGATACTTCGTATGATAGTTTGTTCGTTTCTTGTCAGCAGTGTTGTACAGTATAGAACGTCTTTAGGAAATGGTAACGGGGAAAAGTGTATATCCGTGATTGGTCGTTCAGGGTTACGACCAGCATGCATCTTGAAACATTATACAGTACCGTCACTGACTATCTCAATTGCTATGAATTGCAGAAACGTCTAACAACAACGAAATGCCAAAGAAGTTGAAATCCTTTGTTCACAACAATACGCTTCTATATCCCAGACAGACCACACGCAACGATGTGGTATAGAGAATGTTCAAATCATTTCTGAACCAAACAGAAAATGTTCGTATTTTGACCTGTTCATTTGTCAGACTTATCGTCCACTGAACGTGTATTGTATAAAGTCATCCGGCAACTAACAGCCCATCAGTTTCCCCCAGAACTCGTATCTCTGTCTATAAGTCAAACACTTAAATTCTTTATTACATCAGTTGCAATCGTACATAGTATTATCTACATCAATTCCGTCTTCAGGCGGCCTTTTTTCAGCTATGTACACAGCTAAATATCATAACCAAGAATTAAGTGGTACACTCTTATTTAAAGACATATTAAACTGCTTTTGTGTCAAAACAGGCGGTTAAAAAACACAGGATAACATGAAAATGACTCCAGAGCCTTAACGAAGTTTTCTAAAGGACCAAATTAGCGTAACAACATCCGCGCCCCTTCCTCCGACCGTCAGCCCTGCTGGCAACTTACCTCTTGCAGATACTTCCCAAGCGACGCACGAGATTTTGATGAGAATCACACAGGTGTAGGCGGAGAAGAGTATGGAGAGCATGTCTGATGAGTGGGGACGGGTGCGGATTGACTGAGCTTTTAACGGGCGGCCCCAGCGCCTAACTGTGTCGCGGACAGTTACTCGTTAGCGTCTGCTCGTCCAGGACATTGCTAACCCACTGCACTCACACACGTTCCGATGCCTGCGCCAGTTTCCGCCATACTCAAAGCGTCCGAGTGCTCTCGTTCTGACACTGCCACTCGTGTAGTACTGCAACAATGTGACACGTCTTTATGCCCTCGCTCGCTCTCCCACGCCTTTAGAGGCTTTTCTGCATATTCAAAGTTTGCGATCGTACTAGCTGATGAACTGATCGCTTTCTTAGCACGCTTTATAAGCAAAGTTGTGTCACTAGTGTTTATTTTCAACTTTTTGTCCGTTTGTCGAAGCACTAACTTTTTTATTTAACTAAACAAGTACATTAGATTCAGATAATACGATGGGCAGAACTACACATCCTTTCCTATGAAACAAAACGCTTTACATACAGGTATTTAACATTAAGTTGTGATGTTTATAAAATGAAGACCTCGGCTATAACAGAAGGGACAAATTGGTTGATTTTAGAAATTGCGCGGTAAAGTTTCAATAAAAAAAATGGTTCAAATGGCTCTGAGCACTGTGGGACTTAACATCTGAGGTCATCAGTCCCCTAGAACTTAGAACTAGTTAAACCTAACTAATGGCTGTGAGCACTATCGGACTTAACATCTTAGGTCATCAGTCCCCTAGAACTTAGAACCACTTAAACCTAACTAACTTAAGGACATGACACACATCCATGCCCGAGGCAGGATTCGAACCTGGGACCGTAGCAGTCACGCGGTTCCGGACTGGAGGGCCTAGAACCGCACGGCAACCGCAGCTGGCAAACCTAACTAACCTAACGACATCACACACATCCATGCCCGAGGCAGGATTCGAACCTCCGACCGTAGCGGTCGGGCGGTTCCAGACTGAAGCGCCTAGAACCGCTCGGCCACAGCGGCGGGCCCTACATGTGGTAGTGCAAAATGTGTTTGCTGCAGCGAGTTGTTATGTGATGATTTCTGGACTTTCTAGGGAACACTGATTACAACTGGGAGCAAGTCTTGATCTACAATTGGCGGCTATGTAGGTCCTGTATCTGCAACATGACAATAAACTACAGCAAAGGTTGAATGGCTTTACCGTCTTTTGTCTAGAAACACGTTTTGATTCAGTTGCTCCGCCATGTGTCCACTACTAACGGGAGGCTGTACATCAAAATCATACCTGCCTGTTCACGAAATGGATATCAGGCCATGGCTAACAGAGCTCTTCTCACATAGTTCAGTAGTATAGCACTCGCCAAATTTTCCAGACAGAGTAGCAAGAAATGTGCACAAACGCAAATTATCTCCAGGGCATGAGCAGATTGACCTGTATTTATATCACTCACATGTTGTCAGTCTACAAAGGAGACTACTTACAAAACACTTTTGCGTCCCATCTTAGGATATTGCTCAGGTCTAAACAGGACTAAAAGGGACTATCGAATGCATACAAAGATGGGCAACACGAGTGGTCACAGAATGTATGAATTATGGGAGAGCGTCACAGAAATTCTCGAAGACCTGTATTGGAAGATGCCTGAAGATAGACGGCAATTATCTCGCTAAACCTTGCTTACAAAGTTTCAAGAACCAGTATTAAATGAAGAATTTAGAAATGTATTTCATACCCTACGTGGCGCTCGCGTAGGTGCCGCCAAGACAGGCTGGTTCAAATGGCTCTGAGCACTATGCGACTTAACTTCTGAGGTCATCAGTCGCCTATAACCAAGAACTAATTAAACCTAACTAACCTAAGGACATCACACACATCCATGCCCGAGGCAGGATTCGAAACTGCGGCAGTAGCAGCAGCACGGTTCCAGACTGTAGCGCCTAGAACCGCACGGCCACTCCGGCCGGCACCAAGACAGGATTAAACTACACTACTGGCCATTAAAATTGCTGCATCACATAGATGACGTGATACAGACGCAAAATTTAACCGACAGGAAGAAGATGCTGTGCTGTGCAAATGATTAGCTTTTCAGGGCATTCTCACTAGGTTGGCGCCGGTGGCGCCACCTAGAACGTGCTGACATGAGGAAAGTTTCCAACCGATTTCTCATACACAAACAGCAGTTGACCAGCGTTGCCTGGTGAAACGTTGTTGTGATGACTTGTGTAAGGAGGAGAAATGCGTACCATCACGTTTCTGACTTTGATAAAGGTCGGATTGTAGCATATAGCGATTGCGGTTTATCGTATCGCGGCATTGCTGCTCTCTTTGGTCGAGATCCAATGACTATTAGCAGAATATGGAATCGGTGGGTTCAGGAGGGTAATACGGAATGCCGTGCTGGATCCCAACGGCCCCGTATCACTAGCAGTCGAGATGACAGGCATCTTACCCACATGGCTGTAACGAATCTTGCTGTCACGTCTCGATCTCTGAGTCAACAGATGGGGACGTTTGCAAGACAACAACCATCTGCACAAACAGTTCGACGACATTTGAATCTAGGTTCTGTTTACAGCATCATGATGGTCGCATCGGTGTTTGGCGACATCGTGGTGAACGCACATTGCTGTCGTGGCCAGCACATTCTCCAGGTCTCTCACCAATTGAAAACGTCTGGTCAATGGTGGCCGAGCAACTGGCTCGTCGCAATACGCCAGTCACTACTCTTGATGAACTGTGGTATCGTGTTGCAGCTACATGGGCAGCTGTACCTGTACACGGCATCCAAGCTCTGTTTGACTCAATGCCCAGGCGTATCAAGGCCGTTATTACGGCCAGAGGTGGTTGTTCTGGGTACTGATTTCTCAGGACCTATGCACCCAAACTGCGTGAAAATATAATCAAATGTCAGTTCTAGTATAATATACTTGTCCAATGAATACCCGTTTATCATCTGCATTTCTTCTTGGTGCAGCAATTTGAATGGCCAATAGTGTAATTGCAGCACTCACAGAGCCATTTAACCCCCCTAGTACCACTAGGGTCAATATGACCCCGTAAGCACATTGGAAATACACTGCCGGAAAAAATCACAAAAAATGTCTTGTCTAGGTAACATATTTAAATGATTAACTTTGCAAGCTCTCTGGTTTAATGGGAGATAAGCCTTCGCAAATGTGAAATGTTCGTACATTAATAACTGATGTAACAGAGAGAGAATGTTGTATACAGGCGTGCAAACGTACATGCATTGTGTTGTAAGTTTGTGGTATGGAGTTCCACGTCTGTTACACTTGATAAGTCAATACAGCGCTGTGTGTGGATGATGCTGGAGCTGTCATCCGATGTGTCCCCTATGTGCTCGATTGGAGACAGGTCTTGTGATCGAGCAGGCCATGGCAACATGTCGACACTCTGTAGAGCATGCTGGGTTACAACAGCGGTACGTGGGCGAATGTAATCCTGTTGGAAAACACCACCTGGAATGCTATTCATGAATGGAAGCACAACAGATCGAAACAGCAGACTGACGTGCAAAATTTTAATCAGGGTGCGTGGGATAACCACGAGAGTGCTCCTGCTGTCATACGAAATCGCACCCCAAACCAAAACTCCAGGTGTAGGTCCAGTGTGTCTAGCCTGCAGGCAGGCTGGTTGCAGCCCCTCATCTGGCCTCCTAACACGCTGCCTTCACTGGCACCGAAATAGAACCAGCTTTCATCAGAAAGCACAACAAATCTCCGCCCTGCCCTCCAATCAGCTTTCGCTTGACACCATTGAAGTCACCAATTGCGGTGGGTTGGGGTGAGTAAAATGCACACTACAGGGCGCCTGGCTCGGAGCTGTGCTTAGAGTAATCATTTTGTAACGGTTCGTTGTGTCACTGTGGTGCCAACTGTTGCTCAAATTGCTGCTGCAGATGCAGTGCGATGCGCCAGAGCCATACGCCGAGCACAATGGTTTTCCCTGTCGATAGTGCCACATGGCGCTCCGGAGCCTGGTCTTCTCGAGGCCGTACATTCTCATGACCACCACTGACAGCAGTCATGTACAGTCTACATCTACATTAATACTCCGCAAGCCACCCAACGGTGTGTGGCGGAGGGCACTTTATGAGCCACTGTCATTACCTCCCTTTCCTGTTCCAGTCGCGTATGGTTCACGGGAAGAACGACTGCCGGAAAGCCTCCGTGCGCGTTCGAATCTATCTAATTTTACATTCGTGACCTCCTCGGGAGGTATAAGTAGGGGAAGCAATATATTAGATACCTCATCCAGAAACGTACCCTCTCGAAACCTGGACAGCAAGCTACACCGCGATGCAGAGCGCCTCTCTTGCAGAGTCTGCCACTTGAGTTTGCCAAACATCTCCGTAACGCTAGCACGCTTACCAAATAACCCTGTGACGAAATTGGCCTCTCTTCTTTGTATCTTCTCTATCTACTCTGTCAACACGACCTGGTACGGATCCCACACTGATGAGCAATACTCAAGTATAGGTCGAACAAGTGTTTTGTAAGCCACCTCCTTTGTTGATGGACTACATTTTCTAAGGACTCTCCCAATGAAACTCAACCTGGCACCCGGCTATTCATTATTAAACCTACTCCTGCATTACCCCTATTTGATTTTGTGTTTATAACCCTGTAGTCACCTGACCAAAAGTCTTGTTCCTCCTGCCACCGAACTTCACTAATTCCCACTATATCCAACTTAAACCTATCCATATCCCTTTTTAAATTTTCTAACCTACCTTCCCGATTAAGGGATCTGACATTCCATGCTCTGATCCATAGAACACCAGTTTTCTTTCTCCTGATAACGACATCCTCTTGAGTAGTCCCCGCCGGGAGATTTGAATGGGGGACTATTTTACCTCCGGAATATTTTACCCAAGTTGATGCCATCATCATTTAATCATACAGTAAAGCTGCGTGCCCTCGGGAAAAATTATGGCCGTTGTTTCCCATCGCTTTCAGCCGTTCACAGTACCAGCACAGCAAGGCCGTTTTGGTTATTGTTACAAGGCCAGATCAGTCAGTCATCCAGACTGTTGCCCTTGCAGCTACTGAAAAGGCTGCTGCCCCCTTCAGGAACCACACGTTTGGCTGGCCTCTCAACAGATACCCCTCTGTTGTTGTTGCACCTACGGTACGGCTATCTGTATCGCTGAGGCATGCAAGCCTCCCCACCAATGACAAGGTCCATGGTTCATGGGGGGAGGATACGTGGTTTATCATCAACAAATACACATTAGTGGTGTTATAATGTGTTGAGTCAGAAATGAGTATAAGTAAACACTGCAGCCTAATATAACAACCCAATAGCTTCTTTTTTGTCTTTTCTAAATTTCTTTTTTTATTTTTATTTATATATTTATTTTTAGGAGAATAGCTGCACTCGAAGTTATGTAAGTTCTGAAGACTGTAGTATGATCATAGTCAGATAGCTGATGTTACACTTATAACTTATAAAAAGGAATACATTTTACAGAATTAAGAACAAGAAATATATCAAATCTTAACAAGAGGCATTGAGGGATTTTGGTCTTATCTGGCTTCAGTATCCTTATCTTGAATAGGATTCGTAACTTTCTTCATATCTCTTACATGTTTTAGCTCCTTTGTGAGTTTGTTTTTCATCATGCTTATAGTGTATTACTGCAACAATAGAACCCTTCTTCTTGCACACAGGGCATTGTGTTCCTCATGTGCTCTGAGAAAGCTGCAATAAGATTACTACTATGTGAACAGCATTAAAAATTGGAAACAATTGATGCAGACATGCTACTATGTGAACAGAAATTATTAGCATTCAACCTTAGAAACAGTTGATGCAGACAGTATTTGGCACCACCTAGGATCTAGTTATAATTTTTCAGTGTGTGAGTTTACTGGATATAAATTATTCTCTTTCTGCTTGCCACATCTGATTAAATTAAAACTCATGCTTGTGGCAATAAATCCAGTCATATTTACCAAGAAAAACTATCACCGAGGGCTCAGGTCTTTGTTATAATTTGACGTTGCAAGAATACCATGAATGTTTTGTGAGACACTTCATACCCATATTACTAGGGACAGAGAGACAGTCGCTCAAGGTTACTGTGTGCTGTGTGAATGCGATTGCCCAAGTGTTGACTGCCACTGTTTAATTGCAGACCAAATCCATGGCCTGTTGAAGAACTACATATGTATTGACTATGTGTAATAATTAGCTACATTTAGTATGTGATAGTCAAAGTATTATCATCAAGAGAGCTGTCAGTATGTGATAATTCATTGTATGAAATTAAAGTAGAGATTTTATGTCCATACAGTAGAATTTAATTAATGTTAGTTTTTATACCTCATGTAATATGTGAGCATTTACAATACAATATATTAATATTGTTTATTTGTTTGTGGAGTAAATATTTAAAAAGTCATATTACCAAATTAAAAGAGCAGTAGATGAATCTTTACAGGTCAAGTAGGTACAAACTATACTCTCTCTCTGTAGAATCAGCATGTTATTTTTGTTCTCCCTTGATTCATTACATTTATATTTACAGGGTACTCAAATGTCTAGATTTTCATTATGAACTGTTGTGAAAAGATCTTGACATACTGTGTAGTACACGGCTACAATGGTGTCCAAAATTAAATCAACGAATTGATATTTTACAAGATTGTGTTCATTTTGCCACAGAATAGTATAAATAGGTGATAGTAAAGTAAGCTGACTGGAGTGGCCATGTGGTTCTGGGTGCTACAGTCTGGAGCCGAGCGACCGCTATGGTCGCAGGCTCGAATCCTGCCTCAGGCATGGATGTGTGTGATGTCCTTAGGTTATTTAGGTTTAATTAGTTCTAAGTTCTAGCCGACTGATGACCTCAGAAGTTAAGTTGCATAGAGCTCAGAGCCACAGTAAAGTAGAAAAAATGTGAAGACTTCAGAATGTAAACAACTGCAAATGCATAATGGTACACGAAAATGTTCTTTGTTTTTTCCAACCTAATGATTTGCACACACATTCTGACAACTAATTAATGTACTCAGCATGGGGTGTGACCATCTCTGGCAGCAATATAGACCTGACAATGACAGGGCATGCTGTGAATGATATCATTAATCTCATGTTGAGGCAATAATGCCCATTCTTCCTGGAGAGCTGCTTGCAAGTCTTGGAGAGTTGTTGGTGGATGCTGACATGATGCAACCTGTCTCCCTAATGCACTCCAGACTAGCTCTACAGGATTCAAATTGGGAGAGTCAGCAGGCCACACTATGCAAGCAAGAAAACATCAGCTGCTCTTTCTCTACGAGGTCGATCATTATCGTCATCAATACCAGCTCGCAACAACTGCACATGAGGTCCCAAGATCTGATCATGATACCTGACAGTAGTTAAACCTTGCTGATCCACCCATACAATTTTATGAAGAGCTGTTCATGAGTTCAACATAATCTCTGCCCACAACTTTAGGGATCCTCCTCAATATTGGTCTCTTTCCATTATGTTTTGGTCATGAAATTGTGTTCCATGTTCCCTCCAGATGTGAATGCATTGAGAATCACTCTCCAGACCAAGTTTGCACTCATCTGGGAAAAGAACATTGGCCACTGTTTGAACGCCCAGGTAGCATATTGCCAGCTCCACTCTAGATGTTCCCTTCTGTGAAGAAGTATCAGAAGTACACATACAGTAGGTCTCCAACAATAAAGGCCACTATGCCTAAGCCTTCTGTATGCCATTTGCCTCTATACAACATGTACAGTGGATTCTGTGAGGTCAGATGCCAGGTGCCATGCAGTACTAAGGTGGTACTGATGTGCCATTACATTCAAATAACAGTCCTCTCTTTCTGATATCACAAATGGTCTTTGGGGTACTGTTTTGGTCTCTGTACATTGTTGCCACATCCAAGAAACAACAGAACAATCCACATTAAGCTATCAGGCCTTAACTGTTTGCGACTGTCCTGCTTCCATTCTTCTTATGGCCCTCCATCGCAGAGAGTCTGTAGGCATGTTCTCTGTGCCATACTGCACAATCAGTAACTGTATAGACCGTGATGATGTAAGACTATCCGGTAAACACTACCCATTCAATAGGTGCCCTGACGTCATCGCTGACATGGTAGTCCATTGACTGGAATGCTATTTTCCATTCAGATTACGATTGTACCGACATCTGTTGACAGTTCGTATAAATATATAGTGAATTATACACAAGACAGGGAAATAGTGGTTTTATTCTTTAATTCTGGACACCAGTGTGTATTTGTGGCAAGAATAACAGACTACAATTCATTTTACAAGATACTTGTCTTACAGAAACCTATAAATTGCAGGAGCTGATGGATTCACAAGTGGCTACTGTATCAACTGATGACTCTCAAGCAGCCAATACAGGGGACAGAGACTTGAAGAATTTCCCCCTCGGAAATGGTAGGAAATCCTACTGCCAATTTTCATATATTTTATTATATTTTCAAATGAAACCTTCTTTCCGCATGTTAAGCCACATTTCCAGTTTTACTCCAGTAATATTACAAAACAAATACAATGTGAAATGTTACATGTGGTTTATTCATCTTGTAACTCACTATTTTAAAATCACTTGCTTATGTTTATAGGAGACGTGTCAAAATATACAGTAAGAAAGATTTTTTTAAGAAAAATACCAAATTTTACATTATTTTATCTACATTTCTGAGATACAGCTACGCAAATGTGTACACACTATAGTTTCCAACAATGGAAAAACCAGGATGGAATGTAACAATATTATGAAAAGGATAGTTGCTACTCACCATATAGTGAAGATGCTGAGTAGCAGATGGACACAACAAAAAGACTGTCACAAAATCTGCCAGAGGCTGTGGTCATGTGTGTGTGATGTGTGAGTTCTGTTGGCTAAAAGCTTATTTTGTGACAGTCTTTTTGTCATGCCTATCTGCGACTCAGTATCTCCGCTGTATGGTGAGTAGCAACTATCCTTTTCCTAACATTGTTACATACCATAGATTCCAGTGTACACACACACACACACACACACACACACACACACACACACACACACACACACACACACATGCACACACACACACAAATAAAAAATAATATATACTACCCTGTTCAGCATGTGAAACTGCCCTCGACAATTTCATCAACAGGATAATAAAACATTTTTCTGCCAGAAGAGTGAAGAGCAATCTTTTAAGTGAACCAAATTCCATATTACATACATTGCAGCCTTTTATTTTATTGTAAATTTTCAACGCCATATATTCTGATGTTTGTGCATTCAGTTTTAAACAGTTTTAGTTAGAGACAATCATTAGTTTTACTCCTGGTATACAATCTTTTTTTACAAATAACTTATTACATAATGTAATGCCACACTGTTCACTCGTATCTCACTATCAGTCACTGCACACACTATACACACATTGTTTCATAATACTTCATTCGCTACACACACGAACACACACATGCACACACACACTGGTGATCTCTGGGCCATTTTCTGTACCACAAATTCCCATTTGCTACCCTGAAAAACTGAGTCAGCATCCCTCTATAATGAGTGAGATGTTGGGCTCAGAAAGAGGAAGAGGTGTTACTATTGCGCAATGAATAGCTTGGGAGTAAGTTTTTCTAGCAAAGGAAAAAAAAAAAGAAGGAAAAAACATAGTTTGAGGATGTTATGTGGAATGCTGGATGTTTTATAATCATTATTATTATTTATTTGTATAACATTTTTTTACCAAACCCCTACTCAGTTTTATCTAAGTAATCCTTCAGTGTATAAAATGTATTGCATAACAGGTGCTTTATAGCTGCCTTTTTAAATAAGTATATTTTTGCAATTTCTTTTATCTCTTTTGGTAATTTATTATACAGTTTTATTCCTTGGTAGATAATACTGTTTTAAGTTTTATGTTTATTTTTTCTGGGCAAATGTAACTTGAGTGTAGCTTTTGTTCCATGGTCAAGGACAGCATTGTTTGTGCAGTAATTACCAATGTTATTTTTTATGCGTACAACTGACTGGTAAATGTATTCACACAGTGTTTTTAACAGATCTTTGCAGTGAGCATGACTACCATTTTTGGTTATGATTCTTATGGCTCTTTACTGGAGTTTGAAAATTGTGTTCATATTTTGTGCATTTGTTCCCCAAAAAGGAATGCCATAGCTAAGAGTTGAGTTTACATATGAATACTATGTAACTAAAAGACACTGCACATTACAGACTGATGATAGGATTCTAATGGCATAACATGCTGATGACATTTTGTTTGCAAGTACCTTTGTGTGCTCACACCACTTCAACTGAGAATCAATATTAATTCCTACAAATTTTGCATTTGTTACACAGTCTATAGAGGTGCCATCTACATTTAATTTAACATTGTAATTTTCCCTCTTCAAACTGAAATTCATGTCATTAGTTTTCTTTATGTTCAATGTCACTTTATTGCTTATTGACCAATCGTAAACTTCCTTGAGAGCTTCATATGCTTTCTCTGCAAGGAATTCTCTTGCTTTCTCAGTGACTATAATATTGCTGTCATCAGTGAAGAGAATTTTTTTCACCATAAGGATCACTACTGGGAAAGTCATTGATGTATATTAGGAATAGTATTGGTCCTAATATGCTACCTTGCGGTATGGCTATATTAAAGTATTTTGGTTCTGATAAGTATTTTACTAAATGTTTAGATCTATTTGAATTTTGTGTTATCTCTACTCTTTGTACCCTATCTGCTAGGTATGATTGAAACCAGTCATTAGCTACCTCCCTTATTCCTAATGCTTCTAATTTATTTAATAGAATCTTGTGGTCAACTGTATCAAATGCCTTACGAAGATCCAAAAATATGCCTGTGACATGCTCATCTTAGTCGAGACCAACAAGTACTACCTTTGTGAATTCTACTATGGCTGACTGTATTTTTGCCACTTCAGAAACCAAACTGTTATTCATTTAAAAGATTGTATTTATTCAGGTAATTCATTAATATGTTTTTCATAATTGCTTCTCTCATTTTTGAGAATGGTTACAGCAGGAAAATGGGCTGGTAATTTTCTATGTCTTCTGCATTACCTTTCTTAAGCAAAGGTACAACTCTTGCCTGTTTTAATTGCTCAGGAAATGTCCCTGATATGAAGGATTCATTTATTATACTTGTTAAGAGGCCTTGTGTAATCTCTATGCATTGTTTCAGTACACACATTGGTATTTCATCTAAGCCTACTGACTTTTTATTTTTTAGTTTTTTAACAGTTTTATTGACTTCATTCTCTGTGGTTAGAAGTAACATCATTGTATTTAGTGCAACATTTTTTGCAGGTGTTATATTAGTTGTTTTGGGGAATTTTTGCTGTAACTTCTCTGCAGTACTTGAAAAATGCTCATTTAAATAGTTTGCTAAGTGTTGTGGGTCATTTATTACCTTATCCCCCTTCCTTAGCAGTGTGTTATTCTGAGTTTGTTTGTCTCACCCTGTTTCATTTTTTATAACATACCAGACTGATTTGCTTTTATTCTCTGCATTGTATATTATTTTGTCATTAAATGACTTTGTTTCAGCAATCAGCTCCTTCCTATGGATCTTTTTGTATCTATGATAGAAATTTAAGAATACTGGATCATTTTTCATGGAACTGAGGTACTTAAGTGTTTGGGAGGACTTCTTAATACCTGCTGTTATCCATCTGTTTTTGTGAGATGTTGGTACAGACATGCATACTTTTGTAAATGCCTTTTCAAAGTTCAATTTAAATAATGTGGAGAATTTAGAGAATCTCATATTCACATTGGTTTCCTTATACACTTGATCCCAGCTTTGTTTTGCTAGTTCCATTGAAAAATCTTTTATTTTGATTTCTGATGGATGTCATTTGTAGGCTTGTAGTTTAGGGAATGATTTGATGCCTGATTTTACTGTTGTTATTTGACAGAGATGGTCTGATAGTCTGAGATCTTTTACAGCTATGTCACATTTTTCATTGTGCATATTTGTGGTCACATGATAAATTACTGATGCAATCATTTTAGTAATCCTTGTTGCACTATTGACCAACAGGGACATGACAAAAATTTGAAGGATATTTATGAAGGTGTTGCTGGATTCATTTATGATATTAGTGTTGATATTAATGTCCCCACACAAAATTATGTTGACCTTTGTACTTGAGACTTATCTAGAACTTCTGTTAATCTATTGAAAAAAAAGTCCATGCTACTACTGGGAGATCTATACACACATAAAGTGATTAATTTCTTGGTGATATCAAGCCCTGTTAATGCAATAGCTGATATTTCAAAGTGTTTGTCTTCACTTGCTGTACTGAGGTCATACCTTGATTTGAAATGTGTTCCTTTTCTGATATAAATGCATGAACCTCCACCCCTTGAAGCAGTTGTGCAGAATGAGTATGATGATAACACTACATGTTGGATTTCTGTCTCTCTCTACACCAGCGCACAGTAACACAAACAACTGTGCAGTTCAAAGATTGGAGCTCAACTTCTAATAGTTGTATTTTAGATTAGATTAGATTAATACTTGTTCCATAGATCATGAATACGACACTTCGTAATGATGTGGAACGTGTCAGGTTAATAAAAGATGTCTGTACAAGAAATTACATTACACAAAATATTGCATGACACTAATGAATAAGTTTTTTTTTTTACTTAGTTTATATCTAAAAATTTAGCCAATGAGTAGAAGGAGTTGTCATCTAGAAATTCTTTTAATTTATTTTTAAATGTTAGTTGGCTATCTGTCAGGCTTTTGATGCTGTTTGGTAGGTGCCCAAAGACTTTTGTGGCAGCATAATTTACCCCTTTCTGTGCCAAAGTCAGATTTAACCCTGCATAGTGAAGATCATCCTTTCTCCTGGTGTTATAGGTATGCACACTGCTATTACTTTTGAATTGGGTTGGATTATTATCAACAAATTTCATAAGGGAATATATATACTGTGAGGTTACTGTGAGGATCCCTAGATCCTTAAATAGATGTCTGCAGGATGACCGTGGGTGGGCTCCAGCAATTATTCTGATTACACGTTTTTGTGCAATGAGTAATTTTCTACTCAACGATGAATTACCCCAGAATATGATGCCATACGAAAGCAGTGAATGAAAGTAGGCATAGTAAGCTAATTTACTGAGATTCTTATCACCAAAATTTGCAATAACCCTAATAGCATACGTAGCTGAACTCAGATGTTTCAGCAGACCATCAATGTGTTGCTTCCAGTTTAACCTCTCATCAATGGACACACCTAAAAATTTTGAAAATTCTACCTTAGCTACAGACTTCTGTTCAAATTCTATATTTATTACTGGAGTTGTGCCATTTACTGTACGGAACTGTATATACTGTGTTTTATCAAAATTTAAAGAGAGTCCGTTTGCTGAGAACCACTTAATAATTTTGTGAAAAACATCATTTACAATTACATCACTTAGTTCTTGGTTTTTGGATGTTATTACTATACTTGTATCATCAGCAAAAAGAACTAACTTTGCATCTTCATCAATGTGGAATGGTAAGTCATTAATGTATATCAAGAACAGTATTGATTGCATGCCTTGATGGAGGATCATTAAGTCTGTGAAATGCCCCATGTTACTCTTTCCAGTAGTTTGTTTTTCTTTGTGACATCTGGTATATGTGATATTTGAAGTGTTAAAATCTGTTTTGTGAGCGATTGTTTCAGTATTTTTTAAACTTCTGGAGATACTCTTTAGGCAGAGGAACTTGTTGTCTGGATTTATCCTAAAAGAGACCTTCTTTTTCCTGCCTATGACAACAGGTATTTGACCATGTGTGGCCCAAGATTCACCCCCTATACTTTCATGAATCAGCTGTACCAATCTTCCCTTCCCAGTCCTGTTTAGGTGTAGGCTATCTCTAGTGGAACCCTGTCTGTTGATAGACTGGGGGGGGGGGGGGGGGGGGGGGGTAATCCACATAGTGCCAAGGTGGTGCAGATGGTTAACACAGTTGCCTAGTAAGCAGGAGACCTTGGTTTAACTCCCAGCCTAGGTACAAATTTTCATTTGTCACCAATGAATTCTTTCTTTGCCAAAATGCGACAGAGATTGGAATGTCTGAAAGAACAGACACCACAAATACTGATATAATGATGTGAAAAGGAAAGCTGCTACTTGCTATATAGTGGAGATGGTGCGTCGCAGATAGGCACGACATGCAGACCGTCACAAATACAGCTTTCGGCCAGTGAGGCCTTCATCAGAATTAGAGGACAAACACATACATCCACACTTGTGCAAATGCAACTCACATGAACATGATCAGTCTCAGACAGCTGAGGCCACACTATGAACAGCAGCACCAGTTCATGTTGGGAGTGGTGACTAGGTGGGGATAAGTAGGAGGCTGGGGCAGGGAGGGGGAAGGATAGTAGGGTAGGCGTGGCAGACAGTGACATGCTGTTGGGGAGTGTGCAGGGATGAGGTGGAAAGAGGGTAGGGCAGCTATGTGCAGTTAGGAGGTTAGATGGAGTGGTGGGGAGGGGGGGGGGGGGGAGGGATATCAGAAAAGGAGAGAAGTGATACGACTGGGTGTGATGGAGGAATGAAGGACTGTGTAGTGCTGGAATGGGAACAGAGAAGGGGATGCCTGGGAGAGGACAATGACTAACGAAGGTTGAGGAGGAGGAGATTAGTGTTTAACGTCCCGTCAACAACAAGGTCTTTAGAGATGGAGCGCAAGCTCGGGTGAGGGAAGGAAGTGGAAGGAAATCGGCCGTGCCCTTTCACAGGAACCATCCCGGCATTTGCCTGAAACGATTTAGGGAAATCACGGAAAACCTAAATCAGGATGGCTGGAGGCGGGATTGAACCGTCGTCCTCCCGAATGTGAGTCCAGTGTGTTAACCTCTGCTCCACCGCACTCGGTGAAGGTTGAGGCCAGGGGGTTATGGGAATGTAGTATATATTGCAGGGAAAGTTCCCACCTGTGCAATTCAGTAAAGCTGGTGTTGGTAATTCTACATTATTTACGTAATTTTTTGCATTTTTTCCAGCACCACACATCGTTGCTCCTTCTATCTGCATCAATACAGAAAAGTTACCTTATCCCTAGCCAGAACCCAGTCCTACATACTGTGTCTGCATTGTTGCTTTGCTATGGAATCCCTCCCACCACTACACAGAACCCAGAACCTAACAGACCTGAAACACAGTCATGAACCTTTCCTCCAGAAGCCTTGGCCCCACAGAAATATCAGTCCTTTTCAAAGGCCTCACCTTCTGCCCCACTCCCAAATTCAAACATGCAGGACTTGTTAATGACCTTCTCTCCTTCTCCTGGTCCCACTTTTGTGCCACCAACCGTATCAATCACACTCAAACAAAGACCAATGTTGAACCTCGTCTAACTCAGTTCACTCCTCCAGCCAATTGTGATCCACCCCCACAGCCCCCAAATCACCCCCTTTTAACTTTCCAGAATTTCTTAACCTCAAAACTTGCCTCACCATCATTGCCCAAATCCCTCAACATGCAAACTAACCTTACATCCACAGACCGAACCACAGTACATCTAAAAACTGAACCTGACCTTAATAATACTACCTGTGGACTAAGGCTCCACTGCTGTTGTTTTGAGCCACAAGGATTATCTGGCAGAAAGACTATGCCAGCTGTCAGATACATCCACCTACAGACCCCATTCCAGAAATCCAGCAGGATCTCCAGTCACTCTCATTTCAGGGTACAACAAGAGGTAGTCGCAACCCTGGTGAAGAATGTAATTCAGTTGCTCCAGTACTGGGTGGTATTGAGTTACGAGGGTAATGCTCCTCTGTGGCCAGATGGTGGGACTTTGTGACGTGGTGGGAGACTGGAATGATATGGTATGGGATATTTGTTTTTGTACAAGGTTGGGAGGATAATTATAGTTTGTGAAGGCTTCAGTGAAAGCCTTGGTATATTTGGAGACGGAGTAGGTTTCATATGGATGGAGGTACTGATGTAGGCATCTTTCAGGTGGAGATCAACATCTAGGAATGTGACTTGCTGGGTTTAGAAGGACCAGATGAAGCAACTTTTTTATACTCTGATACAACCAAACCATCATCCGTCTGAATTGCTAGGATGGTCAAGAGCCCACCCTTGTCATTTAAAAAAGCCCAAGGATCTGCATCTATTGCTATTAGACCCAATTTGTTTAGCACACTGGTGAATCATTGATCCCACAGTCTAGAGGCTTGTTTCAACCCATAGACACTTTTCTTCACCTTGCATACCTTTTTGGGATACCTCCAAGCTTTCTGGATGTTCCACATTTATCTCAGTATCAATTTTTCTGTATAAAAATGCAGTTTCAATGTCAAATTGCCTCATGTTCAACAATTTGGATGCTGCAATAGAGAAGATTATTCTTATGGAGTCAAATCTCATCACTGGGCTGCAGATTTCAATGTAGCCCATGTCGTGTCTGTGCCGAAATCCTCTAGCAACAAGTCAACCTTTCAATCTATCCACTGTTCCATCTGTTTTTATCTTCATTTTGAATACTCACCTACTGTTAAATATTTCTTGGTTTTTTGGGGGTTAAGTCATGATCCAAGTTTCATTAAGATAAAGTGCATGAATTTCTTCTTACATTGCCTGCTTCCATTTTTCTCAGTTTTCACAGTCAATTGCATCTTGGTATGAGGCTGGTTCATAACACTGTATCACACATGCAGAGATTACATTGAGGTTGGCATATCTAATAGGCTTTTGATTTTTGCCTTATTTCATAAACCATTCATATTTTATTTACAGATTATGTGCAATCCTCATTGGCATTCTGTTCAAGTATTGTTGATTACAGAATATAGTCTGTCTTCATCCAATTTAATTTCATCATAGTCTGTCTGATTGAGGCTCTGCTCTTGACTAACTGTTCACCCTCAATGATCTGAGATATCAGGAAGGGTTCATCATTATGTTTGACAATTTTATCAAATTTACATTCCTTGCATAATCCGGCCTCTAAAACAACATCATGATGTATTTTAACTTTATCATTGTGAGGACACCAAACCTCTGTGTCATACCCGACCAGAAAACTTTTTTCAGCTTTGTAATCCCATTTCTGCTGTTTCTCCTTTGGAATGTGTGTGTGATCCATGTCTCCAAATATCTTGAGTTTGGCCACATCACAGTTCAATCTAGTCCATAATATGTTTCTCCAAGAACACTGCTTGTGCCTTTTCTATTCAAGATATAAGTTGCCATATTTATGGCTTCAGAACATAATCCTATTGGTACCCTACCTGCGTGAAGCATTGTCCTTGCAGTGTCCACCAAAGTTCAGCTCTTCTGTTCAGCTGCACCATTCTGGCGTGTACTGTAGGTTACTGATATCTGATGTATTATCCAGTGGTTTTGCATTATGTTATGTATCTCTTGATTAATAAATTGCAGTCCGTAATCAGTTCTGATCACTTTAATTCCATGCTCAACTTGCTTATCACAGGTTTTTATCAAATATTCCAGGTATTTGGGCACTTCAGACTTATTTTCTAAGAAACACACAGTACACCAATGGGAATAGTAATATTTTAATAAAGGGAAGCACCATGAGCCACCAGCTGAACTAACTTCAAATCAAAAATCACTGTGAATAAACTCACCTATCTTTGCTGACTTTGAATCGCTTTTGTGGAAGGGCAACTTATGAATTTTGTCCACAATGCAATCCTTACATACGCTTCTATCTTCTTCCTGAAACTGAATTTGTCCATCTTTCAAATATCTTTTTACATGAGGAAAATTTTGGTGTGCAAGTTTTTGTGCTATATCTTAAGCTCTAACATGGCAGCCACATTTTCCTGAATATCATTTTCACTCAATAAAATCTTAAACTTTATCCTATACAACTTTCCTTTATGAACTCCCACAGCAACATTTTCTCCGTTGACTCTGCTTATTGTCTTGTCAGATTTAAATGTTATTACCTTGTCAGAAGCTGCTCCAAGTGAGAATAAACTGAGGTGAATCCCTAGCACATATAAAATATTTGATAGATGTTTCTCACTCCATCTTTCTCTATCAAAGGCTAAAATCTTTATGTCACCTCTTCCTAGTGATGGAATGAAGCTATCATCACCACTACAGATTGGGACTTCACTCTCAAATGGACAGTCTTGTAAACCACTCAATCTGATTACACATGTGATCAGTAGCACCAGGATCTAAGAACCACCCATTTTCATCAACAAGCTTGCCTGCTACTGATAGACAGTTTTTAATTCAGGGTATATCCTGTCAATTTACACTGATTCTGACCTTGATACTTTCATATAAGGTTTCTGCTATTTTTTTATAATGGCCAGGTTCATTACATTTGAAGCAAACTCTTTTGCATTATTTTGCCCAATGGTCAGGCTTATTACATTTAAAACATTTTCCTGGTTTCCTCAACTTCTTATCATCACGATGATGGTTATTCTTAAGGTGGTTGCCCCTCTGTTGTTTACCTGCCAGGAATGCCTCTTCAATCTTGATATCAAATTCTCTAGTGTTTGCTGATCAGGATGTGTTGACCACCATGCACTCAAAAACTGATTGTAGCTCATTGGTAACATCATTAACAATTTTGTGATCACCACAGAGATTGTGAAATATTTTCACCTTGGTTCCTCAGGCAATGTACCTGGTCTTCTATCTGTGAAATACATGTAGCCGTACCATTTGAAACATCCTTTTTTTTTAGTTGTACCATTGCTGCTAAAGTAAATGTATGCTTACATTGTTTTCCTGTTCATAAATTGAAAGTGGTTTGGTCCACATGGCAGCTGAAGATTCACAATTTATGATGTGTAGCAAAGGTTTCTCCTCAATTGAGGTTCCAGTAATTTTCTGCACTGCATTGTCCATCTTTTGAAGCTGTGAGGCTCTTTTCATATGCCTGTATTGCTGCAGAGTTCATGTTGTCTTTACACATTGGTTGGGTTTTTGACCTGTGACATCATCCCAAGCTCCCATGGCACTTAAGGCCACACACATTTCCTTGCACACTCTGGAAATAACCACAAAACTTCTCACACATGTTTTTGATACTGCTCTGTACCTGGTATTTTGTTTTTATTTATGTCACTCAGTGATTACTGGGCCTATAACCTGTGCTGAAGGAGTCATAACACTGTTCCTCATTCCAGGATAATGACAAAGTTTTATTGCTAAGTGGGCACAAAACATGTCACATAACACAGACAGCCCCATACACACAATAATATATAAAAGGCATTCTTTTTGTCAGTGAGTTCACTGTGTAAGTTTCAGATGGCAGCATGGTGTATGCAACTGGTCTGTGCACCAAATACAAACAGTAGGAATATAGCACTATTTATGAATATGGGAGAAACAAACAAAACTTAACATTTTTAATTGATTATTAATACAGTTAAAACAGTGGTATTACCTTTATCAGCTGGAAAAAAAAACCATCTGGTGAGCCTGGTGAAACATACGGAGTGCAGTCCTCTCAGCCACAGATATATGATTCCTTTGGAGGCACGCCTTCATAACAGCTTGGCAAGTTTCATGCGTTATTACAGAATCTTTCATCTCTCACTGGCAAACCTTTTGACAAAAAGGTTTCAGCTTTGTGCAGACATGCTATGACCTCAAAATCCTTTTTAGTTAAATTTTGAAACAGACTGACAGTTTCACCACAGCCAGTCTCTTGTCAGCCTTGGAGGCCAGTTTGTTTATGGAGGACTTGAAGGAAAAGGTGCTGCAATCTTCTGGTTTGAAGCCCACAGTAGTTTCGAGATATGTAAGTAATACAATTGTGGTATGCCCCCATGGTGAACACAAATTACAAAAATATTTAAACTATCTTAGTTCCATCTATGGATAAATTCAGCTTACAATGGAAAAAAGGAGGAAGTCCTTCCATTTTTGGATGTTTTGGTTCAGTTTAAAGATGATGGCACTTTGGGACATGCACTATATCAGAAGTCAACACTCATGGGCTTATATTTACATTCAAATAGCTGCCACCATCCTTACTGAATGATAGGTTTTCTCAGAACTTTGGTTCAGATATCGTGTATAATTGCTGTTGAAAGCAGACTGCAGGATGAGTTTCTACGCTTAAAGCTAGTTTTTGGACCCAGCAGGTATTCTCCACATTAGATATGTAAGGTACTATGAGTAAAGGTGGGCATAGGGAACGCAGACGAAAACTATGAAAGCCTTTAATCCATGGCTTTCTTGCATCTTGGGGAAGCCTGTCATCTAAAATAGAATGGATCCTTAGCAAGTACAAAGTAAAAGTGATTTTTTGTCCTACACCAAAGACAGCAGCACTTTTTGGTTCTGTTAAAGATGATTTGATGCTTCAGAAGTCTAGGGTTTAAAAGATCCCCTGTGAGTGTGGCCTTTCATACATCCAACAGACAACTCGTGCATTCTATGAAAGATGCATGGGACAACGTAGGTACACACAGCTCTTATAGCTCAATAAATTGGCTGTGGAAGAGCATTGCATTGGACACTGGTCACCCTATGCTGTACAAAAATGTCAAAATTCTAGTGTTGACTTAATATTTTTGGGACTTGGTGGTGGAAGAAGAAGCTGAAATTTACTTGGCAAAGACTTTAATTAATAGAGATAGTTGTTTCAACATAGACAAATCATAGAATTTGGAACTTTCTTTAATAAACTTGCAAAGGCATAACCACAGTGCAGCTCACAATGATTCATCAACTTAAAAGTGTTTATTGTCTGCATAGCACAGATTCAATACATGCATATATGTACTTCTTTGCTACCAAACAACATCTCTGATACATTTATATCTGTGACCACATGTGTAGTGACACAGTCCATGGATTTAAAAGGACAGAATGAATGCTGTAGTGTCTGTCTTTTGGCTCACACTGAAGAGGGCCATATGATATACAGCCAAAATATTAGAAGAAGAAGTAAAATTTATGCAGATGCAGACCTGAAATTTAATGAAGCAGTCATTGTTCCATGAAAACATGAAGCTGCACATGATATATTAGCAATTCCATGCTTATGGGATATGTTTATTAAAATTTCATCCTTACAGATTTTCAGTAGTGAAGTACAGGTGAAGAAGGGTGTAAATACATTATAGCTCTTGGATGTGGCTAACATAAGCTGGAGATCATACCACAACATGCCGAGAGGATGCCCACATCAGCTTATTGTCATCTTGGACAAAGTCAGGTTGAACATTGGCATGTGGAACATGGCAGCACACAGTCAGAGATCAGAACCAGTGGTGATGAAATTGACTCACAAGGTTGCAGGCAGTGTGTCAACATGAAGCTCGATTAAGATCTTGAGTTGCTACACATTTTTTTACTACTGAAACCATATCACAGTCAACAGAACCTTTGAAGGTATAGAACCAGGGTCAATTGGAATGCTCAGTGGTATTTTATAGTCTTCAGGAATGAGTCTTGCATCTGTTTGTCTGATCAATGTCATAGACAGCATAGAGAAAGGATTCTGGTAATGACAACAGGACTGATTTGGTAATTGTTGAAGAGAGGCTGAATGCTCACCAGATGTGACAAGAATGGTAAAACGTTTTTTTCATACCTTCATGACCAGGCAATGAAAGGCATATTCTAATAGAATAATGCAAGGCCCTTCACTACAGTTAATACCACAGATACCTTGAGAAATGTCTGGAGTGTGATGGAACATGTATACTTTCACATAAAACTCCAGTCAGCAATCTTCATAATCTGAGACTGCTCGAGATTTTGCAGAGTAACAAACTCCTCAAAATGAAATTCAGAGGCTGTTTGATTTCATGTCACAATAAACACAAGAATATATCCTTGCTCATGAGGGTAACACCTCACACTGATAAAATAAAATTTGAATTATTTAGTACTCATTTTGTGATGAAAATGTCTACAAAGTTTGATAGAAATTGGAATGATAAGGTATGGTAAACACACTGAAAATAAATTAGTGGAAATTAACAGGAAAGTCAGTGATGCAGTTGATGAGCTTTTTTACATACAGCAGTTTAAGGTAGAAAATTTGTGGTAAGTTGCTATGGGACAAAACTGCTGTGGTCATCGGTCCCTGCAGTTCAAGACAACCATTGGATGGACAGCAGTAGAAATAAACAGAAAGGTAAAAATGACCTGGAGTGGTTTTGGTAAACTGAATATTGTATTCAAAATGAAGATTCCATTGTGTCTGAAACACAAAGCTAAATTCAGTGTATATTAACCATTTCAGCAATGAGACACTGGCTTTGAGTGCAAAATCCTTGACAAACTGAGGACTGCTCAGCAAGCAATTGTAATCTTAGCCTCCCGCACAACACTATTAAAATTCTCTGTCTCTGCAGAAGTTTTGAAAGCTTCAAGAGGCATAAGTTGTACAAAAGAAAAACTTTTTTACTTATTTTCATTTTTTCTTGTCGTTGTTGTTGGCTGCAGTTCTTGTGTATGGGGGAACATTCTTGCGGCTGAAATTTTGAGTTACTGGGTTCCGAATGACTAAATAACTGATGAAGTACTATCTGTTGCTGTGATTTTCTTTTATTTTATCCCATTCTTCTATATCACACTGACTTCACAATCTCCGTTTTGATAAAACCATCAATTACACTGTTGTACACAAAATTAAAAGAACATGCACTTCCATCAGAGGCAATGAGTCTCTTGAGGACCAAAATCAATGTATGTTTACAATATTTTGTGACAGTCTATACGGTTTGCCAAATAATGTACCAAATGATGTCCAGGATAGCATGTAGATGTATAGAAGTAACTGATACATAACATATTACAGAAAACATAAGAAAAATATCTACTATACAAGCCATTATATATATATATATATATATGATGTAAATAAAACAGAAAGAAACTTCCACATGGGAAAAATATATTAAAAACAAAGATTCCAAGACTTACCAAGCGGGAAAGTGCCGGCAGACAGGCACATGAACAAAACACACAAACACACACACAGAATTACGAGCTTTCGCAACTGGCAGTTGCTTCGTCAGGAAAGAGGGAAGGAGAGGGAAAAATGAAAGGATGTGGGTTTTAAGGGAGAGGGTAAGGAGTCATTCCAATCCCGGGAGCGGAAAGACTTCCCTTAGGGGAAAAAAAGGACAGGTGTACACTCGCACACACACACACATATCCATCCGCACATACACAGACACAAGCAGACATATTTAAAGGCAAAGAGTTAAGGGCAGAGATGTCAGTCGAGGCGGAAGTACAGAGGCAAAGAAGTTGTTGAAAGACAGGTGAGGTATGAGCGGCAGCAACTTGAAATTAGCGGAGGTTGAGGCCTGGCGGATATCAAGAAGAGAGGATATACTGAAGGGCGAGTTCCCATCTCCGGAGTTCGGATAGGTTGGTGTTGGTGGGAAGTATCCAGATAACTCGGACGGTGTAACACTGTGCCAAGATGTGCTGGCCGTGCATCAAGGCATGTTTAGCCACAGGGTGATCCTCATTACCAACAAACACTGTCTGCCTGTGTCCATTCATGCGAATGGACAGTTTGTTGCTGGTCATTCCCACATAGAAAGCATCACAGTGCAGGCAGGTCAGTTGGTAAATCACGTGGGTGCTTTCACATGTGGCTCTCCCTTTGATCGTGTACACCTTCCAGGTTACCGGACTGGAGTAGGTGGTGGTGGGAGGGTGCATAGGACAGGTTTTACACCGGGGGCGGTTGCAAGGGTAGGAGCCAGAGGGTAGGGGAGGTGGTTTGGGGATTTCATAGGGATGAACCAAGAGGTTACGAAGGTTAGATGGACGGCGGAAAGACACTCTTGGTGGAGTGTTGAGGATTTCATGAAGGATGGATCTCATTTCGGGGCAGGATTTTAGGAAGTCGTATCCCTGCTGGAGAGCCACATTCAAGGTCTGATCCAGTCCCGGGAAGTATTCTGTTACAAGTGGGGCACTTTTGGGGTTCTTCTGTGAGAGGTTCTGGGTTTGAGGGGATGAGGAAGTGGCTCTGGTTATCTGCTTCTGTACCAGGTTGGGAGGGTAGTTGCGGATATATATATATATATATATATATATATATATATATATATATATATATATATATATATGGTACTCAGATTTTCAGATCTGTGGAACATATTGACGCAAGACAAATAATACAAGGACAAAACTACAACATCACACCACTAACCTATAGAAATAAATACAGACAATGTAAAATACTAAATTTCCAAATTGTAAGTTAACATCCATATAATCAGACCTTCAAAATCTTCAAAAGAGAAGGAAAAGAATTTCAGATCCTAAGTGTACAACAAGTTATCCGACTCAAAAAACTCACAACGTTGGGTACGGACCAAAAGAATATACTCAACCATGAGTAGGCATATAGTACAAAATCAATCAGCCACATAAACCAGAGTATTTAAGGATATGTTGGCTCATGAAAGAACAAAATAATGGAAAATTATAAGGACCCAATTTTACGATGTGGTGACCGACCCTTGAATCCAAACCACACTGGGTACAAACTAGCAAAAAATGTTTTGACACAACAAAATGAATAGAGTTCATAATCATACCAATAAGTTCAATTATATGCAAAGACAAACAATCCTGTTGGGGTAACATCTGCAACTGAGCATTATACCAGAATTTGAAAATACTGCTTCAGTTGTTCTGCAGTTCTTTAATATCACATGACGTTGTAAGTTAGTGCTGTGGCCCCAGCACTTGGGGGCTACAGAACCAGGCTGACACCTGAAGATGGGCATATAAGACACTGAAGCCAGTTGTGTGATAATAAAATAACTTTACACCTGAAGCGGTATTTTCAACCTCTGGCATATGCAAAGAGTAATTACGAGAAGCATTTAGCTTCAATGGTTGTACACTCTCCTTGAGTACACACACACACACACACACACACACACACACACACACACACACACACACACACACACACACACACACAAAACAGAGCTAATTATGAGTCTGTCCACAACTTAGGATCCAAACAGATACAATATTGCAATACACAAGATAAATTCAGGTAAACATAATCACAATTAGGTTTGAACAATGTCACAATCCAGTAGCTTGAGGACCAAAATCAGTGTATGAAAGCAGACATGTATACATCTTGTTATATTGTCTATACTAGTAAATGTCTTCCACACTATTTGGTAATTGTCCATACAAACTAACCTATGTACGTAAAGACCTAGAAGATTCATCATAATTGATAAAATAATACATACTGATTTAAAGTTACATAATGTATTGGAAAGTCAATCCCCCTACTTGAAAAAAACATGCATTTATGCAGAATAACATTGCCTTTAGCAGTCCTGGCTAACAATTCACAAGTATCAGTCACAACACAGATCCAGTTGACAAATGCTCGAGTACATTACCCAGCACCCATGATCTCTTGGCAGTCAACTGGTCCAGCAGGGTACAGCCATACAGCAGTATGGGGAGTGGAGTTGCTCACATCTTTCAGTTACCTCCCTAGATTTCCCATCACACACTCCAACGGATAGGTACCTTCCTGTCTAGTTATCACATCAAATCCTGAAACATTGTTTTGTGTACTAAATATGCTGTTCAGTACTTTCTTCATGTCACATGAGATATGTTCTCCTTGGTACCTTTTCAAAGTCAGTTATAAGGGATTTATGTCATGTGAAATTAAAAAGTGTTCACAGGTGAAATATTAATAAAGAGTGTTAAATGCAATGAAAAGAATGGGCTAATAAGGTAATACACACAGATATGCTCAGATACTATTTCTAATCTTTGCAGTACAAATTATGAATATTGTTCCATTAGAAAATTGCAAAAAATATATAATTTAGTCTCATGGCATCTATGTATCAAATTCTATAGCACAAATCTAATACAGAACATAATTATATAATGTATCATATATTTTAACTCAGTCAATAGATAGGACAGAACTTCAAAAATCACATAATCTTACATACTAAATCCCAGACAAACAAAACACAATCATATAGTTTTATGAATCTACAAACAGATTTAAACTCAGTCACTGGATAAGACAGAACTTTAGAAACTACATCATCTTACATACTACATTTCTAGCTAACAAAACACAATTAAATAGTCTTAAAAATCTACAGACATAGTGAATATTTTCTTCTAGATTAGGTAAAATCTGAATCATCATATCTGCTATTAGACACTTCACATAAGAGGTCACTTTCAATTTCATAAAATGCTACATCCACACTTTTTTTGTATGGTTTTATCAACTTTACTGCTGTTGTTGTTGTCTTCAGTCCTGAGACTGGTTTGATGCAGCTCTCCATGCTACTCTATCCTGTGCAAGCTGCTTCATCTCCCAGTACCTACTGCAACCTACATCCTTCTGAATCTGCTTAGTGTACTCATCTCTCGGTCTCCCTCTACGATTTTTACCCTCCACGCTGCCCTCCAATGCTAAATTTGAGATCCCTTGATGCCTCAAAACATGTCCTACCAACCGATCCCTTCTTCTAGTCAAGTTGTGCCACAAACTTCTCTTCTCCCCAATCCTATTCAATACCTCCTCATTAGTTACGTGATCTATCCACCTTATCTTCAGTATTCTTCTGTAGCACCACATTTCAAAAGCTTCTATTCTCTTCTTGTCCAAACTAGTTATCGTCCATGTTTCACTTCCATACATGGCTACACTCCAAACAAATACTTTCAGAAACGACTTCCTGATACATAAATCTATATTCGATGTTAACAAATTTCTCTTCTTCAGAAACGCTTTCCTTGCCATTGCCAGTCTACATTTTATATCCTCTCTACTTCGACCATCATCAGTTATTTTACTTCCTAAATAGCAAAACTCCTTTACTACTTTTTCCTAATCTAATTCCCTCAGCATCACCCGATTTAATTTGACTACATTCCATTATCCTCGTTTTGCTTTTGTTAATGTTCATCTTATATCCTCCTTTCAAGACACTGTCCATTCCGTTCAACTGCTCTTCCAAGTCCTTTGCTGTCTCTGACAGAATTACAATGTCATCGGCGAACCTCAAAGTTTTTACTTCATCTCCATGAATTTTAATACCTACTTCAAATTTTTCTTTTGTTTCCTTTACTGCTTGCTCAATATACAGATTGAATAACATCGGGGAGAGGCTACAACCCTGTCTCACTCCTTTCCCAACCACTGCTTCCCTTTCATGTCCCTCGACTCTTATTACTGCCATCTGGTTTCTGTACAAATTATAAATAGCCTTTCGCTCCCTGTATTTTACCCCTGCCACCTTTAGAATTTGAAAAAGAGTATTCCAGTCAACATTGTCAAAAGCTTTCTCTAAGTCTACAAATGCTAGAAATGTAGGTTTGCCTTTTCTTAATCTTTCTTCTAAGATAAGTCATAAGGTCAGTATTGCCTCACATGTTCCAACATTTCGACGGAATCCAAACTGATCCTCCCCGAGGTCTGCATCTACCAGTTTTTCCATTCGTCTGTAAAGAATTCGCGTTAGTATTTTGCAGCCGTGGCTTATTAAACTGATAGTTCGGTAATTTTCACATCTGTCAGCACCTGCTTTCTTTGGGATTGGAATTATTATATTCTTCTTGAAGTCTGAGGGTATTTCGCCTGTCTCATACATCTTGCTCACCAGCTGGTAGAGTTTTGTCAGGACTGGTTGTCCCAAGGCCGTCAGTAGTTCTAATGGAATGTTGTCTACTCCGGGGGCCTTATTTTGACTCAGGTCTTTCAGTGCTCTGTCAAACTCTTCACGCAGTATCGTATCTCCCATTTCGTCTTCATCTACATCCTCTTCCATTTCCATAATATTGTCCTCAAGTACATCGCCCTTGTATAAACCTTCTATATACTCCTTCCACCTTTCTGCCTTCCCTTCTTTGCTTAGAACTGGGCTGCCATCTGAGCTCTTGATATTCATACACGTGGTTCTCTTCTCTCCAAAGGTCTCTTTAATTTTCCTGTAGGCAGTATCTATCTTACCCCTAGTGAGATAAGCTTCTACATCCTTACATTTGTCCTCTAGCCATCCCTGTTTAGCCATTTTGCACTTCCTGTCGATCTCATTTTTGAGACGTTTGTATTCCTTTTTGCCTGCTTCATTTACTGCATTTTTATATTTTCTCCTTTCATCAATTAAATTCAATATTTCTTCTGTTACCCAAGGATTTCTAGCAGCCCTCGTCTTTGTACCTACTTTGTCCTCTGCTGCCTTCACTACTACATCCCTCAGAGCTACCCATTCTTCTTCTACTGTATTTCTTTCCCCTATTCCTGTCAATTGTTCCCTTATGCTCTCTCTGAAACTCTGTACAACCTCTAGTTCTTTCAGTTTATCCAGGTCCCATCTCCTTAATTTCCCACATTTTTGCAGTTTCTTCAGTTTTAATCTACAGGTCATAACCAATAGATTGTGGTCAGAGTTCACATCTGCCCCTGGAAATGTCTTACAACTTAAAACCTGGTTCCTAAATCTCTGTCTTACCATTATATAATCTATCTGATACCTTTTAGTATCTCCAGGGTTCTTCCACGTATACAACCTTCTTTCATGATTCTTAAACCAAGTGTTAGCTATGATTAAGTTGTGCTCTGTGCAAAATTCTACTAGGCGGCTTCCTCTTTCATTTCTTAGCCCCAATCCATATTCACCTACTATGTTTCCTTCTCTCCCTTTTCCTACACTCGAATTCCAGTCACCCATTACTATTAAATTTTCGTCTCCCTTCACTATCTGAATAATTTCTTTTATTTCATCGTACATTTCTTCAATTTCTTCATCATCTGCAGAGCTAGTTGGCATATAAACTTGTACTACTGTAGTAGGTGTGGGCTTCGTATCTATCTTGGCCACAATAATGCGTTCACTATGCTGTCTGTAGTAGCTTACCCGCATTCCTATTTTCCTATTCATTATTAAACCTACTCCTGCATTACCCCTATTTGATTTTGTGTTTATAACCCTGTAGTCACCTGAGCAGAAGTCTTGTTCCTCCTGCCACCGAACTTCACTAATTCCCACTATATCTAACTTTAACCTATCCATTTCCCTTTTTAAATTTTCTAACCTACCTGCCCGATTAAGGGATCTGACATTCCACGCTCCGATCCGTAGAACGCCAGTTTTCTTTCTCCTGATAACGACATCCTCCTGAGTAGTCCCCGCCCGGAGATCCGAATGGGGGACTATTTTACCTCCGGAATATTTTACCCAAGAGGATGCCATCATCATTTAATCATACAGTAAAGCTGCATGTCCTCGGGAAAAATTACGGCTGTATTTTCCCCTTGCTTTCAGCCGTTCGCAGTACCAGCACAGCAAGGCCGTTTTGGTTAATGTTGTAAGGCCAGATCAGTCAATTATCCAGACTGTTGCCCCTGCAACTACTGAAAAGGCTGCTGCCCCTCTTCAGGAACCACACGTTTGTCTGGCCTCTCAACATATACCCCTCCGTTGTGGTTGCACCTACGGTACGGCCATCTTTATCGCTGAGGCACGCAACTTTACTGCTATCATAGCGTTACTCTGGTCACACAGTTTGTCAGGTATAGATTGTACACACTGAATGGGTTCCATAGCACAACTAACATCACTTATTACAGAAGGAACACAAAATACATTACTGCCAAACTTACACTTCCTGCTTAAATCTTCTTTCACTACATTCCACCAATTTGGATACAAATTTTGACTAACCACATATAACTCATTCCACAATGCACATTTATCTATGTTACCAACAATCTGGTCCCAAATAAACTTCAAAAAGTTTTCACCTTTATTCTATAGGCTTACAGATAACTCATCTTTACTGTTTGGGTCATTACTCTGCATGACATTAATGAAAAACTGCTTTGACTAGACTGGTATTCCATGACTCTCACTTACATGATCACATCCATCACTTACCTTACCTGTAACTGCTAACAACTCTGAAATTTCATTATTCTTAAGCTCCACAAAAACCTGATACTCATCATCATCATCATCATATTCTCCCAAAATTACTTCATCAGTAACATCATTAACAACATGAGTCCAATCTCCATCAAAGTCACACACCTCATCTACATTCCTTTTTCAAGAAGCTACCAGTCTCCAATTTACCAACATCAGTCATTTCACAGGTCTCATTCACATCTACATAAAAATATCACCTAATTCAGATCCAATATAGTCATCACCTGTTTTACATACATGAATAACACTGTTTTATGATCAAGAGAAGAAACCATTAGTACATGCTACATCAGATTTCTCATTATTCTCACATTCTGGTTTGTGATAATTATCTACATCACTATAATTAAACATAGTAGTCCAAAGCTTTTGATCAAAACATAAATGAGAAACTTGATGTTCCTTCTGTTCAACTTCAGATACCTGTGCTACATTATGAATACTGTAATTATTGTCTAAATGCAAGTGTAAATTGGGGGTCCCATACTTGTGTTTCCTCACCCCAAAACTGTGGACCTTCATTGAGGTGGTCTGCTCCATGATTGTTTTTCCTATTATATTGCTCATGGTTATCCCCATTATTCCTATTCTGCTGATGTTCAAACTTTCTGTCTCTATTACCATTTTGGCCCTGATAGAAATTACTATTATCTCTGTTTCTGTAGTTATTACCATTGTAATCTCCATCATTTCGATTATTATGGTAAATGCTTCTTTCTACTGCCCTATCCAGCCTTCAACATATTGTACAAACTGTTCAAGGCAACCGTCAGGTCCATGTACTAAATCCCATCACAACTTCTCCGGTAATCTCATTTTTAGTGCATCAGTCAATGTCATTTTGTCAAATGGCCTGTCAAGGTGTACTGATTTCTTAGGTTGATTCTTACAAAACCCTTTCAGTGTAACATCCCTATTCCTATAATTTGGACCATTCAGAAATTCACTTTTCATTCTCCCTTGTCTAGCTTCTGACCAAAATGAATTAAATTTTTTTTTTGAGACTTTGGTATGTTTCTTGCTGACTTAAATTTAGATTTACCCGAGACAGAGCTTCACCTTGAAGACATCTTTTAACAAATATAATCTTATGGTCATCACTCATGCCCGACACAAAACTGTCCTACAGCAGTGCAGAAAATCCAGTGGATGTAAATTGTTTGATGGGAAACTTCTGATTGGAATGTTGGAACACACAATACCATTGTTTGAATAAATATTTTTGTGAATACAGTTTTTCTGAACTACTGAAATTTTTTGATCTAAAACATTTACATTAGTTAGCATACTGTCTTCAACATTTAAAATTTTTTATCTTTACTACTAAAATTCTGTTCCATCTTTTCCTCTACGACCTTCCCCTGAACTCTGATGTCATTAACATTATTCTCCTGTTGTGAAGATTGTGCTATTACCTCATTTTCCAAAACTATAAGTTTATTTTTGGGGACATCAAATTTTTCATTCACAGTTCTTAAACCCTCTGACAACCAATTTTTCAGTTCTGAAAACTGACTACTAAGTTGGTCTATTTAGCATTGTACCCTGTTCATTTTACTATTGTTTTCAGATAGTATTTCCATTAACTGATCATTGACTGCACTAAATTTGATATTGTTATCTGTTTTCATTTCTGTTAACTGGTTATTATCTACAAAATCAACTGCATAATGTCAGTTTTAACTGTTTCTTTGCTGACTACACTTTCACATGGTTCAAACATATCCAGGCTATGTCCTACAGTTTTTACTTCATCACCACTACCCTCATCTCTATTCATTTTCCTAGCAATCACATGAGTCCACTGAAAAAATCAAGTTTAGAAATAGTTTGTACTTTTCTTTTCTGATGTCCTACATCGTAGTTGTAAAGTCCACTTTCAATTCATCCAGTCTGTCATTGTTGATATTATCTCATCACTGTGGATACGAATTTCATGGGCAGCTCTCAGGTATTCTTTCATCAAGTGATTGCAGTTCATTTAGTTAAAATATGCAAATACACAAATAATTGTTCTTCCTACTTCTGCAGCAGACAAAACTTCATTATCAGTCAACAGATCACAGCTGATGCTCCCACTTGTAATCTTAACCTCCCACAGCTTCAAGAGGCATAAAATATACAGAAGAAGAACTTTTTTACCTATATTGATTCTCTCTTTGTTGTTGTTGGCTGCAGTTCTTGCGTCTAGGGGTACATTCTTACAGCTGAAATTTTAAGTTACCGGTTTCCAGATGACTAAATAACTGATGAAGTACTATCTGTTACTATGATTTTCTTTTATTTTATCCCATTCTTCTATATAACACTGACTTCACAATCTCCATTTTCATAAAACCATCAATTACATTGTTGCGTACAAAATTAAAAAAACGTGCACTTCCATCAGAGGCGTGCCCACTACTACTACATTCTGTGGTACTCACAATATTCCAGAGTTTACAAAACAAAAAGAGTTTACAAACTTTCTTGACAAAAGAAGAATCTTTACTAATTTATATCATTATTTTTAATGAGTCCAGAAATAAATTTAATGATTTGCATTAGATTGCATAAATAACACTATCAATTTTAAGTGTGCCAGATATTTCGTAATTTCAAATATTACTAAAAGAGGAATAATTTTAACTGTACAAATTAATTTCTTCTTATACATTTTAGTATGAAATATAATACATCATATACAAAATCATATGAAATTCTTTTAGTTAATCAGCTGAAATAATGTTCACCTATACAAGAATCAATTTATAAATGGTCTCGGTTATTTCTATAAATAATAATAATAAAAAAAAAAAGGCAATGCTAGAAAAGAGCATCCCATTACAGTATGAAAGTTGTAATCTAGTAGGTGAGAAAACAAAGCAAACAAATTGCTGAGGGAATTTTGTGAATTCACTAGATAAAATGCTCATTCAGCTACTTGTATAGACAATATCATAACAAATTACATATTTGACAGTGAAAACAAGTTCTGTTTAGACTTAGGAACTTCTGACCATTCTGCACTGTTTATTCCACTGCCAGATATAACTAACCCGAATTTCAAGAAAGGTTTTATGAAAAGAAACTTTTCTAAAAATCACCTGAATCTGTTCCAAGAAAAGATAGAGGCAGTAAAATGGCCCATGGATAATAATGTGTCAGGTACTGAGAACTATGATAAATTTCTTAAAAGTTTTTAGAGGTGTTCAATGAAGCATTCCCACCAATGATCTGGCATGAAAAAGCCAAAGGTAAACTAAACTGGATTACTCAAGGCTTAACCCTTGCAACAGGTGTGCCAATTTTTGTAACATGAGAGAGCATGCAGTGTTCTTTGTGCATGTGTAAAGAATAGCTATCTTTATGCTATCAAGGTAAACATGTGTGAGAAAAATCACACTCTTTGTTTAATTAAACTACAATAAAATAACTTACTTCATTTGAGCTAAATCATTGTTTAATTAAATAATAATAAAATAAGCTTCCATTGTATCTCACTGTTGTCACATACAAATGTTAACCCATAGTTACGACCCACTCAGAGCATTAAACAGCATAGTTGCATCAGATCCCTGCCAAATGCTTATTCAATTACTAATTATTTGATAGATTACTGCATCATTGTGGGATTGTGCTGCTAGCTCAGAAGCTTGGTCATATTCTTGCACAGATCACAAATTTTTTCTCGCCCGGCTCGCTGTTTGTTTTATACACTCCTGGAAATGGAAAGAAGAACACATTGACACCGGTGTGTCAGACCCACCATACTTGCTCCGGACACTGCGAGAGGGCTGTACAAGCAATTATCACACGCACGGCACAGCGAACACACCAGGAACCGCGGTGTTGGCCGTCGAAGGGCGGTAGCTGCACAGCATTTGTGCACCGCCGCCGTCAGTGTCAGCCAGTTTGCCATGGCATACGGAGCTCCATCGCAGTCTTTAACACTGGTAGCATGCCGCGACAGCGTGGACGTGAACTGTATGTGCAGTTGACGGACTTTGAGCGAGGGCATATAGTGGGCATGCGGGAGGCCGGGTGGACGTACCGCCGAATTGCTCAACACGTGGGGCGTGAGGTCTCAACAGTACATCAATGTTGTCGCCAGTGGTCGGCGGAAGGTGTATGTGCCCGTCAACCTGGGACCGGACCGCAGCGACGCACGGATGCACGCCAAGACCGTAGAATCCTACGCAGTGCCGTAGGGGACCGCACCACCACTTCCCAGCAAATTAGGGACACTGTTGCTCCTGGGGTATTGGCGAGGACGATTCGCAACCGTCTCCATGAAGCTGGGCTACGGTCCCGCACACCGTTAGGCCGTCTTCTGCTCACGCCCCAACATCGTGCAGCCCGCCTCCAGTGGTGTCGCGACAGGCGTGAATGGAGGGACGAATGGAGACGTGTCATCTTCAGCGATGAGAGTCGCTTCTGCCTTGGTGCCAATGATGGTCGTATGTGTGTTTGGCGCCGTGCAGGTGAGCGCCACAATCAGGACTGCATACAACTGAGGCACACAGGGCCAACACCCGGCATCATGGTGTGGGGAGCGATCTCCTACACTGGCCGTACACCTCTGGTGATCGTCGAGGGGACACTGAATAGTGCACGGTACATCCAAACCGTCATCGAACCCATCGTTCTACCATTCCTAGACCGGCAAGGGAACTTGCTGTTCCAACAGGACAATGCACGTCCGCATGTATCCCGTGCCACCCAACGTGCTCTAGAAGGTGTAAGTCAACTATCCTGGACAGTAAGATCTCCGGATCTGTCCCCCATTGAGCATGTTTGGGACTGGATGAAGCGTCGTCTCACGCGGTCTGCACGTCCAGCACGAACGCTGGTCCAACTGAGGTGGAAATGGCATGGCAAGCCGTTCCACAGGACTACATCCAGCATCTCTATGATTGTCTCCATGGGAGAATAGCAGCCTGCATTGCTGCGAAAGGTGGATATACACTGTACTAGTGCCGACATTGTGCATGCTCTGTTGCCTGTGTCTATGTGCCTGTGGTTCTGTCAGTGTGATCATGTGATGTAGCTGACCCCAGGAATGTGTCAATAAAGTTTCCCCTTCCTGGGACAATGAATTCACGGTGTTCTTATTTCAATTTCCAGGAGTGTATTATTGCTGTTCACTTGGATGTATGGAAACACAACTTACCACTGTTTTAGCTGAAGCAGTGTTGAAGGATTAGGTATGAGCTCACAAATTTGAAACAAAAGTGGAATGGTACAAGGCAATATTACTTGTGGTTGGTGCAGTTTATACTTAAGTGTGCCAACTCAAGTGTTAAAAATATCTATTGCAAGAAAATAAGAGCTGCATAAAGAGCTGAGATACAATGTCTTATACTGCTGCTACATTTACTGCTTTGTGGTTTATTTTGTGTTGAAATATGTATTTATTTCTCAGAATTAACATTCCAGTTTGTAATTTAAAATATTTTACATTAATAAAAATTCTGAAACTGTATTTTTATGACACTGCTCGAAAACTATCTGTACACATTTAGTTCTTTTATATTGCTTACAGCATTTAGAAGTTATTAATTTTTTAAGCCAATAGCTATTTCAAAGTCTTACATCTAAGATATTTTAAGTACCATTCTATCTACCAAGTAGGCATTTAGATGCATTTTATTGTCTTTTCTCCCTCTTTCATTTGATGTTCTCACCTAATTTGTAACTAACACAGTTCTTATTTTATCTATTTTGTGGCTGTGGAATGAATTTTTGGTTACTTACTCTGCACCATGGCAACATCTCAGACCAACAGTATCCTGCAACGGTCAAGTGCATGGGTTTTATTGTACCTGGCAGCAACACTATAGTGTACCTAATGCTGTGGTGTTAGCTGGGTTGCATTGTGGCCTCTAATTCCACCAACTGCAGGGTTTGGAAATGTCATCTGCTGTTAGTGGAAAGCTCTAGTCACCATTCCTCATGAGTGATGCTCGCCTGTGAATGAACTCTTGTATCACATCCTGTCACCTGTGCAACCAGTGCTCATGTAGCCACATCTGTCTGTAGTATCCCAGTAACCCCCACTTGCTACTCCATAAATGCAGTAATTGGAGTCACTAGTAACACCAAAGGCACTTAAAATTCCAGATATAAAAAAACATCATTTTTAGAAGTACACAAAAGATTTTAAAATTGTTAAACAGTAGCCCTATGTGGCGGTACATTTTCTAAACTAGTAACTATACTAAATATATTCACATATAGCACTGTGTGTTACAGTGAGAAACCCTAAATTGAGAGCATATTTGGAAATAAACATTCACTAATAAAGCATAAACATGATAAATTAGCACATCTAAACTATTTTCTGTTATTTGTGAGTATATGTACCATGTGTCTGGCAAACATAATTAATCAAAAGAAGCAAAAATCTCTGTGCTCACAGCACCATAAATAAATAAATTTTAGTTCTATAACTCTCACAGTTCATTTTCCTACTTTCACATTATTAGTTTGTTTTGCTTTCTGTCCTTGATTTAATTTTGTTGCTTATATAATTATTTTTCATTACACAAATACACTTTCGTCACTACAACTTACATTGCCTTCTCTGGCAACTCCCATACTCATTGCTTTAGCAGTCTCAATTAACCTTCTTTTCAATATTGATATATTTGTCAGCGCATCAACTGACATATCCAGATGTACTGACCTCCTTCATTCTCCATCACAGCATTCCCTCATACACTATCCTCTTCTATCCCTTTCCTCACATTGTTAGCTGTGTGTGCCATTACAAATCTTAGAACAGATCTGGTTTTGCCATTGCAAACCCCAATCCTCTCACTCATTTCAACTAGAGCCTGCTTCATCTCTGCATACTTAGCACCACACATCTGTTTGCCTGAATCTATTTCTCCCTATAATTCAACTTTAACTGTTTCAACCCCTGACAACAGCATCTGATCTATCTCAACAACCTTTCTATTAAAATCCTCCAATTTACCATCTGTACTCCCAAATGTACTGTCTGAATCATTTTAAAGTCGTCTTTCAACTCTCCATTATGTTATCTGTTTGCCAATTTTTGTCATCTAATCATTTTTAAATCACCAAAATTTTTTATCTTAATATTTAGCTGGCTCAAAATTCGACTTAACATAGAATGTAGAGCTAACAGGAAGTCTGTCTGCTTCATCCTACCTTTTCTTAAAATCATTTTTAATATTTCCTATAATAACATTTAACTGACTTAACATTGAACCAAACATAGAGCTAACTGAAATTTCACCTACATCACCCTGCCTCTGTGGACTCATGGGCTTGCCTGCTCCCACTAGCAACCAACTTGAAATCACTAACTGATTCCTTATTTTCTAACTCTATGGCTGGTTAGCAAGAAAACTGAAAAATAACAATCATGTGTTGCTGTTTTATTTAACTTATTCAGTGACCTGCAACTCAGCTCCATTGTCACAACAGCTACCTGAATCAGTTTGTAAAACAACCAAATCCCAGAGGCTCAAGCCCATATCTGTGATGTACTTATTTCCATTTAATTCACATAAATCTTCTGGAAAATGAATTAGCTTAACTGTGTGACTGATTTGATGTTTTTTGGCTACATTGGTGTTTAGGGGATGGTCACACACCTGTCACATTATATAATAAATAGTTTTACCAACTTCTAAATAACTGTTAATCTCAGGCAGGATTGTGACCAGTGGAGAAAAATTAAAAAAAATGTTCTGAACACCAGCTAGTTATTGTTTAAAAATAAAAATGTTTATTAAACCTCATAAAAAAACCACATTGACCGATGGAGTCCCTCGCAATAACAAAATTGCCAAGTATGGCACACCACATTACTGTTTGATATTACAGTTCTTGAGGATAATTGTTCAAAAATTCACAGTCCAAACTTGATTCTATTTAAATTTAATCTCAATGAAGCTAACTGTCATAAAGTACAGTTGCTTCTGCTTAAAAGTTTAAGTTCACCAGGCTAGCTACCAAAATATTTGCACTTTCATCCAGGGAGCTGCTCATAGTTAAGAGTCCATGACTAATTACAAAAACTTTTCTAAGTTTTCAGAATCTCTTGGAAAATTTTACAAGTCCACAAAACATTTCAATCATTTAAAATCTTGACCAACATGCCTCTCATTCAACTATACATCTGCCCTTGGCCAAATGTCAAAGAGAGCCGTTGGGAGCAATATGGCTGCCAACCTTAAACAGGCACAATCTGTTGTTGCAAAATTTACAAATTTACATTTTACTTATTGCTACTACAATGTTACATATCAGTTAAGATAAGAATTTCACCAGCTTTCTGTGGCATCCTAGGATTTCAGCTGGATCCTTAGTTTTCTTGTTATTTACATTTCAGTCATTGGAGTAGTTAATCTATCCATATTTAGTATTAATTATTATTAAAAATAATTAAATTTACATGACTATAGATAGCTACTGTAGTCTGCTATCTGATAATTCTGCCCCATTTACTGATTTGTGGTTTATTTTGCAGTAAAATGCATTTTTACTTCTTGGATTAAACATTCAGGCTCATAATTTAAAACAGATTACAGTGATAAAAATTCTGAAACTGTATTTTGAAAGTGCTGTTCAGGTACTGTCTGTAAACATATGGTTCTTTATAATTGCTTATAGCATCTAGACGTTGTTGCTTTCTTAAGTCAGTAGATATTTCGAAATCTTACATCTACAGTCAAGTACTGTTCTGCATACCAAGTTGTCATTTAGACACACTTTCTTATCTCACTTCTCTCTTTTGTTTGATGTTCTTGCCTATCTTGTAACATAATAGTTCTGGTTTTATCTCATTTGTGGCTGCAAAATGAATTTTTGCCTGCTGACTCTGCACCATGGCAGCTTCATACACCATCAGTTTAGTGCAATGGCAAAGCTCACATGTTTTACCCCCCCCCCCCTCCCCCCCTGCAGTAACAATCCATGCTACCTGCCACCCTCTTGGTTTCTGGGTTTCTTTGTGGCCTCTCATATTACCAATTGTAGAGTATGAAAATGTTGTCTACTACCAGCAGAAACATCGAGTCACTACTTTCCCAAAAGTGATGCTCGGCTGTGTCAGAACTTGTGCACCACACCCTGTCACTTGTCAAACAGCACCTGTCTAAACTTGCATTTTGTAATGTCTCAGTTGGTTGATAGACTTCCTGAGATAATAAAAGATGAAGATGACAATGAGGACGTACAGTAGCTACATAAATTAAATTAGAAAATGCAGAGAGCAACATGAATCTATATTGCTGAGGACTACCAAACATGTAAAAGTATAGAGGAGCACTTTATGAGCAATGAAGTTTGATGCCTTATGATGATGATGATGATGATGATGATGATGATGATGATGACAATTTACATGTTACAACATTTCATGCTGTCTTCATAGAAAATTTAATGCATCACCACATGACTATTTGATCAAATTACTCATTGATAACTGTGTTGTGTTACATTTGAATTTAGAGTCTTACAGTACATGTCAAGAAGCCAGTGGGGGTCCCAAATCATATTGATGTTGATGGTGGACATTAGTTCTGAATGGAATGAATGTTTAATCATTTAATAGCTGTAATGTGGTGAACAACTCCATAAATTTTGGTAAATAGTGGATGAGTGCATAATGTTGTATCACTTTCCATTTTAGTTAATGTACAGTATGGTGTGCATACTGTGGTTTACAGGGATGCAGTGATGGCAATAGTTACTGCCTTCACATTAGTGATGAGTAAGGGAGAGGATGGATGTGGCATGTGTTATTTATGAATGATGCAAATTCACCTATAGCTGTCTTACCATTACGGTCATTTTTCATTCGAATTGGCTTCTAGCACAGGAGCATCAGAAGTTTTCATTTGAGTCTTCTGTAGATATAGTTTTTTGTCTGTGTTAAGAGTTTAAGTTCTTTGATTTGAGTTATAAATCTGTTTACATTCCACTGAATTGTGGGAGTCATAATTCGGTGAAGATTTTTTTCCCCCATTTTTCTGTGTCATTCTGATATAGCAGATGACGGGAAAACAGTTGCAGGTTTTTTGTCCCTCCATGGGACATTGATGTCTACCCCATTGCCGTCAGCATCATTCCGTGACAGTTGTTCATGAACTGATGATTGTACTCCAGTTTTCTTTGGCTTCAGTCATCTTTTGCCTTAAGTAAGGAGCAAGATGTTTTTTTTTTTCAGTGCAAGTAATGTAGCTTCCTAGGAAAATAGAACATTAGATTGAAAATGATTGCAAGGTATTGGTTTTATACAAACATAATTACATAATGGATAATAACTACAATGGGAAATTACTTGAGTCATGTAGGGATAAGTAACATATTATACATGTTGATAACCACTGTATAATTCCTTCACCAGTATCACTTCAGATCTTCATTTTTGATCTTTAGTGGTATAAATTTATGTTTTATATATATATATATGTAATCAGTAGACAGTAATTTATTTTTGTAATTTTATTATGCCATTGATAATACTTGACATCCATGCACTGACTATAAGCAAGTAGTTAAAAATGGCAGTAATTTCATCATTCTGCATGCCTGACAGACTGTTGTCAGTTCCTTAGAAACTGAAATTCATTATGATTTTCTTTTACTAATAAGATCCACGTCTGCAACTTCATAAAAGACATTTGAGTTTTTGTCTCCTTTTTTAAGTGTTTATGATTTTATTTGGCCATGTATTTACTGGTAACATATGGGGTAAAAATGATGAAATGTGCATGTAAATTCTCAGTGAACAGTCCACTGGATTGTACAAGCTAGCCAGAAACAGATGCAAGGTAAAATATAATTGAAAATGTTCACAAAACTTTAGCCACTGAGGATGCTTTAGAAATGAAAAATGTACAAAACATCAATGACAGACACTTAAACGTTTTTATTTATGCATAGAGCTGGAGAATAAAAATCATAAATTATTTCATTAATTACTTTTATCTTGTAGTTTTCAAAGTTATTTTTCGTATTGTTATCATCATTTGTCAGCTCCATTTCCTGATGTCCCACACACTCTGTCCTGTATTCCAAATATGATTTAATTTAATGATGAATGTTTTTGTTTCTTTGTAGGTGAGCCATTACGTACCCATGACCATACAGCTACTGAAAGAAAAGTCCATACTGTATCAACAGAGGAAGAAACAGGTACCAGTAAAAAATCTGAAACATTTGTATCATATGATAGTGATTCTGATGATTCTGCCACAACATGTAAGAGGGCTAGATTTGATGTGAATTTGGCAAATGAGCTTGAATGTTCAAGTGATACTGTTAAGGAATCCAGTGCCATGAATTATGTGAAATACAGTGGAATGACAGTCTCTGAGGGTGAAGAACGACCTAAAAATAAAGTAACTCCTAAAGGCGTAGAAATAATATATGATTTGAGTGATGTAGAAAGTGAAATAATGTTTCATACAGAATCACCATCTGCATCTGCTATGAGTACATCTTCAACAGAAAATACACTGGAAGCTCAAATCACTGAGACAAATGAGGAAATTGTAAAAAGAATTGAACAGGTTCTGGTATCAAAGGGACTGATCCCAGATGGTGCAGTTAACTGGCAAGCTGTTGCAGAACAAATTATTGATGAAGAAATTGGTGGCTTAACTGCAAAAGAATTAGAAGATTTTTTTCTTGACAAAATTTGTAAAATTTTTCAAATCTCTAGTTATCCTAAAGACTTAGCCATTGCTCATTTCAAAGACATAAAGCTTACTAAGATGATGGATAATATTAAAAGTGAAACTTCAGATACTCAGAATCGAGTAAATAGAGTGCAGAAATTCATAGATGATCACAATCTTCCATTAAGAGCCAGAGAGGCCAGCAAGTCAGAACAGCAAATACCATCTACAGCTGGAATGTCAAGTGTGCAGGAGACTAGGAAAGAGGGAGCCCGTTATAAGACATCAACTACACTTGTTCATGAGAAGAGTGCCTCAGTAGGACACATAAATGAAATTAAGAGAAATACATTGCCAGTAAGAGAAACAAAATCAGGGACAATTCCCACACAAAGAGCCCTGTGCTCATTCCATGCATCGTTGGTAGCTAATACGAAGGAAAGTGCAAACAATGTTCATGGCAAATGTGGTGAGAATACTCCAGTACCGCCTAAACCAGTGAGCAGTGACAAATCATTGATGTCTCAGAAGCAGCAAAATCAATTGGCTGGAAAAATATTTAATACTGCCTCTCAAACTGGGCAAAGAACAAAGATATTCCCTGTTCATCAAGCACCAAAGTCAAACCCTTGCAAAAATAATACAAATACATGCATTGAAGTAATTGATCTTACAATAGATGATGATGATGATGATGATGATGAACAGTTTACAAACTCTGCTACAAGTACTAGCTCAGTTGCAGAAACTATGGCTACAACAAGTAAAGCAACTGGTTCAACGTTGGCTCCTAATACTTCAGTTGGCAAAATTAAAGCATCAGGAAGTACTGCTAAACCAGCACCTGCTAATCCAGTTATGGATACTACCTCAGTTACAAAATATATAGCTTCAACAAGAAAAGTATCAAGTACCAGGACAACTTTGGCTCCTAGTACTTCAGTTGAAAAACAAAAAGTAGAAGTGAAACTACCAGGAACTGCTACAAAGCCAGCACATTCTAACCTAGTTACAGGTACCAGCACAGTTACAAAAAATATACCTTCCACAAGTAAAGCAATGGGTTCTAGGGCAACTTTGGCTACTAATACTTCAGGTGGAATGCGTGGTAAAAGGATTCAAGGATCAAGAAGTACTGTTAAGCCACCACCTGCTACCACAGTCCAAATTAATGCAGAATCAGGTGGATCATCAGCAGGTACTTCTTCAAATGTGGCACCTAATAGTGAAACTGTAAAACCAGAACCTCAACTTGGAGTATCTGCAATAATTATACTGTCTGCAAATGGAAAAAAGACAAACATTTTTCTTGTTCCACAGTCAGCTGGCTCTATACCATTATTGACTCTTGGTACACAAAACAATGTAGTTATGACTGTGGAAGACATAAATCCACAGCAAAACCAACAAGAACATAACAATTAATCATCAGAGAGTGACACAGATCAGTCTCATTAGATGGAACAAAAAATGAAATTTGTTGTTACATCATACATGAATTAATATCAAAACTACTGAAAATATGTTGTTGATGAGTGAGAGGACTGTATTTTTATTGTCAGATTTTGTGTGTTAAGATAACACAGCTAATAGTGAATGTGCTCACTGTAAAATAAATTTTATACAAAAATATAATTCATGCTGTCAAGTATAACTTTTGTAAAATATTTTGTGAATGTAAATAAAGACTGAACATATTACGTGTTTTCTGGAAAGTAAATATTTTAAACTTGTCACCATAATTTTCAACAATGTATTCATGAAAATATTTGGTAACCAGTGATGAATGATAACATATGAAACAGACATTTGTTCTGTAAGTTAACCATCTTATTGTTAATGCAGTGGCAGAATATCAGTCACAAACTGAGAAGAGAGGCACAGTAATGACAAACTGGAAACATGCAGGGTAGGCGATGGCTTGAAACATTGATCCAGCTACCCTCACTGAGAGTTATCATGTTTTCCCTAAATCTCTGGAGATTATTTCTGGGATGGTTCCTTCAAGAAATATCTAATAATAACTGCACAATATGCACAAATCTCAGTAAACAATATGATATGGAGAGTATTTGTTGTTATTGTGATTCAAAACTAGGCACAGAAACCAGTGTGAAAATGATATATTATAGCCTGAGATCATTTGACATCAGCCTCATAATGTGGTACCAGTATTAAATTTGAACAAGCTGTGAAAGGTTTGTTATGTATTAAATGCAAAATGGTACAGTGCTGTTGGTGTGGTAGCAGTAATAAATTTGAACAGGCTGTGAAAGGTTTGTTATGTATTAAATGCAAAATGGTACAGTGCTGTTGGTGTGTTGGTGCTAATTCAAATCAGAGAACATTGCTATGATGTAAGTGCAGTGAGGAAGAATTAAGCCTAAGGATTGACACAAATGAACGTACTTCATAGTTGCTTGGTGAGATTTCAAGCTCAAAATACATATTGTAACAAAAACAACTAATTCTTAAATGTAGAAATTAATGAATCAAAAGAGACGTGATCAATTTGCAAGAGGAAACACACAGATCCTCCATGTTTCTATAAATAAATGTTGAGAATACAGACAGAAAAGGAAGGTTTAAAATTGTAAAAGTTTTTTCTTACACTATATATTGACTAATATCAAAACTATTGAAAATGTTTTGTTGATGAGTGTACAGGAATGTATTTTTATTGTCAAATTTGTGTGTTAAGATAAGTCATGTACAAGTGAATGTGCTCACTGTAAAATAAATTTTATATGAAAACATAATTTATACTGTGAAGCATAACTTTTATAAAATGTGTTGTGAATGTAAATAAAGATTGAAAAATTATGTGTTTGCTGGAAAGTAAAATTTTAAACATGCCACCATAACTTTCAACAATTTATTGAAAACTAGTGATGAATGATAACATATGAAACTGACATTTGTTCTGTGTTTAATTATGTTATTGTTAATGCAGTGGCAGAATATCTGTCACAAACTGAGCAGAGAGGCACAGTAATGACAAGCTGGAAACATGCAGGGTAGGCGATGGCTTGAAACATTGATCCAGCTATCCTCACTGAGAGTTATCATGTTTTCCCTAAATCTCTAGAGATTATTTCTGGGATGGTTTCTTCAAGAAATATCTAATAATAACTGCACAATATGCACAAATCTCAGTAAACAATATGATATGGAGAGTATTTGTTGTTATTGTGATTCAAAACTAGGCACAGAAACCAGTGTGAAAATGATATATTATAGCCTGAGATCATTTGACATCAGCCTCATAATGTGGTACCAGTATTAAATTTGAACAAGCTGTGAAAGGTTTGTTATGTATTAAATGCAAAATGGTACAGTGCTGTTGGTGTGGTAGCAGTAATAAATTTGAACAGGCTGTGAAAGGTTTGTTATGTATTAAATGCAAAATGGTACAGTGCTGTTGGTGTGTTGGTGCTAATTCAAATCAGAGAACATTGCTATGATGTAAGTGCAGTGAGGAAGAATTAAGCCTAAGGATTGACACAAATGAACGTACTTCATAGTTGCTTGGTGAGATTTCAAGCTCAAAATACATATTGTAACAAAAACAACTAATTCTTAAATGTAGAAATTAATGAATCAAAAGAGACGTGATCAATTTGCAAGAGGAAACACACAGATCCTCCATGTTTCTATAAATAAATGTTGAGAATACAGACAGAAAAGGAAGGTTTAAAATTGTAAAAGTTTTTTCTTACACTATATATTGACTAATATCAAAACTATTGAAAATGTTTTGTTGATGAGTGTACAGGAATGTATTTTTATTGTCAAATTTGTGTGTTAAGATAAGTCATGTACAAGTGAATGTGCTCACTGTAAAATAAATTTTGTATGAAAACATAATTTATACTGCCAAGTATAACTTTCATAAAATGTGTTGTGAATGTAAATAAAGATTGAAAAATTATGTGTTTGCTGGAAAGTAAAATTTTAAACATGCCACCATAACTTTCAACAGTTTATTGAAAACTAGTGATGAATGATAACATATGAAACAGACATTTGTTCTGTGTTTAATTATGTTATTGTTAATGCAGTGGCAGAATATCTATCACAAACTGAGTGGGGAGGCACAGTAGTGACAAACTGGAAACATGCAGGGTAGGCAATGGCTTGAAACACTGATCTAGCTATCCTCATTGAGCTTTATAATTTTTTCGCTAAATCACTGGAGATTGATTCTAGGATCATTCCTTCAAGAAATATCTAATAATAACTGCACAGTATGCACAAATCTTAGTAAGCAATGTGATATGAAGAGTACTTCTTGTTATAGTGATAGAAATGTAGACACAGGAAACAATGTGAATACAGTGGATTACAACTATGAGTTCATGTGACATCAGCCTCATAATGTGGCTGCAATAACAAATTTGAAGAAGCTGTGAAATGTTTGTTACATATTAAATGCAAATAGGTACCGTGCTGTTGGTCTGTTGATGCTAATTCAAATCAGAGAATATGGCTGTGATGTAAGTTCAGTAAAGAAGAATTAAGCCTAAAGATTGACACAAATGAACTTACTTCTTAGTTGCTTGGTGAGATTTCGAGTTCAAAATACATATTGTAATAAAAAAACTGATTTTTCATTGTACGAATGACTCGATTAAAAGGAGCTATGATGCATTTCCAAGAGGTAACAGACAGATTCTCCGTGTTTCCATAAGTAAGTGGTAGCTGACAGAGAAAAAAGTCAGTACTAAAATTTTGACTATGAGTATAATCTAAAAACAAAATACACAGAAAATTTAGAAAAAATGCAAAAGGGGTGTCAATTAAAAGTAATAAAGTATTTGTACTTTCTAATAGGTATGGGAAGCAAAGCTCATATAAAAGGAGTAATATCTATAGTTGTATGATTTTTCTGCAATTTGCACTTCACTGTCTGGTAGAGAGTACATACAACAACTTTCAGACTATGAGGGTGTTTTGATAAGTCTTGTACAAAAAGCAAGAAATATGTTTGTTTCATAAACAACTCACCTTAATTCTTGTCACAGTCTCCTTGAGGGATATACATTTGGTCCAGCAATCATCCAGCTTTTGCATCCCATTGGAAACATGGGTTCTGTCAAACTGTGGAAAATACTCATTAACTGCAACTATCACTTCCTCATTTGATGAAAATTTCTTCTCAACAAACCAAAGTTTCAAGTTAGGGAACAGGAAGAAGTCACTTGAGACTAAGTCTTGTGAATAGCATGGTTGAGGAACCAAGTTAAAGCACAATTTATGCAATTTTGGTATTTTTATCACTAGTGTGTGGGATAATGTATTATCCCTGTGGAGACCACATTTTTGTGTGTCAACTTTGGTTTTCTTTCAGCCAATTCAAGTTACAAATGATCCGACAATGTAGCATAATAGAGTCCAGCTATGGTTCTGCTGTTGTTTTTTTTTTTTTTTTCAAGTAATCTATGAGTATTATTCCTTGGGAATCCCAAAGAGCAGTAACCATGATATTACCAGCTGACAAAATGGTCTTTGTCTTCTTTGGTGCACTTTTACCAGCCTTTATCCATTGTTTTGACTGTTGTTTTGATTCTGGTGTGTAATGATGGATCCAGGTTTCAATAACAGTCACAAATTGGCACAAAAAGTATTACAGATGATGATTAAAGATCACCTTACATTGCGTTGAATTGTTGTGTAGTGTGCACATTTGGTTGACTGTGATACCCACCTTGCACACAGCTTCTTTGTAGCCGATTCACCTTACAATATATTATGCACTCACTCAGTTTAGATGCCTACAGTTCCAGCCACCCAAAGAATTTTATTTGGCAGCCTTGCATTACCATGTCCTGGATTTTGTCAATGATTTCCTCTGTGGTGACCCCAGTTGGATGCCTGTAACATGCTTCATCTTTGGTGCTTGTCTGACTAAGTTAAAATTCATTTATCCAAACATAAATGGTCTTCAATGATGGTGCAGAGTCTCTGTGAACTTCATCTAATTATGTTTTGATTTGTGTGGCAATCCAGCTCTTCAAATTAAAATGTTTAATAATGGCATGAAACTCAGTTTTTCCCATTCTCAGTCACATTCAGCATCTTGACCAATTCATAAGGCTGTCAGTGGTGAACTGTATGCCCTACATTGCTGAAATTCTTTATAAGATTCTTGGAATAATCAAGATTACCAGCCATTAAGGCACAAAACAAATGTTCTGTTTTTTCATGGAAATTTACCAGACTTAAAAACCACCAAAATTATAATACACTATTCATGTTTTCTAATGGGTTTGGGTAACAAATCTCATATAAAAGGAATAATATCTACATCTGCATGATTTGATTTTTCTGCAATTCAGAGTCAGGTGTGTGGTAGATTGGGACTGTTTCACTCTTAAATTACATGTGAGATTAATGAGAACCTATATCTTTCTGTGTAAGTTCTGATTTCTTTTATTTTATTGGAGTTGTCACGTCTTAGGAATTTCAATAAATGTGTAAGAACACACTACTGGAAAAAGGAAGGAAAATAGTTATGATGTACATATACAGGCAGTTACCCACGGCAGAGGAGTTGCTGAAACTTTATGTACCATAATGGACAGCCTGTTAAGTTAATGAGGTTTGCAAAACCAGAGGTTTTCATCTGTCAAATCATAAAGAACACTCCTAGCAATAAACAAGATATTCAGTGCATTCTGCAAGCAGCAAAATCAAATGACATCTGCTAAAATAAACTCAAAAAAGCCACTTGAATTTATTTGAAACATTGTTTAGTCTAAAGGTTACCGGCAGATTAAAATTGTATGCCATACTTGGACTCTAATGCAGAACCTTGCCTCTTGCAGACAATGATCTGTCAACTGAGCTATCCAAGTATGGCTCAATCTCACAGCTTTGCTTCCACTTCCACTAGTACCTCTTCTCTATTTTACAAAATTTACAGTATTTCTCCTGTACCCCTTGAAGAATAAACTTCTAGAAGAAATGTTATATCTCAAAACTGACTTAGCCACATCCTAGAGGTTGTTTCCATAACGAATTTTCACTGTTCAATGGAGTGTAAACTGATTTAAAACATCCTGGCAGATGAAAACTCTTTGCTGTACCAGGGTTATAAAAAAAAGCTATATGTCTGTGCACCTGTTCCACTGAGACTTCACAAAGAGGGACGCTGTGTGTCATCATCAGTAACATTGGTGCTCCCACCTAGCTACTCATCAAGCACTTCAAGGACATGCTTTTCCTATGTGGATAAATGCCAAAATCACAAACATAACTCAATGTATATCAAATAAGCATTACTGATGAGTGCAAAGGACACTCTTGCACTGTTCAAGACTAGAGTGTGTCAAATACACTACCATTTTGTGAAATTGTTCATCAGACAGACAATACGTACTGGCAAGAACATCAATGACATACTCATTTAATACAGTCATGTAAGTCAACCCTCACAGAAATATGTGGAATGTAGTACAGCTGCACCAAAGTCCTGCTTCCAGCAGCATATTACTGGGACTGTAGCATCACGAAACCTATTGAGATTTTAATGAGGGAACAACAAATCAATCATATGTTGGCTACATCTCTAGCAGTTATTTTAGTTAGAACAAGAATGAGATTTTCAGCAAACATAGAGAACTGACTTCTAGGATTGATGAAACCTTTACTGAACTGCTTCCTATGCCTCTTAAGTCTTGGTTCAAATGGCTCTGAGCACTATGGGACTTAACATCTGAGGTCATCAGTCCCCTAGAACTTAGAACTACTTAAACCTAACTAACCTAAGGACATCACACACATCCATGCCCGAGGCAGGATTCGAAACTGCAGCCGTAGCAGCAGCATGGTTCCAGACTGTAGCGCCTAGAACTGTTCGGCCACATCGGCTGGCCTTAAGTCTTGGTTTTCACCAACATTCTCATAATCATCAGGTGATTTTAAATAAACATAAAATGATTGTACACAACCCTGGTGATATTAACTTTCACTTCATTCATATTTATTGTTCATAAACACTTTCAATGATACTTTTCATGAACTAATCCAATTCAGCATCACATGACAGTAAGCTACATAGGCTATTATTATTGGCTTGGCAAACATTAACAAGTGACGTAAAAAATAAACAAGTTTATTTTGACTAGAGCCCCATGTAATTACTCCCAGACACAGACTAATTGACACAGCAGTTACATTATAAATACCAAACACCAAGTATAGTGACTTGGCTAGTTGAATGCTAACCATCAACTAACTATAGATATCTATATTTTGACTATCGGACACAGACATACTGTGACTTCTTGTGCAATGCCTATTTATGGATGTATATATTACAGAAATTAGACTGATGGAAAAAATAAAAAAAAACCAAAATGTAATTAATGTAGCATAATGAAATTTCAGGAGTACATTTGCCTAGGTAACATATTTAAGTGGTTAACACTACAAGACCACAGGTTAATGTAAGTGTGAATTAAGCCATTGCAAATGTGAAATTCTGGTTCATTAATAATCAGTATAGCTGCCAAAATGTTCAATGCAAGCATGCAATGCACATGCATTGTACTGTACAGGAGCCAGGTATCAGTTTGTTGGATGGAGTTCCATGCCTCTTGCACTTGGTTGGTCAATACATGGACGGTTAATGGTGGTTGTCGATGATGCTGGAATTGCCGTCTGGTAATATCCCATATGTGCTCTGCATGTTGAGTTACAACAGCGGAATGTGGGTGACCATTAGCCTGCTGAAAAACATTGCTGGAGTGCTGTTCATGAATTATAACACAACATGTTGAATCATCAGATTGATGTACAGATTTGCAGTCAGGGTGCATGGGATAACCATGACAGTGCTCCTGCCCTGCTCTCATACAAAATTACACCCCAGATCATAGCTCCAGGTGTGGATCCAGTATGTCTAGCACACAAACAGATTGGTTACAGGTCTTCCAGGTGGCCTCCTTCTAACCAACATACGGCCATCACAGGCACTAAACAGAACCAACTTTCATCAGAAAACATGACAGACCTCCACCCTGCCATCAAATGGGTTCTCATTTGACACCAAAGAAGTCACAAGTGGTGGTAATTTCAGGTCAATGGAATGCATGCTACAGGGCATCTGGCTTGGAGCTTTCCTTGAATTAACCAATTTGCAACAGATTTTTGTGTCACCATAATACCAATTGCTGGTCAAATTGCTGTTGCAGATACAGTACAATTTATTTACACTGTTGTTATCAGCAGACTGTAAACTATAGGGTGAATAATAAAGTTTAGTAAAATACACTGTGAATAAGTACAAGTAATTTTATCCATACAGGGTATCCGTATTACATGTAAGAGAAAAAAAATGTATGAAACTGTAGGAAATGGAGCTATTCCATTTTGCTGCATGTGGTGTCACCTCCAGACACCACACTTGCTAGGTGGTAGCCTTTAAATCGGCCGCGGTCCTGTAGTATACGTCGGACCCGCGTGTCGCCACTATCAGTGATTGAAGACCGAGCGCTGCCACACGGCAGGTCTAGAGAGACTTCCTAGCACTCGCTCCAATTGTACAATGGACTTTGCTAGCAATGGGTCACTGACTTCTATGCTCTCATTTACCGAGACGATAGTTAGCATAGCCTTCAGCTATGTTATTTGCTACGACCTAGCAAGGCACCATTATCAGTTACTATTGATACTGTGAATCATGTAATGTCAAGAGCAACGTTCGTCATTAATGGATTAAAGTTAAGTATTCCACCAGTTACGTCCGTTGTTTCTAAATTCTAATTTCCTTGCCCTGTTCCAGACCTCACGCAAGCCTGCATGAGCTAAATCTCGTGCCTTTTGGCCTCCTCTAGTAACACGGTGTTGGCTCTCCTGCCAACCACAACACTGAATATCAAGTAGATTATGATATGAGGAATACTGAATGGAGCAGAGCTCCGAGGAAACACTAGGCAGCAAAACAGTTGGTGTGTCAGGATATAAACAAACCTGACCCACAAAATGGTTTGTTTACCAGCACATTTGACGATGGCAACAGGATGGATCACCAAAATATTGTGTTGTTTGTACATTTACAGACAGCAATACACCCATAAATTAATTTCTTATAACATATGTTGTGGCTCATCCTGTGCAAAGTTGTTCCAAAGGCAGAGTCACCATCCATTGTTATTAGTATATAGTTACTGATAATTTTTTGAAAAATATTCTTTACTCCTTTTGTATTCACCAAATAAGTTTGGCACCAAACATGAAAAGTAGTGAGAAGTGAGCCAACACCCCCCCCCCCCCCCCCCAAAAAAAAAATTGCTTTAGCGAGAGCAGGCAATAAACACCTTAGAGGTGGTTGACGGTATTTAAAGATTTCGTCTTTGGTGCTGTCAGTGTCATCATTTACTACTGCACTTTAAACATACTTTAAACTTACGTTTAAGTACTATAGTACAGCCAGTTTAATCTTTAGAGTTGTCAGTCAACTTTAAAATGCAATCTTTAATGCTGTCAACCAACTTTGAACTGTATATTCTGATGATGCTCTCATTCATTTGTAGAGATAGACTGCCAAATAAAAAAATACAAAGCATGGCTTGTGGCTGTTTTTGAAAACTTATTAGTTGCTGTACTTAGGTGGCCTGCTTGCACACTTGCAACTTATGTCATCAAAGGAAAAATACTGATATAACAAACAAAACAGATAACACAGTAAGAAACCATTAATTATCCTTTACAATACAACCCCAATTAAACAAACTAAAGGGGGGGGGGGGGCATTTCGGATAACAACTTTTTCATTTAAACCACTAATATCTAAAGTGCTGTATAGCATTTTGTATTGTAATTATTGTACATATTTTTGAAAAGTTTTTAAGGCCAAACAAATTCAAAGATCTCTTTGTAGGCTATGCTTATGTTCTTTATTAAAGTTAACAGTTTCATTTTTTGGATTACAGAACATTAATATACAGTATACTGTACACAATACAGTAATTAGTAACATACATATTATTCATTCAAAAAACTCAGTAATGTTTGTTTGTTTCATGTTTTCCACCTAACATTTTCAAGCAGTTTTGTACTACCATCTGTTCCTTAGAAGAATGTCACCGGGCATTTACTCACTGCATTGTTCAATAAATGTTAGGATAACATGTAATAACAAAGATGTACTGTAATTTCTGCGTTATCATATACTCAATATGTTTTTGAAAAATAAACTCTTTATACAGACTTACCCCTCCTGTTGAAGAGGCATCAACAGCTGTCAGTCAGTCATCCACATCATCTACTCTTGACTGTTTGATCACTTCAGCATTTGACTGCAACACTGTTTCCACAGTTTCTTGGTACAGTATTTCTTGTGAATCATCTGTGACAACCCATTCATCCACATTGCACATGTTCATGTCTTTTCATCTGGGAATTCATTTCACCATATCTGTAAAATTTTCAAAATTTTCTGGTTAGTCTTTTTCATGTTCATCATACAGTTTTTTCCACCATGTATTGAAGTGTGTCTTCTTTCATATTATACCAGTTTTGTGCACATCAGTAAACTATTTGTTTCATATTTACTGCCTTTAGCACATCATCTATGTTTTTGGTTTACATGTCACTATCTTGCAGGATGGTTCTCAAAAGTAACCCATTGTGGTCCCAGTTCAATTTGCTGTTATGACTGGATTCAGTGGCTGAAATAGACTGGTAATATGTGGTACAAGGAAATCCACAACAATACCACCACTTTTGAAATCACAAGGATGTGTATCTGCATTGTCAATTAATAAGATAGATTTCTTAGGCAGACCTTTTTCAATAAAATATTTTTAGCTCTCTGTACAAACTAATCATCAATCTATTCAACAAAAAGTTCAGTACACACCCAACAACTTATTTGAGCCCTATAGAAAAGTGGTAGAGCATTTTGGGCAACGTCCTTCAAGGTTCAAGGTTGTTTTGACTTCTCGACAAATATTGGGGGCAATCTATGTGTGCCAAAAGCATGCTTTTTTCGTGTTGTTGGCTGAACTACAGACAAAGAGCTTCACCTACTTTTCAAAGTCAAATATTTACAGCATGTTTCTAAGACGATTTTTCACAGTTGCTCTAGAAGTATAGATTTTGACTGAACCATTCTGAAATGGTAGAAACACCAACTCATAACTATCCACAACAGTTATCAATAAATTACCTTTTTCACCTCATTGATAGCAACTAATATATCAGTGAAAGAAATCACAACACAGCTGGACTCAGTTGCCATAGAACATAAATATACATGCAATGAAAAGAAGCAACCATATGAATGCATTGTTGTTGGCAGTATTGTTTTTTTTTAGACTGGTGAGTCAGTTTGTAGGGAAGCAAGTTGAAATCAGGCCTTAACCTCTCTCTACTAATCACAGCAATGCACACTCTCACCTTGAATCATTTTCTTTCAGTGTATGTATTATACTTTCTTTCCTTTCTTTTGCAATTTTCAGAGGTGTTTTGGATAAACTGGATTTTGGTTGACCTGAGTTTTCTTGGAAAGTCCAAGTTGTGCCAGTCTGTGACTCAACACTTCCTTTATGTAGTGAGTAGCAATAATGTACAAGGTACATACTCATCTTTAGTTTGGTGATGAGTGGGAATGGTACAGTAATAAAAGGTATGATCATTGATCTCAGTGATGACTAACAAGTCTAATCATTCAGTCTGGATTGCTGATATACAGTTTACAGTTTAGGCTCAATAACTGATTAACAGTTTGCTACTTGGCATTAACTGTCTGGCAATCACTCATTAATAGCTGCTGAGCATAGGGGCAACTGTAGATCTGTGACAACTCATCAGTAACTGGTGTCTGGCCACTTTTATCCACTATAGGTGGAAGAATCATCATCTGTTCTCTATTTAGTAGTTGTAGGAAATAGTTCCTGAAGTCAAAACCCTCTTTGAAAGCTAACATAACTATAGGCTGATAGGTAGGACTATTTTAATGTCTTATGATGGTAGCATAATAAGGTTCCAATTATATGTGACTCCTCAGGGAGTCACACCTAGTGATTACATGGCTGACAACCATGGAGTCCCAGGCTGAGTCTTGGCATTGCTTCCACTTACTTATCTGGCTCCTCACTTTTATCTTTCGTATCTGGCCACCCTCGGCCAGCTCTTGTTCTTTTCCGACCTTGATGCTATTAGGTTTCAAGGGCTAGGGGTCTTTCATTTTCCAACCTATACTTCTCATGCAGCATCTGACCAAGAGCGGGTGGCTGCAAAAGCCGTCTGTATCCCAACTTGAAAGGAGGCAAAAAATCAAAACGAGAATTGGTAACTGGAATGTTAGAACTCTGCAACAAGCAGGAAAACTAGAAAACCTTAAAAGACAGATGGAAAAGAATCATATGGACCTCATAGGAGTTGCTGGGGTAAGATGGAATGGACATGGAGAGTTGCAGTCAGATGAATATGTGTTGTACTACTCAGGAGGAGTAGTAAAAGGAATGAGTGGAGTAGGAATGATTATGACAAAGGAATTGGCTAAATGTGTGGAGTATATAGACTATGCAAATGACTGGGTTATTGGTGTAAGGCTGAAAGGAACACAAAAAGATTTACTGATTGTCCAGGTGTATATGCCAACTTCAGAACATGATGACCAAATTGTAGAGGAAACGTACAATGTAATAGAGAGAATAATGGACAAAAATAAAAAATGCTGCAGAATAGTAATGGGAGACTGGAACACCATTGTGGGAAAAGAGGGAAACATAGTAGGCAGTCATGGTCTTGGAAAGAGAAATGATTGAGGTGAATGGCTAATTAACTTCTGCATGGAAAGGCAGCTGATAGCGGCAAACACATGGTTCAAGAACCACAAGAGGAGGATCTACACTTGGAAATCACCAGGGGATAAATACAGAAACCAAATCGATTTTATACTGGTAGAAGAAAGATACAGGAATGGAATCAAAAAATGGTTCAAATGGCTCTGAGCACTGTGGGACTTAACTTCTGAGGTCATCAGTCCCCTAGAATGTAGAACTACTTAAACCTAACTAACCTGAGGACATCACACACATCCATACCTGAGGCAGGATTTCAATCTGCAACTGTAGCGATCGCGCGGTTCCAGACTGTAGCGCCTAGAACTGCTCAGCCACCCTGGCTAGCGGAATGGAATCAAGAAGGTGCACACATTATCAGGTTCAGATATTAATAGTGACCACAACTTACTTATGGCAGAAATAGAAATAAGAATCAAAAAACTGAAGAAGGCGACCATGGTTAAGAAGTGGGATCTAGAGAAGATAAGATCTAACAAAGAACAAATTACAGAAATGCTGCCTCAGAAGTTTTTAAACACATTACAAGACAAAGAACCACCTGATAATGCCAACGAGTGCTGGAATATGCTGAAAGAAGGAATCATTAAAGCAGGACAGCAAAATATAGGATATTTAAAAAGGAAAAGGTTAAAAAAAAGATGGGTCACACAAGATGGAGGAGAGAAGAAAATTGAAAAACAAGAGCACTGAAGATGCAAGAAAGATATATCGATGGTTAAATAATGAACTGCAAAGAGAAACACAGCAGGCTAGCAAAAAATGGCTAAAAGAGGAATGTGATGAAATTGAAGAACTGGACAGGAAGGGAAGATATGACTTACTATACAACAGAGTAAAGACTATGACATGGGAACAAAACAGAGCAGGAAGTGCTACTATGGAAATTTTGAGTAAAGACGAGGAAGTAGTGTACAAATATCATGACGATGTCCTCCAGAGATGGGAAGAATATCTAAAAGAGCTATATGACACAAATAGCAAACCAGAAACTCTGGAACTTGAATCACACAACAGTGTAAGTGATGACGAGAAAGGACTAACCATCATAATGGAGGAAGTAAACTCTACCATAGCTGCAATGAAATATGGCAAAGCAGTAGGTACAGATATGATACCGGGAGAAATATTAAAATGCTTGAACCAAGATGGGATAAGAGTAATATTGAGATTATGTAATAAAGTATATGACAGTGGTGAGTGGTCTGAGGGCTTTCTGACAACAGTAGTGATTCCATTACTGAAAAAACAAGGAACCAAGAAATGCAGCGAGCACAGGACAATCAGCCTCGTTTCATATGCAGCCAAAGTGATGTTAAGAATAATTTATAAAAGACTTGAAAAAGTAATGGAGGAGAATCTTAGTGAGGAGCAGTTTGGCTTTAGATGGAATATGGGCACCAGATATGCAATAGGGCTCCTACGAATCTTGGGAGAAAGGTTTATTGAAAAAGGAAGAGACCTATATATGTGCTTCATCCTTCTAGAAAAGGCATTTGACAATGTGGTTTGTGACAAGCTGGCAACTGTGATGAGGGAAAAGAGAAAGGACTTGAAAACCCAAAGACTTGTAAACTCATAATACCTTAATCAAAAAGTTTCATTTGAAGTGAGAGGAGAAAGCACAAACTGGATCGGACTAGGAAAAGGAATAAGACAAAGATGTTGTTTATCACCTGCTCTTTTCAACCTCTACTTGGAGAACATGATTGACCAATGCTCATTAGATGACAAAGGTTCTACACCTTTTGGGGAAGAAGAGTAGGGTGTTTGAGGTTTGCTGATGACATGGTCCTTCTAGCCACAGGGGAAAAAGAATTACAGGAGTTGGTGGACACCATTGAAACTATCGGAAAAAAATATGGAATGAAAATTACCACAAATAAAACAAAAGTATTGGCACTAGGAGGAAATAAGGAAATAAAAATTATGCTGAATGGAGAAATACTAGAACAGGTGCAAAATTTTAAGTACCTGGGAAGCAGGATAGACACTGACTGGATGTGCACCACAGAAATTAAAACAAGGATATCAATGGCAAAAAAGGTGTTTTATAAGAAAAGGAGAATTTTCATTAGCAGTCTAGACAGAGAACTGAGGAAGAGACCCATAAAATGTCTTGTATGGAGTGTTCTTCTATATGGCACTGAAACATGGATTATGAGGAAGAAAGGCAGAGAAAGGCTGGAGGCTTTTGAGATCTGGACATGGCGGAGGATGGAAAGAATAAGTTGGATGGACTGAGTAAAAAATGAAGAGGTACTGAGAAGAGTGGGAGAGAAAAGACAGTTACTAGATGCAATAAAGAGAAAAAAAAAAGAAATTGGATTTGGTATATATTAAGAAAGAATGACGGACTAATAAAAACAGTTTTAGAAGGTTATGTAGAAGGGAAAAGGAAGTGAGGAACGAAGAGATTCCAGATACTGGATGACATGATGGACGGTACAACATACAGCAGCCTTATGAAGGAAGCAATGGATCGCAGAAAATGGAGAGGCAAAGGAGCTGCTAATATAGCAGATAACTGATGGTGATTATTATGATATATGTGCTGTTTCTATGGTGACTGTGGTGCCATGCTAAAGGCAGTGCCCCCTAGTACAACAGCAGGCCAAATTTGTTCTCTCTGTTATTATTAGCAGTTACAGGAAGGTCAGCTAGCACACTTGTATGAGTGTGTGGCTGTTTATGGACATACTAAAGCAATTCTGTTATGCTGATCATGGAGTTTAGTCATGACAGTTTAAGACCTGAAATGCATTGTATGATGCATACAAAAGTGGTGGTCTAGCCATATCTTTTGTGAGTGAATGGAAGTCTATAATTGCTCATTAATGAGTATTAGGATTTTATCAAATCAAGCATTTCCACTCTTCACTAAAAATGGAGAAATAGCAAGCAGCAAGGACGTGTAAGCTGTAAATGTTCTGGACAGAAGGTAAAGTCACTTTAAATTCTGGACTAGGAGAAACAGATGCAGGGAGCAAGTTAGTAGTAACAATGAACTAACAGTCAAGATTGAAACTGCCCTAATGTACTAGAAACTATTATGTCAAAAATGAGAACTAAACTTACAAGAATGGTAAACTGAAAATTAAAGACGAAGAAGAACAAAAAAAAAGATTATGTAAAGGTAGGGAGAAAGAAACAGAAGAGAAAATTGGTAAAAATATTAGAAAGAACATGTGAATAAACAAGACAAATATGGAGAGAGAGACAAAATAAACTTACACATTAAAGATCAACAACAAGGGCATGAGAACTACCAAGGAAAATAGAGTAGTTAAAATGGAAGAAGTCAGCATAATTTAAGATCAGTTATATAGTAATAGCCAAATACTTTCTGGAGAGGCAATTCCTATCTCCAGAGTTCATAATCCATGGTTGATCATACTGTTTTATTGCATACATGCTTAATGACATGGTATTATCCATCATACTTGTTCATACTCTATTTTTGGCCACTCAGTCTTACTGAGAACATGGTAGTGGTTTTATCAATGTAGTAAAAGAAAGACTTTGCAGAACTGCTGAGAGATCACATTTATACATTTGGAGCTACACTGGATTGTATAAGTTTTGACAATGACAAAGGTGCAATATATGGTAGTGGCAGATTCAATAAGGGAGATTTTATAACAGTATGAAAGTCCCTGTTCCATTACCAACATTTACAACTGATTGGTACCACACAGTAAAAAAATTGTATATAACTTAGATCATTCAATGCTATTTCTTGCTGATTATAGGCATATGCAATATATCATCTCGAACATTATGATACGTTCATTACATAATTTTCCAAGTTTTGTGAAATATATTCTTTATTGCACACCTACTTAAATACTTATATGAATCCTTCCTCCCAACATTAATGCTACCAAACTACATAGGTGGGAACTGGCTCTCAAACACACTCTTGCCTCTCACCAACCCAATAGCCTCAATATTTACACCACAAATTTTCCTTTTATTTTCGCCACAAACTTGTATTCTCTCTTTTCTTGTTTTCCACTCCACAATCTCTCTCTTTCTATTAGATTGTGTAATACTGTATTTTAAATATTTTCTTTTTAGTATTTTACACTCTCCATTGCACTCATTATTTGCTGTTTTAGATGTTGTCTTATTTACCTTCCATTTCTATTATTCTCATTAGCATCTTGCATTTGCATCTTTGCTGCTCAGTTTTCATCTTTGACCTATGAATTTCTGTCAGCTCATTTTAATATGCAAATCTGTCATTCATGCACCAGCCATTTCTTTCTGAGTAGATGCCCCTCTACTGTCTGAAATACAATTAATACTGTTGCATTTTTACATTTCTGCTGATTCACAATTTATAACTGTTGTGAAATCAACAGTAAATAATTAATCATATGATTTTACTGCGTGGGCATCTACAGCTTAGTTGATACATGTTAAGAAACTACTTTTTTAATTTTTAATTTAAAAAAATTATTAAAATATCCTAAAAAACTTCTGGAAACTACATTAGCTGTTGATAATACTTTATTCCAAGATTATACATGACTGATTTTGTGATATTGTAATTCTATCTTCAAAGGAAAAATCTACAGAAACATACAATGCAAATTAGTATCAACTTAATAATACCAAATGTGTTGGGTAACTAAACCAGAAAAAGAGGGAGTGAAACACTGTAACAACTAATTTAACAAAAAAAAGTCCATTGAAATTGTGCTGTCACCCAATGTTTGTATGGAACTTGTCATTAGCACTGCCAGCTAAAATGGATATTTACTTAATTGTACTTTTTACATCTAATTATTATTTTATACTACTGGATCACTTATTTGTCCCCTTTTAGTATCATTAGCCTATAGTCCCCATCAGGATTTTTAACAACTAAATTTGTTATTGTGACATTATTGGCGCTTCATAAAAATAATTTTATGTTAGCAATTGCTACAGTACTGCTGCAATTTCATCATTGTATATCAATGGTTTTGTTGCTATATTAGCTATGCTCTATTTCTTCTATCTAGGTATTCCTGCCCATTTAATGGTTCCCAAGCTTCATTTTAAAAATGTAGCACTATTACTTCCTTGTCACTTTCATGCCCTCTATCAACATATTCCACTACTTCTCACTTGCTCTCTTGTGGTGTGTTGTCAAACATCAGTTTTCTCCAACACTTAGTCCTGTCCACATCTTCATGTGGTGATATGACCTTCCTGCTGCAGGAGTTGCCACAGTCACTATACATGGATTTTTCCTGTTTTCACTGATTTTGCAACACTGGTGAGTTGTCATTTCTTTACTTTAGTGTAAATTAGTTTCCCCATAGTTTTCTGGGTTTCTTACACTATGTTCTCTTTTTTAGATCTAAAACACATGAATTGCAGTGTCCAGTTACATGGCCTACAATCACTAATTCCTGGTTTCCTTTCTCTGGGTTACTGAACATCCATGTTAACAGGCAATGTCATTGACAAGTATCATTTGAACATTGGGATATTGTGCTATTTCAATGACATGATGTTAAATTAGCTATGTAAGTGTTTCATATCCTCTTTTTCTGGTTTAGCTTACTCCTGATCTATACCATACGTTTTTGTAATTTTTTTCTCATGAAAATGTGATTACAATATCATGAAACTGATTGTGTAAAATCTTAGAATAAATGATTATTAACAGCTAATGCAGTATCCAGAAGTTGGTTATCCTTCACTCACAGCTTCAGGCTGTGTTGGCTTCAGTCTCACAGTTTGAGTCTGTTGCCAGAGGGCATCACTATGGGGGCCAGATGGGGCAATCTGAGTGATGTCCAGCATGACCCACATGGCCCCCCAATATGTCCACTACTGTGGCTGTCACAGGTACTGCCCATACTGGAATTGACTCGTCACCCATGGTAAAATGGGAGGTAATTCCAAGGTGTGGGCAGCAGCAAAGAGGGCCTCCCCAGTTTGTCTGATGAACAGGTTCCAGGCACTATGTGTTGCTAATGAACTCTCTGAGCTAGATGAAGTTGCTCACCCTTTTACAGGGTAAGCCTCTCAACCCACAAGGTCTGGGCATTCACAACAAGTGGAATTACTGGTTTCTGGGAGCTTCAACACTAGACACATAATGAGACCCCTTAGGGATGTGGCTGTGAAGGAGGGGAAGGAATCCAGTGTGCATTCTAAGTGCATACTGGGAGGAGTCATTTCAGATGTGGAACAGGTGCTTCCAGATGACACAAAAAGCACAGGGTGCAGCCAACTGCAAGTGGTGGCTCATATTGGTACTAATGATGCATGTCTCTTTGGATTGGATTAGATTTTCTCTGGTTTTGGGCAGTAAGCTGCAGTGTTAAAGACTGCCAGTCTTGCTTATGAGATGAAGGATGAGCTCACCATCTGTAGCATTGTTGACAGAACTGACTGGGTTTCTTTGGTACACAGTTGAGTGTAGGGTCTGAATCAGAGGCTCAGATGTTCTGCAACTATGTAGCTTGAAGAGTCCTCTACTTGTGCTATAGGGTGGTGGGTTTCTGGGTTCTGCTAAGTACTGTAGTTTTGGAGTCCACTACACACAAGAAGCAGCTATGTTGGCAGTGGGGCTGTGTGGAGGCGACTGGGCAGTTTCTTATGTTAGAGGATTTCAGGAAAGTGCAGAAAGGGCTTCAAATTCAAAGGGTGCATGGTGAACACAAGAAGAGGGTAGACATAGCAACAATCAGTATTTTAGTTTTAAACTATCATAGCTGTGTTGGGAAAGAACCAAAGTTCCAAGCACAAACAGAAAGCACTGAATCTCAAATCATTATAGGTACAGAAAGTTGGCTAAAGCCTGAAATAAGTTCAGCTGAAATTTTTACAAAGGACCAAACTGTCTGCAGAAAGGACAGAGTATATACAGTTGATGGTGAAGTGTTTATTGCTATCATAAATAGTTTGCCATGTAATGAAATCAAAGTTGATAGTTTCTGTAAGTTAATATGAGTAGAGGTTACAGTTCCTTTTACCAACCCCCTGACTTAGCTGATACAGTTGCTGAACAGTTCAAAGAAAACTTAAGTCTCATTTCAAACATGTACCCCACCCATACAGTTACAGTTGGTGGTAACCTCCACCTACCCTCAATATGTTGGCAAAATATGTGTTTAAAGTCAGTGGTAGGAATAAAATCTCATCCAAAATGGCACTGACTGCTTTCTCAGAAAATTATTTTGAATAATTAGTTCAAGAGACTACTTGAAGTGTAAATGGTTGTGGAAACGTATTTTACCTCTTAGCAAAAAATAATCCTGACTGAATAGGGAGCATTGTGATGGATACAGGGATTAGTCAGCAGAAGTCTATTGTAGCTAGACTGAATAGTGTATCATCCAGACTCACCAGAAATAAACACAGAATACATCTGTTTAAAACACCAGATAAAAATTCACTTGACAGCTTCCTAAGGGACAGTGTCCACTACTTCCAAACTGACTATCTAAGTGTAGGTCACATGTGGTTTACATTCAAAGAGAGAGATATATACCAAATAAATTAATAAGAGACGGTACTGACTCCCCATGGTTTTTTTAGAAGGTTTTAGTAAAAATTTTAAAAGGAATTTGTTAACAAATAACTAATCATTTGGAAATATTAAGCCTATAACTAACTTGTCACTCCACACCTATGAGAAGAGCCAAAGTCACCTTCTCTATCTTCTTCATATTACCGAGATTGCGTTGTGATTCAAACCAGTGACCAACAAGTCAGTCGTGCTGCTGGCTATGACCTCAGCAAAGCTTGGAAACCCTATAGATGGTTGGTTGTAAACAATTGCTGGGACTGATGCAGCTGCTGCTGTTACCACAACAATGCACAGTGCGGGATGCAAACAGAATACAGAGTGCAGAATGCTGTGGCTGTTAACACATTTGTGTACCTTTGTGATCAGATTGCAGATGGAACTCCAGATGGGAGGGGAGGGGAGAGGAGTGAGGATGTAAACAATTCCAAACCACCAAATGTTCTGTTCCTCAGCACATCTAACAACTGTGACAGGATTTATCACCAAAATACTTTGCTGTTTAAACATCAACAACTAGTGGTACCCCATGAATTATTTTTTTAGGTATATTAAATGTGCAATTCTTTCATGTCAGCACCCAGCATCATATAATAGGGCAGGTGCTAAAACAGTGTCGATTCACTCTTAAAAGTCTTAGTCACTCTTAGTCTCAGGACTAGAGTAATTATAATAAAACAGACTGGAATATTATCGTACGAGAGTAAACTCCAGCAGAGTTATTAGTGGGTATGATGTAGGTGATACCGTCTATGTGACTGTGGACCCTGTTCAAATTATTGTCATAGTTATCATGTGTCTCCAAAGAAGAGCATCTGATCACTACAGATGCAACAACCATGGGGTTGACTACATTGTTTGGAATGGACTTCCTGCTGTGGAATAGGTGGCAGCTATTGAAGTGTAGGGGTTCTTGGTAGTTGGTAGGTTTGATGTGGTTAGAGCTACTGATGTAGTCACCCTTGAGATGGAGGTTGACATTGACAAAGGTGAAGAGGTGAAGAGGACTAGGTGAAGCAAATGGGGAAAAAAGTGCTCGGATCCTGGAGGAATGTGGATAGGATGTTCTCACCCTCAGTCAGGATTATGAAAATGTCATTAATGGATTTGTATTAGATGAGGTGATTCGGATTCTGGACAGTAAGGAATGATTCATCTAGGTGTCACATGAATAGGTTGGCACAGGATAGTGCCCTATGGGTGCCCATTGCTGTACCAAGGTGGTGTGTAGCTTTTTTTTTTTTTTTTTTTTTTTTTTTTTAATGCCCTCAATGGAGAAGTAATTTTGAATGAAGAAGTCACAGTGACAAGGAGGGAATCTGGGAGGTTTTCTTAGGTCTGGGGTAAGTCAGGCATTGAGAAAGGCAGTGTTCAATAGTAGCAAGGCAATGGGCATTGGGGAAGTTGGTGTAGAGGGATGTGGCACTGACAGTGATGGGAAGGGCACCAGGGAGTAAAGGAACAGAAACTGTGGAAAGTTGGTAGGGGAAATGGTTGGTGTCTTTTATATACGGGGTTAAGTTACAGGTAATAGGTTGAAGGCGTTGGTCTACAATGGCAGAGATTCCCTCTGTGGGGCACATTAACCAGTCACAATGGGACATCCTAGATGGTTGTGTTCATGTACTTTAAGAAGCATACAGCAGATGGAGTGCCGAGATTGGTGATGGTGAGGAAAGAGATAGACTCTAGAGAGGGGTTCTGGGATATACCTGGGAATTTGAGGAGGGACTGGAGATCCTGGTTAATTTCTGGAATGGGATCACAGTGGCAGGGCTTGTAAGTGGAGATATCTGATAACTAGTGCAGTCCCTCTGATACAAAGTAAGCTACTTACCCTTAATAAAGAATATATTCTTCTTTCCTCATTTTTCATTTCAATCTAGTCATCCATATCACGTATATGTAGTGTATGCCCAAAACTGTAAAAATGTTGTTTAGACTATATTACATGCAAATTCATTATTTAGATGATAATTTTCAATGTGCTTATCACAGTGATGTGTTTAATACTACTGGAAACCATATTGATTAAAAGTAATGAATAACTGAAATTATCAAAATAGCAGGTAATGAAAGATTCTGACTTAGCTAACCAGTCGTTTTGGAAATACTGACACACAACATTAGAAAGCAATGATTCCAGTCTTTATAGTAACATGTTTTAATTTCCCAGAAACTAATTAACTTTGCAAATAAATAGTACTTTTGGATTTTGACTTATAATTCCCAAGTTTAGCATAAACTTTTTTGTCCCAATGTTATTAATTGAATAATACCCTTAATTAATCAACTAATTCACTTATTAGGAAATATGCATACATTTTCATAATCTCAAATATGGCAAGCGTGCTCATAAATGGGTAAGTCCCAGTGTGAACACACAGAAGAGATCTGTAACCTTTTCTAATTTACTAACTAGTTATTATGTAAACCAGATTATTGCTTTAACGTGTAGCTCATACATCATAGGAAATTTGAACTATAAAGTTTTATAAACAAAAATGTATTTTCCAAAATCCAAAAGTATTCATACACAAGTTTTTACATAACCTGCTGCATCATAAAATGTTTAGTGTTGGGCAAGCTAATACACAACTAACATTTCTGTGAAAGTTTGTGCTGATCGTGTCGTGAAGTCAGGGCATTGAAAGTATGCAGGTAATTTTTCAATGGAAGTTTGTGTTAATTAAAATCAAGTTCTGTAGTAAGACATATAAGAGTCTCTTACCCATCATGGGTAGAACAATTCACTTGTGCATGTCATTTCTCTCATCAACGATGTCTATGTGATATATGTCTATGAGATTCTTTGGTTGTTGTGGAAATAAGCTGTTTACCAAGTTGCTCTTTATAAATTTGTATTTTGACCTGGTGCCTTGCTGAATGCTTATAGTCTCATTAATAATGAACTGTGCTCAACTGATTGTGTTTTTTAAAAAATGTGATTCAGAAAATGCAGAGGTTCATGATAACGATTACCACTGAAACTGTCTCTGAATGTGGGGACTATGTTGATTGTTGTGCTGTGCAATCTGCAGAGTTAAAAACCCAGTCATAATCCCAACAGGTTAGTTCAAATTTAATAAATGTGTGAAATAAGTAAATCTGAAAACAGTTGTGTTGCATCCATTGTACAGCATAGCATAGTACTTCAAAAGTTTTCAATGCGTAGACAATGAACTAGATGCACTGCTGACAAAATGAGGCTCAGACCAGGTTATTACTGTCACATTTCCATCAAGTAATCCCTGCAGTTCATACCTGCTGTTGTGGAGCTGGATAGCAGGTAGGATATAAGGTTGGGACAAGTTTTTAGGTGGTTGATTAATGATGTTTCTACAGGGTGTTTCAAAAATGACCGGTATATTTGAAACGGCAATATAAACTAAACGAGCAGCGATAGAAATACACCATTTGTTGCAATATGCTTGGGACAACAGTACATTTTCAGGCAGACAAACTTTCGAAATTACAGTAGTTACAATTGTCAACAACAGATGGCGCTGCGGTCTGGGAAACTCTATAGTATGATATTTTCCACATATCCACCATGCGTAGCAATAATATGGCATAGTCTCTGAATGAAATTACCCGATACCTTTGACAACGTGTCTGGCGGAATGGCTTCACATGCAGATGAGATGTACTGCTCCAGCTGTTCAATTGTTTCTGGATTCTGGCTGTACACCTGGTCTTTCAAGTGTCCCCACAGAAAGAAGTCACAGGGGTTCATGTCTGGCGATTAGGGAGGCCAATCCACGCTGCCTCCTGTATGTTTCGGATAGCCCAAAGCAATCACACGATCATCGAAATATTCATTCAGGAAATTAAAGACGTCAGCCGTGCGATGTGGCCGGGCACCATCTTGCATAAACCACGAGGTGTTTGCAGTGTCGTCTAAGGCAGTTTGTACCGCCACAAATTCACGAAGAATGTCCAGATGGCGTGATGCAGTAATCGTTTCAGATCTGAAAAATGGGCCAATGATTCCTTTGGAAGAAATGGCAGCCCAGACCAGTACTTTTTGAGGATGTAGGGACGATGGGACTGCAACATGGGGCTTTTCGGTTCCCCATATGTGCCAGTTCTGTTTATTGACGAAGCCATCCAGGTAAAAATAAGCTTCGTCAGTAAACCAAATGCTGCCCACATGCATATCGCCGTCATCAATCCTGTGCACTATATCGTTAGCGAATGTCTCTCATGCAGCAATGGTAGGGGCGCTGAGGGGTTGCTGCATTTGAATTTTGTATGGATAGAGGTGTAAACTCTGGCGCATGAGACGATACGTGGACGTTGGCGTCATTTGGACCGCAGCTGCAACACGGCGAACGGAAACCCGAGGCCGCTGTTGGATCACCTGCTGCACTAGCTGCGCATTGCCCTCTGTGGTTGCCATACGCGGTCGCCCTACCTTTCCAGCACGTTCATCTGTCACATTCCCAGTCCGTTGAAATTTTTCAAACAGATCCTTTATTGTATCGCTTTTCGGTCCTTTGGTTACATTAAACCTCCGTTGAAAACTTCGTCTTGTTGCAACAACACTGTGTTTTAGGCAGTGGAATTCCCACGCCAGAAAAATCCTCTGTTCTAAGGAATAAACCATGTTGTCCACAGCACACTTGCACGTTGTGAACAGCACACGCTTACAGCAGAAAGACGACGTACAGAATGGCGTACACACAGACTGCGTTGTCTTCTATATCTTTCACATCACTTGCAGCGCCATCTGTTGTTGAAAATTGTAACTACTGTAATTTTGAAAGTTTGTCCGCCTGAAAATGTAGTGTTGTCCCAAGCATATTGCAACAAACAGTGTATTTCTATTGCTGCTTGTTTAGTTTTTATTGCCATTTCAAATATACTGGTCATTTTTGAAACACCCTGTATATGTGTCAGGATGGTTTCCATGTGGAGGCTTTTGAGGAATGATGGTGAGGCATGGTTAAAGGTTAGGAAATTCTGGAGAATTAATAGGGGATGATTTGGGGGCACACATGAAAAATTAGAAATATTGCAGATATATGCAGACCAAATGATGAATGAGTAATTTTTAATATACCAGTAGATTTATTATAAAAAACTCCAAGAGGACTTAATTTTCCTTGGAAATTAAACTTGTATGAAAGACTCTCTGGGAGAAAACCTGGAAGAAAGGACATCATAACCCTTTTGGAGATTTTGTGGTGTGCATTGCCTTAAAATGAGCACACATTAGTTATCAGAATGGTTTAAGTGCCACAGCCATTCAACAGTAGTCTTAACCCACCAAGCATATTTGTTTTGGCACCACATTCTTGATATGACTTAGTACCAAAATATCCCATGTCTTTTAATAACACCAAGGGGGTGTTATTTCATTGTGATGACAGAAAAGAAGGCTCCATACCTAAATATTGATAGAGCCAGAGTAGTATAGACAGAGTGAATGGTGGTGCTTGTCTCCACATCTATCCTATATGAAATGATATTTTCAAAACAGTTCTCATCAGTAGAACTACTATTTTGTTGTTTTGTTCATGAACATTACATTAGCTGTAGTAGTTTGTTGTATTAGAAGTTAAACTGATGGTAGGTTAGTAAATGAAAATGATGATGCTGCTGATGTTGATGATGAAGAAGTTGACATTGATATTAGGATACTATGACAGAAGGCTAGGCAGCATCCTTGCTAAATACGAACATGTGAATTTTGTGAGCTGAATAAAAAAGAATTTTCTCACAAGCAATATTACAATGACCGCCTGTTAACCATCTTACCATTCCCATTGTGATAGTATGCCATCTGCCCAACATGCAGTACAACATTGATTATGCTCGGTGAAAGCCTCCTCCAGTATTGGGTATTAGAAGTTCGTTCTGGTTAGTTTGCTGTTGGAATTTATTTGGCATCAGACTTGTCAGTAGTGGAAGACAGACTTACACCCAAGGTAAACGTATCACACTATTATAGTCCCTCAAAATGCACCTAGTGAGACATGCCGTTCTGAAACTCCTATCATTCCTGCATAACTTTCTACATTAAGGAAACATTATGAATAGGTCTCTAGAAATCATACAGTTTAAATGAATGCTCAATTTATTGTGCTTTAAGTTCCCAACAAATATCCCTACATTGCTTAATCAGCATTCATTTCACAGTTCCATTCACATGTATTTCACTGTTCCTTATGGGTTAGCCAATGTTTTTTGGTTTGATATGGTCACCACAATATACTGAATATTGCTTGATCAAATCAGAAATTAATCTTAATACACAACAAACAATTTTTTGCATGTAATTATGTGCATCACATGCCCCTGTGACTTGACATGACCAGGCACCAAAACAACATCTCTCTCATAATATGGGGCATGGTTAGCTTCAGTTCATTGCAATAATTTTAGGAAAGTGTAACTCATCTGTAAAGGATGCCAGGCTTGTGTGACCCATTCTTGAGTAATACTCAGGTATTTGTGATCCCCACCAGGTCGGATTAAAGGAAAATGTTCAAGCAATTCAGAGGCATGTTATTTGATTCGGTGCTGGTATGTTTTATCAACACCCAAGTGTTACAGAAATGCTCTGTGAACTCACATGGGAATCCCTGGAGGGAAAATGAATTTTTTTTTTTTGTGAAACACTATTGAGAATGTTTAGAGAAGTGACATCTGCAGCTGACTTGTTGTTATCATTAAAGGAGAAACTGTAGGAACTACAAAATATGAAAATTCTCATATTTTCAATACCATGTCGGCATGATCTTCCATCCTTGTCTTGTGTGAATGTTGAAGTGACACGAGTAAATGAAGAAAATTTGTAAATACTGTTTTGTAAACATAACTAACTTAGGTATGAGATTCCACACTGCTCTTGGTCTTCATCTAAATCAACTCGGAAAGAAGTATGTGAGTAATGAAATCATAAAAGTAGCCAATAAGTTAGGCATAGCAAAAATCGATAGCTCTGAGTCAATACCACTTAGATTTAGGGAAAACTCTTTTTTTAGAGGTAGCAAAGAAGAGCCAAGACTAACAGGTTTGCCCAGATTCACACTGGATGACCAGATTAAAGATAAGAATAATATAATAAATGTCGGTAACACTACAGAGAAATATAGCAGTAATGACGATTGTCCCCATAAAAAAAAATTACTCAACAGCTTTGTCTCTCAAGATAGGTTATCTCAATACTGAAAGTATAAGTGGAAAACACATAATTTTAAACGAATTTGCAAATGAGAACTTATTTGATGCATTATGCTTAAGTGAGCACTAGTGTAAAGGAAATGAAATATCTTTTCATGTACTAGATGATTTCCACGTAGCAAACAGCTTTATCAGAGAGCAGCATATTCATGGGGGTGTATCAATTTACATTAAGAAAGAATTAATAAATTGTAGTAATGAACTAGATCTAGAATTTCTGTGCAGTGAGATACATTTTGAAGCCACAGGTGTATATCTGGACCATTTAAAAATTGCTATTGTATCTCTTTATAGATCACCAGATGGAAGTCCACTAATATCTTTAGAAAAACTTGAGACTTTACTGAATTTCTTTATTAGTCCTCCATGGAAGAAATATAGTATAGTGATTGGTGGTGACATCAACGCCACATTTGATGTAAACAAAGATGTGCACACCGTAAATGAATTTAAAAACCTGTTATGACAATTCAACTTCATTTTTACAAACTGCAAACCCACAAGACAGTCCACTTGTCTCGACAACATACTTACAAATGTCAACAGAGAGTTACTGTCTTCACATGTAGCTGTCTTTGATTTCTCAGACCGTGACTCAGTTTGGGTAAAAATAAGTACAGATAGACCTAATATTGTCTATAAGGAATTTAAAGAGCCTGAAATAGTCATCACAAGACCAATAATGCAAGAAAAATTGTCTAATTTCATGGTCTCGCTCAGTAATTATGACTGGTCTCATTTGTTTAACAATAATGCATAGGGCTCTGCCTATACATTGTTTGATAGATTTTTCCATTCTTTCTTAAATATATCTGAGACCAACTGCCCTCAATACAAATGTAAAGTTAACCCTAAAAGTAACAGTAATAGACATAGGGATAAGAATCCATGGTATACCACTCAACTAGCCAATATGAAATGGAGGTTGTTGTTGTATAGAGATTCTTACAGACTTCAGAAAACTGATATGGTTGAACAAAAGTACTCAAGAGCACAAAAGGAATATAAGTATGCTTTAAACGAGGCCAAAAAATAACATAACCTAGTCAGCATTGAGTCATCAAAAAATAAATGCAAAAAAGCATGGAGTATAATAAATTCAGTGGCCAAAAGCAAGCAGAAAGTTGAGGTAGAAATTTAAGCAAATGAATTTAATAACTACTGCATAACATCTGTTAACCAAATTAGGGAAAGCATTGGGAGGCTGCAAGAAACTGTAGCTGATCTCATTAAATATCATAATGTAGACTACACCCTGAAAGACGGATTCCATTTAATAGAGGTCACACCAGATGTGGTTTTAACTATTGTGAATAATTTTAGGCCCTCTGATAGTGAAAATATATATGGTATTTCTTGTAATATGTTAAAAAAGATAATTGGTCACATCATACATCCTCTTACTAAATGTGTAAACAGATGTCTAATTGAAGGAGATTTCCCAGATGTACTAAAATTAACCAGGGTAGTGCTCATTTACAAGAAAGGAGGCGAAAATTGTCCATCTAGCTATTGCCCAATATCTCTGACACCTATTTTATCTAAAGTTTTGGAATCCATCATCAACTATTTGAAACAGTTAACGCAGAACAGGGAATCAGCGATCATAAAGCAGTTACTGCATCGATGATTTCAGTCGTAAATAGAAATATTAAAAAAGGTAGGAAGATTGTTCTGTTTAGCAAAAGTGACAAAAAGCAGATTTCAGAGTACCTGATGGCTCAACACAAAAGTTTTGTCTCAAGTACAGATAGTGTTGAGGATCAATGGACAAAGTTCAAAACTATCGTACAATATGTGTTAGGTGAGTATGTGCCAAGCAAGATTGTAAGAGATGGAAAAGAGCCAGCGTGGTACAACAACCGAGTTAGAAAACTGCTACGGAAGCAAAGGGAACTTCACAGCAAACATGAACATAGCCAAAGCCTTGCAGACAAACAAAAATTACATGAAGCGAAATGTAGTGTGAGGAGGGATACGCGAGAGGCATTCAGTGAATTTGAAAGTAAAGTTCTATGTACTGACTTGGCAGAAAATCCTAAGAAATTTTGGTCTTACGTCAAAGTGGTAGGTGGATCAAAACAAAATGTCCAGACACTCTCTGGCCAAAATGGCACTGAAACGGAGGATGACAGACTAAAGGTCGAAATAATAAATGTCTTTTTCCAAAGCTGTTTCACAGAGGAAGACTACGCTGTAGCTCCTTCTCTAGATTGTCGCACAGATGACAAAATGGTAGATATCAAAATAGATGACAGAGGGATAGAGAAACAATTAAAATCGCTCAAAAGAGGAAAGGCCACTGGACCTGAAGGGATACCAGTTCCATTTTACACAGAGTATGCGAAGGAACTTGCCCCCCTTCTTGCAGTGGTGTACCGTAGGTCTCTAGAAGAGTGTAGAATTCCAAAGGATTGGAAAAGTGCACAAGTCATCCCTGTTTTCAAGAAGGGATGTGGAACAGATACTATAGACCTAAATGTCTGACGTCTATCAGTTGTAGAATTTTGGAACACGTATTACGTTCGAGTATAATGACTTTTCTGCGGACTAGAAATCTACTCTGTAGGAATCAGCATGGGTTTCGAAAAAGATGATTGTATGAAACCCAGCTCATGCTATTTGTCCATGAGACCCAGAGGGCCATAGACATGGGTTCCCAGGTAGATGCCATGTTTCTTGACTTCCACAAGGCATTCGATACAGTTCCCCACAGTCGTTTAATGAACAAAGTAAAAGCATATGGACTCTCAGACCAATTGTGTGATTGGATTGAAGAGTCCCTAGATAACAGAACACAGCATGTCATTCTCAATGGAGAGAAGTCTTCCAAAGTAAGAGTGATTTCAGGTGTGCCACAGGGGAGTGTCGTAGGACTGTTGCTATTCGCAATAAACATAAATGACCTTGTGGATGACATCAGAAGTTCACTGTGGCTTTTTGTCGATGATGCTGTGCAATATCGAGAGATTGTAACAATGGAAAATTGTACTGAAATGCAGTAGGATCTGCAGCGAATTGACGCATGGTGCAGGGAATGGCAATTGAATCTCAATGTAGACAAGTGTAATGTGCTGCGAATACACAGAAAGAAAGATATCTTATCATTTAGCTACAATATAGCAGGCCAGCAACTGGAAGCAGTTAATTCCATAAATTATCTGGGGGTAGGCATTAGGAGTGATTTAAAATTGAATGATCATATAAAGTTGATCGTCGGTAAAGCAGATGCCAGACTGAGATTCATTGGAAGAATCCTAAGGAAATGCAATCCGAAAACAAAACAGCTTGAATACTGGTCAGCAGTGTGGGATCTGTACCAGATAGGGTTGATAGAAGAGGTAGAGAAGATCCAACAGAGAGCAACGCGCTTCATTACAGGATCATTTAGTATTCGCAAAAGCGTTATGGAGATGATAGGTAAACTTCAGTGGAAGACTCTGCCTGAGAGACGCTTAGTAGCTTGGTACAGGCTTTTGTTGAAGTTTTCAGAACATACTTTCACTGAGGAGTCAAGCAGTATATTGCTCCCTTCTACATATATCTCGCGAAGAGACCATGAGGTATAATCAGAGAGATTAGAGCCTACACAGAGGCATACTGACAATCCTTCTTTCCACAAACAATATGAGACTGGAATACAAGGGAGAACCGATAGAAGTACTCAAGGTACCATCCGCCACACACTGTCAGGTGGCTTGCAAGAGTATGGATGTAGATGTAGATGTAGAACTCCCAGTTGTGTGATTACCTGACATGTAATAAAATTATTACTGTGGTACAATTTGGCTTTAGGAAGGGCAAATCCACAGTCCATGCCATTGAATCTTTCCTAAGCAACCGTAAACAAATTGTTTGTATTGGTAAACAGAGAGCACAGCTAGCTGAAGTTAAGTGCGGTGTGCCACAAGGCTCAGTATTAAGACCTCTGCTATTTAGCCTAATGACAAACGATCTATCATCTTACATAAATATTCACTCCATTCTCTATGCAGATGATACCACTTTTTTCAATATCAGATCAGACATGGATATTCTCCAAACTGTGGCAAATGACACAATATCACAAGCATCAGTCTGGTTTTGAGCTAATGGGTTCCTGCTTAATGAGAGTAAAACTCAAAAGATTGTATTTAGTTTAAGAGATCTGCCAGTAGCAGACTTCATGGATAGTGTTAAGCTCTTAGGTATTGCTATAGATAGTAAATTGTAGTAAATTGACTTGGGAACTACATATTAAATACATTAGTGCAAGGCTGCCTACAGTGGTGTATTAGTTACGGAATTTAAAAAACCATGTACCTGCAGCCTATGTAAGGTCGGCCTACTTTGCTTTTTTTCAAAGCATTATATCTTATGGGCTTTTAATATAGGGCAATAGCTCACACCTTCAGGAAATTTTGGTACTTCAGAAGAAAGCAATTCGAATTATCACAAACAGTGATAAACTGGCCCACTGCAAACCACCCTTTATCAACTTAAAAATATAAACTGTTATAAACTTGTATATTTACACTATCCTACTGCATATAAAGAGCAACTTATCAGAATACCAGTGTAGAAGAGATGTACACTCTCACGGAATCAGAAATAGTAGGCATCTTGACATACCTTACTACAGATTATCCAAGTCACTGAACAGCTACAAAGTGGTTGGTATGAAGATGCTTAACAAACTGCCACTAAAATGGTTAGAAGCTACTTTTGATTTATTTAAAGACAAATTGTTCAGTTGGTTAGCTGCAAATCCTTGCTGCTCAATTCAGGAATTTTATGACTATAAAATATCATAGTGGTTTGGAAATTACAGCATAATTTCTTTAATTGAGTAATTTATGATGCAATATTTTCATATTATTTTATTTTAAATATTGTATTTTATGGAAAACCAATAGTTCTGATCTTCATGTATATATGCTGTATAACTTGTATATATGTAACTTGACTTTGTCAATTGCTGTAATAGCTAAACGACAATAAAATTTCATTCTACATGTACATTTACACTCCACAAGCCACCCAACAGTGTGTCACAGAGGGCACTTTATGTGCCACTGTCATTACCTCCCTTTCCTGTTCCAGTCACGTATGATTCGCGAGAAGAATGACTGCCAGAAAGTCTCTGTGCGCACTCGAATCTCTCTAATTTTACATTCGTGATCTCCTCGGGAGGTATAAGTAGGGAGAAGCAATATATTCGATACCTCATCCAGAAACGCACCCTATCGAAACTTGGACAGCAAGCTACACCGCTATGCAGAGCACCTCTCTTGCAGAGTCTACCACTTGAGTTTGCTAAACATCTCCGTAATGCTGTCACACTTACCAAATAACCCTGTGACGAAACGCGCTGCTCTTCTTTGGATCTTCTCTATCTCCTCCGTCAATTTGACCTGGTACGGATCCCACACTGATGAGCAATACTCAAGTATAGGTCGAACAAGTGTTTTGTAAGCAACCTCCTTTGTTGATGGACTACATTTTCTAAGGACTCTCCCAATGAATCTCAACCTTGTGCCCGCCTTACCAACAATTAATTTTATATGATCATTCCACTTCAAATCGTTCCACATGCATACTCCCAGATATTTTACAGAAGTAACTGCTACCAGTGTTTGTTCCGCTATCATATAATAATACAATAAAGGATCCTTCTTTCTATGTATTCGCAATATATTACATTTGTCATGTCAAGGGTCAGTTGCCACTCCCTGCTCCAAGTGCCTATCCACTGCAGATCTTCCTGCACTTTGCTGCAATTTTCTAATGCTGCAACTTCTCTGTATACTACAGCATCTTCTGCAAAAAGCCGCATGGAACTTCTGACACTATCTACTAGGTCATTTATATATATTGTGAAAAGCAATGCTCCCATAACATTCCCTTGTGTCACATCAGAGGTTACTTTAACGTCTGTAGACGTCTCTCCATTGATAACAACATGCTGTGTTCTGTTTGCTAAAAACTCTTCAATCCAGCCACACACCTGGTCTGATATTCCATAGGCTCTTACTTTGTTTATCAGGCAAAAGTGCAGAACTGTCAAGTCAAGGAAAATGGCATATACCTGGGAACCTATATCTAATATTTTCTGGGTCTCATGAACAAATAAAGCGAGTTGGGTTTCACACAATCACTGTTTCCGGAATCCATGTTGATTCCTACATAGTACATTCTGGGTTTCCAGAAACAACAACTTACGCGAGCAGAAAACATGTTCTAAAATTCTACAACAGATCGACATCAGAGATAAGGGTCTATAGTTTTGCACATCTGCTCGATGACCCTTCTTGAAGATTGGGACTACCTGTGCTCTTTTCCAATCATTTGGAACCTTCTGTTCCTCTAGAGACTTGTGGTACACGGCTGTTAGAAGGGGGCCAAGTTATTTCGCGTACTCTGTGTAGAATCAAATTGGTATCCCATCAGGTCCAGTGGACTTTCTTCTGTTGAGTGATTTCAGTTACTTTTGTATTCCTTGGACACTTATTTCGATGTCAGCCATTTCTTCATTTGTGCGAGGATTTAGAGAAGGAATTGCAGTGTGGTCCTCCTCTGTGAAACAGGTTCGGAAAAGGTGTTTAGTATTTCAGCTTTATGCGTCTCATCCTCTGTTTCAATGCCATCATCATCCCGAAGTGTCTGGATTTGCTGTTTCGAGCCACTTACTGATTTAACGTAAGACCAGAACTTCCTAGGATTTTCTGTCAAATCGGTACACAGAATTTTACGTTCAAATTCACTGAACGCTTCACACATAGCCCTCCTTACGCTAACTTTCACATCGTTTAGTTTCTGTTTGTCTGAGAGGTTTTGGCTGCATTTAAACTTGCAGTGAAGCTCTCTTTGCTTTTGCAGTAGTTTCCTAATTTTGTTGTTGAACCACGGTGGGTTTTTCCCGTCCCTCACAGTTTTACTCAGCACGTACCTGTCTAAAACGCATTTTACGATTGCCTTGAACTTTTTCCATAAACACTCAACATTGTTAGTGTCGGAACATAAATTTTTGTTTCAATCTGTTAGGTAGTCTGAAATCTGCCTTCTATTACTCTTGCTAAACAGATAAACCTTCCTCCCTTTTTTTATATTCCTATTTACCTCCATATTCAGGGATGCTGCAACGGCCTTATGGTCACTGATTCCCTGTTCTGTGCTCACAGAGTCAAAAAGTTCAGGTCTGTTTGTTATCAATAGGTCCAAGATGTTATCTCCATGAGTTGGTTCTCTGTTTAATTGCTTGAGGTAATTTTCAGATAGTGCACGCAGTATAGTGTCATATGTCCCTACCACCCATCCTAAACATCAATTCAATTCAATTCAATTCAATTCACTACTGAACTATTCAACTGCCAGTAATTTGCTGCTTGCAAAAGAACCATGAGGCCAAGATAAGAGAAATTAGTGCTTGTACAGAGGGATATGGAGGGTTATTTTTCTGTTGGTCAATTTGAGAGTGGAACAGGAAAGGAAACGACTAGTAGTAGTAGTACAAGATGCCCTCCACCATACTCGCTGTGGTGGCTTGTGAAGTATGTATGTAAATGTAGATACTCATTTGGTACCATGCTCACATGTGCACTAAGCCTGTGTACGAAAAGCAAAACTCATTACCTGTGAATGTATATAAAATGAAATGAGGCAAGTTAATTTGACTATGTGTTTTCATATCACTGTGTCTACTATTCAATGTCGTCTCAATAGTTTATTCTTACTATTATTAAGATTTATTTTTTAGGGTGCAAACTGAACTTCACCAGTTGCTCAAGGAGTTTGCAAACTACAAAATCATTCCCAGAACTGATGGTAGACCTCTGTTCTGGAACTTAATGAAGGGTCTAAACCAATGGTTCATACAGCCTCCTGTGATATTTTTTGCTAATAACTAAATCTCTGCTATTGGCTTGAGAACTGTAGGCCTGCATCAATAGATATAATTTGAGGAACAGTAAGTGGCTATTTGATTAGCAGAGTGTGTTTGGCTTTTTTATAGCTTGGTAGTGTGCCTCCACAGACTTGATGGTGAATTACATACAGTATTTTGAGAGGGTAGTGTATCAGTCACATTGATCAAAGAGACTGTTCATCCTCTCATATCAGAAAGATTTGGGCACCATAATCTAACTGCAGGAGAATCAGTGGTCAGTTCTCAGACTTTGTCTCATTTACAAATGATAATTAAAAGTAGATTGGAAACAGAACCGAACGGCAGCAATATTTTACATGATGAATGGGATATGCAACATGGACTGAAATCATGTGAACTAATGTATTGTAGATTAGAAAGTTACTTACTAGCAAATAGTTATTGTAAGCAAAGCCATATGGTGGCAGTATGGAAGTTTTTCTTATTAAAGACATAGCAGTTTAAAAAATGTCTTTCTTGAACACCGTGGCAAAGAAGGATCAATCAAAATGACAGGCTTTGTGGTCCACAGTAATGATCTGAAGTTACAGAAGTATAAAGTGACTGGGGTATATTGGCCACCAGAGGCTCATGTAGTGTTGTTTATGGATTGACTTAGTTGTATGGTTGGCCAGATTACTACATTAGGTGAGCTTAATGTAGGTGCAAATTCAAATTGTACAGTAAACTTGAAACTCAGTGATAAAGTAAACTTTAGGTAATCTTTTAAATGTAGTAAGTTCTGACACTAGAGTCACAGACACATTCTACACTTGAATAGATTATTTTATAATCAAAAAAGATGTTGTAGATAAGGTAAATTGCAGTAGCTTTAGGTTTTCATTATTCTGACCAATTCTGCATTTCTGTCAGGTAATAGAGTATGTAAATTCAGATGTGCCAAAAGTACCAAAAATTGTTTTGCAGGAATAAACTCAGAATACCTTAAACATTAACACTCTTAAATACAAACTAGCAAATGAGATAAAGGATTCTGTGTATCAGGTGAAAGGAAGTGATGACAAATGGAATGAGTTGAGTCATTACGAATATTGCTGTCCAATAAGAGAAATCAAGAAGGTAGTTAAACATAGCTGAAACAGAAGTAATCTTAGACTAAATTTCCCACCAAATCTGGTCAGACTCAGGCAAATTATACAAGATCTAAATCTGCTTTATGAAGCTACTATTCTGCTGGTTTTTAAGGAAAAATACAATTGGACAAATAAAAGTTTAAAAACTGAAATTGAAGTAGGTTAAGAGCAACAGAACAATCTAACAGCATAAGTTAAGCACCTTGGGAGCTGACTGACAAGTACTGTAAAGATCCCAAAAAGATGAATACAGAACCATTTAGCATAAGACATGACAATAACACTGTAAAATCCCAAATATTACATATAATATTTTTAATAACTATTTCATTTCTGTTGAAAAATCAACACACATTTTCAGTGCACAGACCGAGACCCCATGTCACTTCACTCAGTGTACCAAATTCGAATTTGTGGAAGTGAATGAGCAGGAAGTATGCAAGGCAATATGAATGCTAAAGAAAAAATGTTGACATGGACAGAATGGCATATACAGTGCTATTACTAAGGTGTGCTTAAAAGGAATCTATAAACCTCTAACTTAGATGATTAATTTCAGCATTAGAGAAAATATGTATTCAGCAGTTTTAAAAATGACAGCAGTGAAACCAGTATACAAAAAGAGATGTAAGGAAGATGTCTTAACTATAAACCAATATCACTAAATCCCACCTTTAGTGTTTCTGAAAAACTGAATGACTTGTTCAAGAGAAAGGGCTTCACAAATTGAGCATTGGTCCAGCTCTGGCTCTTATGCAAAACATATTCGGCTTGGAATTTTTTCATAAAGTTTTTGGATGTCCTCCTGAGTGATATCATGCCACATTCTGTCTAATTAGAGTGTTAGATCAGCAAAATGCCCATGATGCTCCAAAAGACCCCAGTTGAGGAACAATCTGACAACCTTTCTGGCCAAGGAAGCATTTGTAAAACTTGAAGAAAAGCAGTAGCAACTCTTTATGTGTGTGGGCACTCATTATTTTGCTGAAATGTAAGCCCAGGATTGCTTTCCATGAAGGGTAACAAAACGAGGTGTAGAATATCACCAACATACCACTGTGCTGTAAGGGTGCAGCAGATGACAACCACAGAGGTCCTGCTATGAAATGAAATGGTACCCCATATCATTACTCCTGGTTGTCGGACATTATGGTGGGTGAAAGTCAGGTCAGTATCACATTACCATCTCTTGCATCTCCATACACTTCTTTGCTGGTCAGTGGGGCTCAGTTTGAAGTGGTTCTCATATATGAATATAATTCTAATCCAGCCAATGAGATTACAGGCCAAAGATGTGTCTTGAGATGCCCTGGAGAGAGGTGGGAAACCAACATGACTGTCACCCACCATACAGCCCTACAAACAGGAGTGATGGTCAGTGGTGTCATTTCCTTCATAGTAGCACCTGGTTGTCATCCATAGCACCCTTACAGCACAGTAGATCAGTGATATTCTACATCTCATTTTGTTGCCCTTCATGAAAAGCCATGCTGGTCTTACATTTCAGCAAGAAAATGTCCGCCCACATACAGTGAGAGTTTCTACTTCTTGTCTCCTTATTTGCCAAATCCTACCTAGGACAGCAAGGTGCCAGATCTCTCCCAGTTAAGAATGCTTTGAGCATTGTGAGAAGGACCCTCCAATCACCTCTGGATTTTCATGATCTAATGTGTCAATGTCAGAATTTGGCGTGGTATTCCTCAGCAACTCTATCAACCAATGCAAAGACTAATAACTGCTTGCATAAAGGCCAGAGGTGGACCAACACATTACTGACTTAATCAACTGGTGAAGCTGTCTCTTCTGAACGAATCATCTAGTCTCTTCTGAAACTGAAACTGTAATCATTTTTTTTGTTTTGTACATGTACATCACATCTACCAATTTCTGCCCCATTTGCGTAAGTCCTTTATAATGTGTTGTGTTTTTATTTTTATTTTCCTTTTATTGCCTTAGAGTGTGTATTAAAAACTCATTAACCCCCATATAATAAGCTATTGAGGTGACACATCAGTCTTATTCTATGAGAGAGAATGCAAGGAGCTAGAGTCTTTTACTACTAGGATACAACATTAGTAATGACATACTTCAATAATCAGTTTCTCATGGTGAATGTCACCATATCTCAGTTACTTGCATTCAAAATGGGCAGTTCTCGCCAAAACAATGCAAAAAATGTGTACGTAACATCTCAGTAACAGAAAATTGGAATTGTAAATTTCTTTGTGTGTATATTGATGAAAATTTGCAATTGACAAGTCACATTAATTTTGTATATGGAAAATTCAGTAGTGGTTTATATCTCCTCAGCCAGCTTGCAAAGACAGCTACTAGCTAAACATTGAAAATAGAATATTTTGAAACAAACTACCCTTCTCAATTATGGGATTGGAATATGGGCTGTGAAGCTGACGTAGAAGAGTACTGCTGTTACAGAAAGGAGTGATAAGACTTATACATGGGATGAGCCATAGAGATTCATGTCATGAAATATCTATCGATATATATCTGTCTATATTCGAATTAGTTACATTTGTTATGAATCAATAAACAGAAGTTATTAAGTGCAGTGATGCACATGATCACAAAACCATCGCAAACTTTAACTACACTCCTGGAAATTGAAATAAGAACACCGTGAATTCATTGTCCCAAGAAGGGGAAACTTTATTGACACATTCCTGGGGTCAGATACATCACATGATCACACTGACAGAACCACAGGCACATAGACACAGGCAACAGAGCATGCACAATGTCGGCACTAGTACAGTGTATATCCACCTTTCGCAGCAATGCAAGCTGCTATTCTCCAATGGAGACGATCGTAGAGATGCTGGATGTAGTCCTGTGGAACGGCTTGCCATGCCATTTCCACCTGGTGCCTCATTTGGAACAGCGTTCGTGCTGGACGTGCAGACCGCATGAGACGACGCTTCATCCAGTCCCAAACATGCTCAATGGAGGACAGATCCGGAGATCTTGCTGGCCAGGGTAGTTGACTTACACCTTGTAGACCACGTTGGGTGGCACGGGATACATGCGGACGTGCATTGTCCTGTTGGAACAGCAAGTTCCCTTGCCGGTCTAGGAATGGTAGAACGATGGGTCCGATGACGGTTTGGATGTACCGTGCACTATTCAGTGTCCCCTCGATGATCATTAGAGGTTTACAGCCAGTGTAGGAGATCGCTCCCCACACCATGATGCCGGGTGTTGGCCCTGTGTGCCATTATTATTTCTATTATTTGCCCCATTCCCTTCACATTATCTTGTTTCATATGTGCATTGTTTGTGCACTTTACATGTTCCACATCATAATGGCTACCATACCATGCAATTGATCAATGGAACATGCAACCAACTAACTAACTAATAAACAGCTTGTCACTAGTCAGAGAACCAGCTGTCATACCAAAGAGACTCCACACGATACACTGCTGCTGGAAACCAGAGAGGTATTTTCCCCCATGGCAGTGGTGTTGTTAGTCACGTGCCTACAGGGCACCTGGCCCTGTAGTGGAGAAAATGGGATGAATTGAGAGGCACCAGGTTTTGTTGTGGTGGAGTGCTGCTTGTGACTATCCGTGATGATGTGCATTGTGGCTGGTTGCCCGGTAAGGGACAAGTGATGCATTTCAGGTTGTGACATATGCTGTGGAGAAATTGGCTGTAACTGGTGGATGAAACTAAGGTGCTAATATTGAAAGTGTTGCTGTAAATGGTGAGGTTGTCCAAAGGAAGATGTATCAGTGTCACTGGCATTGGGAACCAAGACTGTGGGATGTGGGGTCAGGATGGCTCTGGTCCATCAGCAGTCTGATCTGAAGAGGGGTGGAAATAATATAATCCTTGGTGCTGTGATGTGCAGGATCTCATTGACAGAGAGGGGTGACATGACTTTGGCTGATTCAGTCATGAGCAGCAATTGCACTATGCAAGAAAACTGGCACACTATAGATCCGTTGTCCAACTGAGTGTCATTGTGACAGGCATGACAAGGTGGTCATTTATTTATTTATTTATTTATTTAGCGTATGGCTCATAACATCACAGTAAAAATTACAGAAACAACACAATTAAAAATAAAATCACATATGTATAAACAGAGCAATAAATAACAGTTTTTATGTAAGGACACCGCCAATTGTAAATTTACACTCACAGAAGAACAATCACAAGCAGACGTCCAGCTTAGATAATAAATAGTCGATTGCCTCTTGGGTTGCCATTAGGAAATCCTGTGGGTCACCCTCGTATGCCCTTAGTGGGCATTCCTGCATGATGTGTTTGACCGTCTGTCTCTCAGCGCCACAGTCGCAAGCGGCCGAAGGAATTTTACCCCATCTGTGTAAGGAGTCGGCGCATCTCCCACAGTTGGTTCTGATGCGATTAAGAGTTGACCAAACTTTGCGAGGGCAATCAAATCCTTTTGGTTTACTAAAGATGCATGGCATACTGTGACAGTTTACTGCTGTTCTGCTCTCCCATTCCTCTTTCCATTGGTCATTTATTTTAAATTTGGTGTGGTGCAGAGTCTGTGCAGTCTGTAGTGGAGGATGCCTAGACCGGAGTCAGTTTCCTTGGATGTCGTGAGTATCTTCATGGATTTGTAATTGAGGGTTGGTCATGATTTTTTGAAATTCTCTAACCAGAGCGTGTTCACGGCGCCGGTTAGGAGGGGCTATGTTACTGATAACGGGCAGCCACACTGTAGGAGTTGGCCTAATTGTGCCTGATATAAAACGCATTGTTGCATTAAGTTGGCTATCTGATGGAGCTGTCTTGTGGGAGGAAAGTGTGAATGCCAGTGTTGAGTTAGGAAATGCCAAGTACATTTGGCAGTGAAGGTGGGATGTCAAGCATTACTTAGATACCGTCGGTGTCTGATAGTGTCCATATAGACTTTACTCCATTAATGGGGACTTTGAGGCATTAACTGTTAACAATAATGCCAAATCTGCTTGAGCCACATTGAGCCACTCTATATGGACCAGTAAAGGGGGTTGGAGAGTGGGCGTGATGGTCTCATTATGGAGCATGACATGGGAACACATAACTAATACCTCGTGAATGAACATGGAAGACTTGGAATGCGGTGTGGGAGGGAGAATGTTCAGGTGAGTTGTATTCTGGCACACAAGTGCAACTAGTGTTGGGAGGTTGGAGTCATTGGGGAGGGAGGGGGGGATTTGAGTGCCAAAATTGGTAGTGAGGGATAAAGGTTCATGACAGAGGAGTGTGCAAAGTAGATGTAAAGGTCCTCTTTGTAGGCGGTGCATACTTCCAGCAACACCCATGGAAGGGCTACAGTCCACGATTCATCAGGGCACATCAAAACGACCTTGAGGGCCCAGTGCAAGTATTCAACCAGCCTATTGCTTTGCTGTGATGTGATATCCATGGATACCACATAAGTTATACAGTTCTGTGAATAAGGTGGACTCGAATTGATATCCCTCATCACTTTTAATAGAAACTTGGCATCCAAAATGAGAGATCCAGATACTGACAAACTCTTTGGCAATTGTTTCTGAGTGATGTCTCTGAGGCATGTGGCTTCCACCCATTGTGTAACTCTGTCTATGATGAAGAGGATATATTGGAACCGTTCTGACTCTAAGAGGGGCCCAATGAGATCTCAGTGGACATGCTGGAAAAGACCATGTGTAATCTCAAATTTTTCTAGTGCAGGATGGGCATGGCAGTTGATTCTACTGATTTTTCAAGGCTGCACAGGTGAGAGCCCAGGTCTTTCAATCTTTTTTTATGGAGGCCAGATGAACCATTCTGTTATGAGTTTGACCGCTGGCTGAATCCTGGGGTATGAAAAATTGTGCAGGTGGTCAAACAAAGTTTTCCAGAAAGGGCCAGGTATAACTGGGTGGATTTTGTGCTGAAAAATGTCACACAGCACACATTTACTGGAGCCCAGAAAGCAATGGTGTTCAAAGCATAGTCCACTGTTCAGGTTAGGGTTGATGGTCTGCTGCTCATAGGATCCTGCATTGGCATGTTGGTCACAGTCTATTCATGATGTGGTCATGGATATTATAGACAGGTAGTCAATGATGACATTTTCCTCACCATTAAAGCTTCTGACATCTATAGTAAATTGGGCAATACAGTCCAGGTGGCGGAAGCACCTAGGGGGCAGAATTAGGTTTTTGATGGCATCTGTGGGGTACTTTGATCTTTGTACACTGAGAGGGATCAGCTTTCAACACTGCTCTGAAAGTAGTGTAAGGCTTTGTACACTGCTAGGAGTTCACAGTCAAAGGCAGATCATTTACACTGGGAATTAGAAAGTTACTGTGAGAAAAAGCACAGAGGTTGCATAACACGACCAAGCTCCTTTTGTAGAAAGGCCCCAACAGCATTTTCACTTGCACATATGATGACTGAAAGGTGGGCTTTATGAGAGGGGCGTGGTAGAGTAGTAGCTTTGGACAAAGTTATCCTTGAGGCTAACAAATGCTTGTTGCATATATGGATTCCACCCAAGCTACAACTTGTCAGTTTTATTGTTGTTTAACAGTATCTTGGTTAGAGGGAAGTGGAGTCAAAAGTTTTACCATTCCTAAAAGATGGAGTAATTTGTGACAGTCCATTGGTGGCAGTAGCTGTCATCTTAGATCCACTTTTTCAGGAGTGGGGCAGATATCATTGGTGTCAATGAGGTGGCTGATGAAGGTTACCTCACTTTGTCGCAACTGACACTTGGCACCATTAAAGATAACTCCATTCTGTGCTAGTGTGTTGAAAACTAGTTTGAGGTGGTGCTCGTGCTCTTTTGGTATGGCAGAGAAAGTGATACCATGCATAACAGAATTACTGTTTGAACAGAATGCCATCAATAAAATACTATCAAGTTTGCACTGCATTTTTCAGTCCATATGGCATGAACAGAAATTCAAATAGGCTGAATGACATAATGACAGTGGTCTTTTGAATGTCTGTTCACTCATAGGAATTTGTAAGAATGCTACCTTACAGTTTATCACACTGAAAATTGATGTGCTAATGAATGTACATTCCCAAAGTCAGGAACCAGGAAGCTGTCAGTTATGGTGCATGAGTTTAAAGCTATGTAATTACTACACAAATGTCAATTACCATCTTTCTTTATGATGAGTATAATGGTGATGCCTGTGCACTATAAGAAGGATTGATGATCCCTGCTTTTAATCATTCATCTATGGCAGCTTTTGCTGCATGTAGTTTACACGGAAGTAGGTGGCATGCTTGGTGTCAAACAGGCAGATTTGGAGTGGAGTGGTGACAATTCAGTGTCCAGCTCCATTACAGATAGCACTGTATGCAAGAAGCATAGGGATATGCCAGGATGGTGTGCTGGTTATGCCATCAGTTTCATGCACAGAATCTGATAGTGGAACTTCACTAACCTTATGTATAAAATCCAGTAAGCTTCTGGAGTTGGTCTGCAAGATGCACCATTGCTCTGTCAGGAGAGAGAGCAGCATCAATGCCTCATAGGTTGAGCTTGACATAGGTGAGGTTGTGTGACATCAGTGTAAATTGGCAGGATCACACCATGCATCATGCAGTGCAGTGGTGGCTGTAGCAATATTCTGGCAAAGGTCTTTTTTGCCATACAATGGAGCATAGGAGAGGTGTATGTTAGAATACTGAGTCTAGAGTGATTGACTCTCACTGATAATGGTGACGCAGTGGGTGAGGTGTTCATGAGGATTGATGGAGAGAGGGATACCAGAGATTGGCACAGAACCTGCGCTAGATGATGGGAGTGTGTTGCTGATAAAACTGATGATGGGTCAACTGCTGTCTTGCCAAAGTAAAACACAATGAGCCAGGTCTGGTAGTAGCCAGCAGTGTTGTAAGAAGTCTGCACCAAGGATGGGTTCTGCAGTACTGGCAGTGAGGATAGTCCATGATAGAAGGTTGTCAGAAACCAAATTGGCATCAATGATGATTCAGCCACACACAGTGATTGTAGTGTCATTTGCTACCTGAAGTTGAATTTTTGATATGACAGCAAGAGGGGGCATGCCTTCTGGGTAACTGAACTGATTCCATAATGAGATTTTCACTCTGCAGTGGAGTGTGCGCTAGTATGAAACTTCCTGGCAAGTTAAAAGTGTGTGCCGGACCAATACTCGAACTTGGATCTTTGCCTTTCACGGGCAAGTGCTCTACCAACTGAGCTACCCGAGCACAACTCATGCCCCGTCCTCACAGCTTTACTTCTGCCAGTACCTTGTCTCCTACCTTCCAAACTAAACAGAAGCTCTCCTGCGAACCTTGCAGAACAAGCACTCCCAAAAGAAAGTATATTGTGGAGACATTGCTTAGCCACAGCCTAGGGGATGTTCCCAGAATGAGATTTTCACTCTGCAGCAGAGTGTGCGCTGATATGAAACTTCCTGGCAGATTAAAACTGTGTGCCAGACTGAGGCTCAAACTCGGGACCTTTGACTTTCGCCTTAACAGAAGCTCATTCTGGAAACATCCCCAAGGCTGTGGTTAAGCCATGTCTCCGCAATATCCTTTCTTTCAGGAGTGCTAGTTCTGCAAGGTTCATAGGACAGCTTCTGTTAAGTTTGGAAGGTAGGAGACAAGGTACTGGCAGAAGTAAAGCTGTGAGGACGGGGCATGCTTGGTTAGCTCAGTTGGTAGAGCACTTGCCCGTGAAAGGCAAGGGTCCCGAGTTCGAATCTCGGTCCAGCACACAGTTGAAGGTGTGTACACTGTCCGCAAACCATAATTTCATAGCAATGGGTTCCTGTTCATGTAAAATAGTCATGAATTGCACCTGTGACAGCAGTTTCTTGACCAAGAAAGTCCACAGAGTCTCGACAGGCATTTAGATTCACATCCACCAGCATTCAGAAGTGGCACCATAGCTGTGAAGGAGTGCTGTTACTAATGGCTTCCTCATAAATAACCTGTTTTGTTCCAACTTCCTCATGTTATACTTGTCCACTGCAGGTAGTGTGAAAAATAAGTCACTAATCAAGACTGCCTGTTCACTGAGGTGTTTGAGGAGGATAATGAAGTTAGCATGGTCATCTGTTATTCAATATGCAGCCATGATACAGTCATTGATGGTGAACCATATGGTGGGTTGATGGTCATTGAACAACAGAAGCTCAAATGTTGAATGAAAAATAAACGAGTAGTCATAAGGTTTTAGGCACAGTGTAAGCTGGAATGTGAGTGGAGACAGTGTATCAAAATGTGGTGTGGTTGACACAGCAGGAGCTTTGTTAGCTAAAAGTTCACTTAGCTGTATCATCTGTTACTACATGAGCAGTGAAATTCTAGACATGTGCAATGCAGTAGGCAGGGCCCACACAGGTGAAAAAAAAAAAATAGATTGGGACATTGCACAGTCTGTTGTGCAAAAACACTGGAAAAGTCATGGGTACAGTAGGAGTACCATGCACACTCGACAAAATGTCTGTCTGACAACACTGTACAGGTAGGAGTGCAGACACATGCAGCATAGTAGGCACAACATGCTCAAGTAGGGAAAACCGATTGGAACATTGCACATTCTGGGGCTCAGAAAATGCCAAAAACATGAAGGGTGTGGTAGATACACCAAGAAACTTGATGAAGTTTTTGTCCAATGTCATTTGTCAGGTAGAAGGTAAACATTGTTCACTGTTAGTAGATAGCACTGTTGCATCACTCCTTGATTTTTGGCACAGTCTGATGAGATGGACTTGGTTGCATGGTGTAGTAGCATGGCACGTAACACAGAGTAGCAAGAAATTCAATGTCTCACAAGTCCGAGAATGACTGCATTGTTACTGTGTAATTACTGGCTTGGTTGTATGATGACAAAATGCCTACTGTGATTACACTGTTAGTAGTGTTCCTATATTGTCAGAACAACAAATCAGCAATGCCCTAAAAATGATCTAAGTGACAATTTGTGAGCTGCTAATATGAAAATAAAATATACCAACTTCAAGCTCTCACTGATTTGCATGATTAGTAGAACTTGCAGCACTATGCCATTTAAACTTCAGGCAACTGCAGTGGTATTTGCCTGGTGTGTGAGTAAATTAGTATAGCAGCAGATGCACACAACCTACAATGCAGAGCATCATACTCAATGCACTTGGCTAAAACATGGCAGAATGTATCCACAGGTAACAGCAGCTTATGACAACTTGTGAACAACAGGAGGCCATTATGTAGGGGAGAATCAAACTGTCTCTGTCCAGGTGGTGGCAGCCAACAAGTTGGGCTAGAATTCTGGTTTGCAGAATAGTTGCTCCGCATTTTTGGTGCAGTCAGGGTTTGCAGTACAGTGATTTGTAGCAGTTTACGAATGCATGCTTTTGAGGCGATATCTGTTAATAAAACTTTCTCGGGTTCCAAGCCATGTCAAGTGGTTTACTGCCCATGAGATCTCCTCTGCCATTGTCAAGTGGATAACTGTCGTGTGGTTGTCATTGCTGTGCTTATATAGCCACGCCATCAATCGTGACGTCATTGGTGTTGGTCCCGCATCATATGTGGTAACGTTTTGGTCGCATGACCACCGGACCCACTTCAATTCCCTCAACACTGGATCCCACACTGTACTCAGCTGCAATCCACTGTCTCTATTGAAGGTGTTGTCAGAAATTCTAATTTCTATGGCCTCGTTTATCACGCTATCCCAGAAGCCATTAGTTCATTTAATAAAAGATGACTTATCGATTGCAATTTGGTGTGTGTTTTCCAGAGCATGTTCTGCTACAGAAGACTTTTCATGATAGCACAGATGTTAATACCTTTTGTGTTATATGCGGCGCTGTTCAATAGTGTGAACAGTCTGGCCGACACAAAACTGACCAAATCCACACATTCTGGCCTTCTGAGACCTACATCATCTTTTACAGATTTCATTAGTTGCCAGATCTTTGCAGAGGCCTGAAGATTGTGTCTATTTTATGCCTCTTCAGGAGCTGTCTAATCTTCCCTGTTGTTGAACCACAAAACGGTAAGAATGCAACCTGCCTGGTGTCTTCTTCAGAGGTCTTCTTCCTTTGAGGCTTGGATGACACTGCTTATGAGATCTGTTTGTTGTTGTAACCACTTTCCTTAAAAACTTTGGATAAGTGGCTCAATTCTCTCAGCAAGTTTTCAGCATCTGAGTCAGTTTCAGGTCAGTGCACTAAGGTCCTCGGAATTGACTGTTTCTGTGCTGGGTGATGGAAGCTAGTGGCGTGCAGATACTGATCCATGTGGATGGGCTTGCTGTAAACACTATGACCTAGAGACCCATTGGATTTATGACAGACAAGCACATCCAACAATGGCAGGGAACCCTCCTTCTTTAATTCCATTGTGAAGTTGATCTGGTAATGGATGCTGTTGAGGTGCTCCAGGAACTCTTCTAACTTTTCTTGTCCATGTGGCCAAATGACAAAGATATCATTGACGTAGTGATATGGTTCAAATGGCTCTGAGAACTATGGGACTTAACTTCTGAGGTCATCAGTCCCCTAGAACTTAGAACTACTTAAACCTAACTAACCTAAGGACATCGCACACATCCATGCCTGAGGCAGGATTTGAACCTGCAACCGTAGTGGTCGTGTGGTTCCAGACTGTAGCGCCTAGAACCGCTCTGGCCACCCCGGCCGGTGGCATAGTGATAAAAACAGCTCGGCTTTGCAGGAGACATGTCCAAGGCAATGTCTTCGAAATGCTCCATAAAGAGTTTGGCTACTACTGGAGCTAATGGACTTCACATCACCACACCATCAGTTTGGTTAAAATATTCTCCATCATGTAAGAAATATGATGATGTCAGAGTGTGTTTAAATAAATCCATGATGGTGTTGTCAAAGAGCTGGGACAGCGAGTCAATAGACTCTGTGATGGGGACACATGTGAATAAAGAAAGCACATTGAAGCTAACCATAATATCCCCTTCAGCAAGTCGCAGACCTTTAATCTGATTGATGAAGTCCACCCTATTCTTTATATGGTGTCCAACGTGTGTAGAGAGGAGGCTGGCCAGATGTTTAGCAAGTTTATAGGTAAACGATCTGATGGTACTCACTATCAGCCTCAACTGTGTATCCTTCTTATGTACCTTCGGCGGGGAGGAGGTTTTTGATAGTATTCTCTTCCAGCAATGATTGTTTGAGAAGCTCTGAAGTGTTCCTCACTATTCTGGATGTTGGGTCCAGATGTATTTTTTGGTATGTGTCTTTCTCCAACATACCTCTGATTTTTGCATCATAGTGGGCTCGTTCCATAAAGACGGCAGCATTGCCCTTGTCAGCTGGTATGACGACGGTGAGAGGATCATTCTGGAGAGCACTGAGGCCATTGCATTCAACTCCAGTCATGTTTGAAGCTGGTGGTTTGGATTTTAAAAGGATATGGCTCATTCCTCTTTGAATTTCCTCAGCCAGATCACTTGGAACCTTACAAACAGCTTGTTCAATACCACTCAATATATCAGCGAAGGGGATGCTTTGTGGCACAGGAAGAAAGTTAAGTCCCTTCTTAAGTACTGAGATGGCACCTGCATTGATGTGTCTTGCTGTCATGTTGTTCACAGTACGTTCTGTAACTTTATGTTCTGCTCCATTTTGTTGCAGCGAAAGCCTACTGAATTTCCCTTTCTGCTTCTCTGTTGCTCTCTGTCTCTATGATGTTTGCTGTGCAACTGTTGCTGCGTGGATCTGGTCCCAATCCAAAGATAAAAGTGACCTTGTCAGTTGCAGGTGAATGGCTAAAATCTCATGACCGTTTGCATGTAGCTGTTTTCTGGTGAAATGTATCCTCTCCCACAGCAGGGAGAAGGTAGCACGGCAAAAAATTCTTCTGGCTGCCGTGGTGTCGATGTGATGGTTAACAATGGCAAAATGTGGAACTGTCTTCTCATCATGACAGTGTAGTATGAAGGCGAGCGAGCTTAGTAAATTAGCCTTCTTCACACACAGCTTTCCCAGGCATTTGATGCTGCACCATGTCTCCTCCCCATAAAGGTACATTATGCATGAATGCATGCTTTCAAGGCGATATCCATTAACAAAACATTCTCAGGTTTCAAGTTGTGTCAAGTGGTTTACTGCCCATGAGCTTTTGGCAGAGATCTCCTCTGCCAATGTCAAGTGGATGACTGTCTTGTGGTTATCAGTGACATGCTTATATAGCCACACTGTCACTCCTTACGTTGCTTGTGATGTCACTGGTGCTCAGTCCCATTCTTGGACGTGCTTGTCCATCCTAAACACAATGGGTCTCTTGGTCATAACATTTACTGCAAGCCCATCCACACAGATTGGTATCTGCACGCCACCAGCTTCCATCACCCAGCACAGAAACAGTCAGGTCTGAGGACCTTAGTACATCGAGCTGAAACCGTCACAGAAGCTGAAAACTTGCTGCGAGAATTGAGCCACTTATGCAAAGTTTTTAAGTTTTATGTCAACCAGACTGTTTGCACTATTGAACAGCGCTGCATAGAACATGAAAGGTGTTACCACCTGCGCTATCCCGAAAAGTCAGCTGTAGCAGAACATGCTCTGGAAAACAGACGCCAAATTGCATTCGATGGGATGTCTATTATTAAATGGACTAATGGCTTCTGTGATAGCATGATAAGCGAGGCCATAGAGATTAGAATTTCTGACAACACCTTCAATAGAGATGGTGGATTGCAGCAGTGTAGAGTGTGGGATCGGGTGTTGAGGGAGTTGAAGCAGGCCCGGCAGTCGCGCGGCCAAAACATTACCATATATGGTGCGAGACCGAGCACCAGTGACATCATGAGCGACAGCAAGGCTATATAAGTATGGCAATGACAACCACACGACAGTTATGCACTTGACAATGGCAGAGGAGATTGCTGCCCAAAGCTTGTGGGCAGTAAACCACTTGACGTGGCTTGAAGCCCAAGAATGTTTTATTAATTTGTAGCAGTGATTTGAATACAAGTGTGATAGTGTCCATCTTCTTGCTGGGAGTTAGCTACAACTGAAAATCAAAACATTTTTTTCATGTTCAATGTGAGGACAAAGACGACACTAGCACTTCCATTAATAAGTTGTAGAAGCTTTGTTTGTAATTGAATGATGATTTGCAGTAGCACAAGGAAAATGTTTTGCCTGAAAGAATTGTGAATGCTTGAATTTTATGCATGTTAAGCAAACAACATAAAAATTTGAAAGACCTGTAGGACACAATTTTGTCCAGAAATCAAAGTGTGAATTTTTTAATTGAAAAATGGTGCTTGATAGAATTGTGTGATCAAAATATAGTCAAATCATTCATGTTTGCTGTACACAGTGGTTTTAACAAGAAAATTCAGTGAAATAAAAGTGATGATAGTGAAAGTTGAAAAATAATATTGAATGTGCCAAATGGAAATTTCCTTGTCATAAATGTCAGTAAATAGGTCATTGGGCAGCAGAGTGTCCAATGTAAAAGACAGGTAATAGCATTTTCATCAACCAGTCTGAAAATAATATTGAATTTTTGTCATTTTTTTGGTGCCTGAGTCAATAACTGTGATGAAGTTGACTACTGATACTGAGACACTGGCACAACAAATCATGTCACTGCAAGTAAAAAGTATTTTGTATCATTTACAAAATTCACTGTTTCTAAAAATTAAAATGCAGTTTAATAATACCAGAAAAAATGCTGACTTGAGAGATGTGCTTTATGTTCTTGAAGAAAGTGTTTACTTGTTCTCTCTAAAATCAGCTGCCCAAAAATTTTTTGCATGAAGCTTGATAACAAATGTGTCAAAAATGAAGACAGTGGTTCACGAAGCAATGATGTCTGGTCATGTCAGTCGCGATCTCTATTTTCTTGGCATATGCATTGTTAAACCAGCTCACCCAGTTCAAGAGCAGATATTGTCAGATATGTTGCAAGTTTATCATTACAGATTCAGTTATAAACACAAATAAAATGTGAAAAGCATCTTGAATGAAGCTAAGACAAACAGCCATGTTATCGAATTGTTTGAGTGTGAAAAGGAAAAGAGTTCAGCAACAAGAAAGTTTAAGAATTGCTGGCAAACAGAGGCAAAGACCATTGCCTTAGATCACAATACACACCACAGTCAAACAGTGTTGCAAAAAGAGAAAATTGTGCTATTGTGGAATGTGTGCATTCAATGTTGAACTCCAGTAAATTGTCAAAATAACTGTGGACAGAGTCATGTTACATAGCTTTTGAATAATGATGGGAAGTCCTCTACTGAAAACAAACTTCTTATTAACTGTGGTATGGATGAGTGGATGACTAATAGGCAACCTGGATCATCTGAGAATGTTTGGAACAGAATGTTATGTGCACTTGAACAAGAATTTTTGTACAAAGTTTGACAACAAGGCTGTACATTGACATATGGTTTGGTATGTGATGACAGAGATGACTTTAGGGTCTTGATGCCATGTCAGAGGAAGATTGTACTAAGTCACAAAGTAAGGTTAAGGCTGAAGTTTTATGCAGTCTTTGCACCAGTGTTACTGAATTTGAAGTTGCTCATTCAACAAGGGCAACCTGATCAAACTTCTGATGAGGGAAAAGAAACAGAAAATGTCAGCCATGCCAAGAGGACAAAAGGTACAAGTAAAGAGGAAGAAGAGTTGGATACATCAAGTTCCTAAGGAAGCCCATTATTAAGTGAGAAACAAAGAAGCAAAGATGAAAGCAAGAAACCAGTATAGATGACTAGTGGAGATTATGTTTACATTGGTAGAACTCCTATCACTAGGCACAAGGATCCAAGCTCTGATAGTGGAGCTTTGCAGTGTTGCAATAAAAATCAATAGCTGTAGGCTATTAATGAAGAATTGAAGTCCCTGAATATTAATTGAGTATTAGTTGAGCATCAAAGTGGTACACAGATTTTGCAGAATTGATAGGTCCTAGGTATGAAAATTTCAGAAAATGCAAATATTCTCTTCAACAGCTGACTTTTGGCCAAAAAGACATGTACAAAGGCAGGGAACTGACTATGAAGAAAAATTACTCCTATTGCATGTTATGGAAATATTCAAATCCTGTTATCCTGTTGTCATTGGCTGCAATAGAGAAAATAATATTCAACTAGTTTGACATCAAACAGATTTTTTAAATGCAATACATGTAATACATGTAAAAACTTGAAAGTTTTGAAGGTAATAGTGGATGTGTATATTTAATGAAGAAAAGTCTGTATGGTATAAAACAAGCACTGAATTGTTGGAACAAACATTTCACATACTTCATGAGAAAGCTTGATTTAAAAACAATGATGCTGATCTATGTCTCTTCTACTGTCAGAGCAAGAAGAATTGCTTATGTGTCACAACCTATCATGATAATGGTTTAGTCGTGGCAGCAGCAGAGTAGCTATTGAAGAGTTCTTAGAAATGTTGAAGCTGGAGTTTCATGCAACTGGAAGGTCTCTCAACAATATTTTGGGTATGAAGATACAGTAAAATGAAGATGGGTCAATAGCAGTGAGCCAAGAAGACTACACAAAGGGAATTCTGGAAAAATTTGGAGTTATTGAGTGTAATGGAATTTCTAACTAATTTCACATGAAGAAAGTAACATCAAAGAGAAGGCCACAGCCAAACTTCCTTATCATGAGGAGGTGAGTTGTCTGATGGATTTGACTTCAGTCTCACATCTGGACATTGGTTTCACTGTGCACTAATCAGCTAGTGCCATGGAAGATATGACATTTCACTGGAATCAAGTGAAATGAGTTTTTTGATACTTGAAGAATACAATGAATTATAGAATTATCTACAAGAACAAAGAAAGTTTAAAGGTCTACTGTTATGCTGATTATTCTGGTGACAAGGAAACAATCCATTCAATTATAGGTGTCATCACAGCTCTCAGTAATGGAGCTGTATCATGGACCAGTCAATTACAAAACACAATGGCAACATCTACAAGGAAGCAAAAATAATATGAGCAAGTGAAGGAGCAAAAGGGCTGGTCTGGCTAAAACGTTTCCTGTATAAATTGCCAGGAACTCCCAAAAAAAGTGACACCACCTACATTGAAAATGCAAGTACACAGTGATATTGTCTAAAAATCCAACATCCAACATATAATTAAAAACTGAAGCACATAAAAGGGTGTTTCACATACATCAGGAGAAGATTCTTAAATAGAGGCCTTGCATTGGCATCTATTGACAGGATAAACAGTTAAGCTCATCTACTAATCAAGTCATTGGAAAGGGCCTGACCCAAGATCCTGCATGAAAGAATTGGAGTGCAGAAGATTAAATCCATGTGAAGTTCAGTACTTGCTTTTATATTTTTCTTTGGGGAAGTGTTAACACTGAAAAGAAAAATCTATAATCAATTGCCATATCTGCATATTATGACTTTTCATATATTTGTTATGCAAGTCCAGTGGAAGCTTTTGACTAGTCAAACAGAAGATGTTTGGTACTATGAGTGTTGTGAGTATCTCATGAACCATGCTTAATGAATCTTTTGTAGCTTCTTTGATGTAAATCTTAACAGCTGCTAACCTTAACTTTCTGACACCTGTCAAAAGCTGCAAACATATTTCCCACTCTCCTTTCAGAATTATAAAAACATATATTTTCCTAAATCTTCTGAATACATTTTAATACCTCACAATGAACAAAAATTTCGTGTGGCATAAATTCCCATAACTATGGTCCAGGCACTTAACCAGGGTTCATACGCGCAGTTTTGAATTGTATTATTACATAGACTTGTACAGTTGTTGTCTGCTTTCCTTTTGTGCTACACTTGAAAGCCCAACAAGTGCTGCAGTCCATTAAACTGCAAAACTACTATATCAGCATACTTGGAAAGCATCAGATGGGTGTTAAACTTTCTACAGGAGTGGACCTAATTTGGATTTTGTTGTTAACATTTGTTAAACAAATGAAGAAATTTAAATTAAGTTGTAAACTATTCTTATTTCTGGTTATTTAGCAATAATCTGTCACAGATACTTTTAATAAATTTGCATTATATGATATTTCATAATAAATTTAATCTTGGTCCATAATTTCCATCTACAAGGTGTTCATATCCTATTATTTAACATTAATAAAAAGGTATTTGAATACCTAAAATTAAAATAGCTCTTTTTAACACAAACTGCAGGTGGCACTGCAATTAAATAGTGAACAATAAACATAAAAAGAAAATATGAGAGACCCCATATCGACCCAGATACAATGGTATTATGTTTAAGGTAAAATTGTGAAAAAATAGCTTAATCAGAGGGAAGCATCCAAAATTATAGATTTTGTTGTGGTCAAATATGAGAATGAAGTCTGTCTGGGTAGATGCATCAGACTCTGCAAAACTGGAGCATAAATGAGATGCATGGCAAGAAGTGAGGGACTGTGGATTTGGCTTACTGAAAAGGATCTTCTCAAATATAATGAATCTGATGTAATCTGCAATATTCAACCCCCAGTTTAAAGTGTCCAGCAAAGCAGAATTGTGGTCTGAAAAAAGAACTTGAAGTCATATGGAGCATATAAATAATTGTGTCAGCTATTTTCTAATATATTGTTATTTAAATTTCAAACATTGCAAAATAAATTTGTAAAATAATGTTTGTCTTTCATTTCCTATTCAAATAAATGGACATAAGTACTACAACTGTAAGCAACTGTAATACATGTAATGTGGACCATAATTAGGAACACTGGCACCCAACTATGGTCCACTTTTTGATAACTAAATCTGCTTTGATACTACTTGAAGAAATTTAAATGTCATATATACATGCACTGCAGACAAAATGAAAAAAAAAAAATAATAATTATGGAAATTGGACCACAGTTATGAGAAATTACAGTATATATTTAATTAAAATATCTGTAAACTACTCAGATCACTACTCAGATATTCATTATTTAATTGTGAAGTAACTGATGCTGAAATGAAGCCCATCTAGTAAATCTACTATGAAATAAATTGCGCTCTGAATGATTTGTAATCTGAGTAAACTATAACTTTATGACCCTGTGAATAATTATTGAATCTATGGCAAGCTCAGTGTATTGACATAAATAGTTTTGCTGTGACTGTGTAGATTTGCAATCTGCTACTAGCAAATGCAATAGCTATATCTGTGTTAAACATTAGCATCTATCAACTTTTCCTGGAGCAAATGGGTTTCCATGCCCGTACCAGTGCTGTCTGTCACTAAAAAAAATTGAACAGATGAATAAGGGCTCTATAAAATCTTATTTTGATAAACTTGTTTCTTGATTTCATTAAGTGAAACTTGACAAATTTCATCCCATACCAGTACCATAATAGTGTTTTACTTTAACAAATTAATTAAACTTGGAGCATTTAATGTATGAGCACAAATAACTTTTCTATAAAATCCTGAATCCAGGTGTGAGGCAAAATCCCATTTTCAATTAGGCTGTGACCCAGAACTTTATGCTTTTTCTCAGAAAAATTACATTTTTCAAGTAGTAAAAACACCCCCATTTCCCTCAGTTTCTCACAAACTTCACTTACCAGGCCAGAATGTACCCCCTAGTTTCTCCCTGTGATCAAGGAATCGACATAAACAGTTAATCTAGGAGTCAGATTATGCCCAGAAAATAGGTCTAAAGAATGACTGAGTTCAGCAAGAGATGCATCAATCCCAAATTCTACCACACAGTAATGGTCACATTCACCCTCATACAAAACTGCAGTATATTTTCTGGAAAAAATGTTCAAGAGGAATATGATGAAACATGGAAGTAAGATCTAAACTAGCCATAAATTTAACAGGTTCAAATTCATGTAACAGTATATCAATGCTCTTGAGAATGACCATTTTCCCTATGCAAAAATTTATTAAGATAGCTGGTATCAACTATAAGTGTCACACCCCTGTCTTTCTTAGAGAGAGGACAATAGGGTTGTTGCACTCACTATTTCTTCATTTTATTCTCAGCTTTCCATTTTCTGCAGTTCTGGCTACACTGCCATTCTTTTCGATACAAGAGCCCCACATGGTCTTATAAGAAAAATCATTGAGGCTTCAGGTCTAACATTTTGCATACAAAGTTTCTAACGCTCCCTGGATTTTCTATCAACTGCATCATATTCCCAAAGGAGTTGTCTCAGTTTAATTTTCTGCCCTGAGTTTAAACTATTTGCCTCTTCTCTCTCATCCTCAATTATATGATTTTATTGTTCATCAAATTATTCATCAATAATATGATTTTAAATCATCCAGATAGCCTATTTTATTTGTACAAGTCACCCCCTGCCAATCTGGTTTTCACTGTTTGTACAATTTTGAATAATCACTTTTTTAACTATTAATTCCTTTCTACACTAATCAAAGACTTATCAATACTGTTCATTCCCAAGATTATATCTTCACTTATGCCTTGCATGACTAAACATTCGCTTGAAAATTTCATGTTCTCAATATTAACTACAACAGTACCGGTGATTTCATTATTTTGATATATCTCGCAGTGCTACCTCTTATTTTTATCACTACTACTGTCATTTCAACAAATTGTTCACTAATTCTATTCTTTAATTTTTCAGATATTCCTGAAAGAGAACTACTGGTATCAACATAGCAGTTACCTTCTCAACCATCCATCTTAACATAAATATGAGGACTTCCTAGCTCTTCATACTCTTTCCCTGCAACATCTACACATAAAAGACCATTTTCAATTTCTTTAAAACCAATAAGTTAAGCATTTTCACCTCAAAACTTCCCTCTTCCATTGTAAGATACGAACAATGACAAAAGGTTCCTAACACTTTCACTAACCACTGCAACAGACTGATCATCACATACAAACACTTTTCCATTTTTCGTATGTATCTTTTAAATTTTTTCACCATACTGGATATATATTTCACTAATTTCCTGTTGTCTCACACAGAATTTATTAGTATTATTATAATTACACCAAATTTTTCTCAAAAACGTTTAACCTTTCCATTAAACCCATATCATTAACAAACTTAATATTACATTCTCTACTCTATGGCTCACAAATTATTTATTAACATCATCAGGCAAAAACTGATCTTCAATGTACTTTTCTATCAGTGATTTGTCTCTTCTCACAAACACCACTACTGCACTTCAACCCGTTATTCTCTAAGACTACATATATCATGCCATTTGTCTCCTCATTGTAATCAGTTTTATCTGTACTGGTAACAACACTATTCCTGCCAAAATTAAAATCAGTATGATCTCCATTACTTGCTGACACGATTGCTTCCTTCCCTGTCTCCTTGGTACATGATTACCAGAGCCACCTACCCCAACATCAATATCAACTGAATTACATTCTCCTTCCACTTCTTCATTATTCATTAATTTATTACCGCCAAATTCATCATAAATATTACTTAATATTGTCCCTTGCCACAGAATTTTACTTTTATTTATTTCATCTTCGAGCACTTTGCATGCTATTGATGTTAATAGTTTGTACAAACTGAGTGATACATAATGATAAACATAATAATAATAATAATAATAATAATAATAAAGGAAACAATTAAGGTAGTGGTTGCTTCTGGCAGCAGTGCAGTGAACAGGTTTACTCTTAAGGTGTGTACAGCTACTGTAAGTCATGCTTACAGGGTAGTCAATTTTTATTTATTTTATTTTATTGTTTTGTTTTGTAATATGTGTTTTGACAGTGAAATGAGTACCTCAGTTTGTAGCTTTCTTGGTTTTTCTTTCGTGTGGACTAGGCAACTAAGTATAAATAATGATTGGACTGTCACTACACCCAGTTCTTTGAAAAGTGGCCTACAAGATCCATTAGCGTCCAAAACACCAGTGGCACATCTGATAGCTTTTCTTTGCCACATAAAAACTCTTTTTGCCCCAGTGAAACTGCCCAAAGTGGTACACATTATATTATGAGGCTCTGAAAAATGCAGAATAAAACTGAGCATCTTTTTTTTCACTCACATATACTCTAAGTTTATATAACAGATACTGATAACTTAGTGCATGTAGAATCTGTTGTGAGCTTCCAATTTAATTTGGGATCCAAGTGTACAACCAGACGTTAAATAGACATACAATCATTATTGGTATTTCATAAATCGAATATTACATTTTTGGTTTTATTCCGGTTTACAGTTAATTCATTGTCTTTAAACCAGATAATAGAAATTCTTATGAAAGTGTTATCATCAACCCACAGAACAGATTTACATGGCATGATACTAAGTATGTCCTAATACAGATTATAAACCATAAGGGTCCCTGTATGGCATCTTGAGGCGCCCTTTTCAAAACATCTAAAAATCCAGAGCACATAAGATTAATGTGTAGCTTCTGTTTCCTATTAGCAAGATACAATTGTATAAGAGTGAGTTCTATGTATATATTGAAGCTGTAGCATCTCAGTTTATCTATTAGAATCTGAGAGTCACAGAGCTAAATGCCATCAGAATTTTTATTATCCCATAACATACAAAGTCAAATCACAGATCTGATGTAATGGGGACTTGTCAACATTACATTTACATTACAATTACAATTCGTATATACAGTATTACAAAAACAATATATCAACACTCCAGTTTACATGTATTACAAAGTAATATATAACAATAGCATTTACATAGTGAACATACACTCCTGGAAATAGAAATAAGAACACCGTGAATTCATTGTCCCAGGAAGGGGAAACTTTATTGACACATTCCTGGGGTCAGATACATCACATGATCACACTGGCAGAACCACAGGCACATAGACACAGGCAACAGAGCATGCACAATGTCGGCACTAGTACAGTGTATATCCACCTTTCGCAGCAATGCAGGCTGCTATTCTCCCATGGAGACGATCGTAGAGATGCTGGATGTAGTCCAGTGGAACGGCTTGCCATGCCATTTCCACCTGGCGCCTCAGTTGGACCAGCGTTCGTGCTGGACGTGCAGACCGCGTGAGACGATGCTTCATCCAGTCCCAAACATGCTCAATAGGGGACAGATCCAGAGATCTTGCTGGCCAGGGTGGTTGACTTACACCTTCTAGAGCATGTTGGGTGGCACGGGATACATGCGGACGTGCATTGTCCTGTTGGAACAGCAAGTTCCCTTGCCGGTCTAGGAATGGTAGAACGATGGGTTCGATGACGGTTTGGATGTACCGTGCACTATTCAGTGTCCCCTCGACGATCACCAGAGGTGTACGGCCAGTGTAGGAGATCGCTCCCCACACCATGATGCCGGGTGTTGGCCCTGTGTGCCCTGGTCGTATGCAGTCCTGATTGTGGCGCTCACCTGCACGGCGCCAAACACACATACGACCATCATTGGCACCATGGCAGGAGCGACTCTCATCGCTGAAGACGACACGTCTCCATTCATCCCTCCATTCACGCCTGTTGCGACACCACTGGAGACGGGCTGCACGATGTTGGGGCGTGAGCGGAAGACGGCCTAACGGTGTGCGGAACCGTAGCCCAGCTTCATGGAGACGGTTGCGAATGGTCCTTGCTGATACCCCAGGAGCAACAGTGTCCCTAATTTGCTGGGAAGTGGCGGTGCGGTCCCCTACGGCACTGCGTAGGATCCTACGGTCTTGGCGTGCATCCGTGCGTCGCTGCGGTCTGGTCCCAGGTCGACGGGCACGTGCACCTTCCGCCGACCACTGGCGACAACATCGATGTACTGTGGAGACCTCACGCCCCACGTGTTGAGCAATTCGGCGGTACGTCCACCCGGCCTCCCGCATGCCCACTATACGCCCTCGCTCAAAGTCCGTCAACTGCACATACGGTTCACGTCCACGCTGTCGCGGCATGCTACCAGTGTTAAAGACTGCGATGGAGCTCCGTATGCCACAGCAAACTGGCTGACACTGACGGTGGCGGTGCACAAATGCTGCGCAGCTAGCGCCATTCGACGGCCAACACCGCGGTTCCTGGTGTGTCCGCTGTGCCGTGCGTGTGATCATTGCTTGTACAGCCCTCTCGCAGTGTCCGGAGCAAGTATGGTGGGTCTGACACACCGGTTTCAATGTGTTCTTTTTTCCATTTCCAGGAGTGTATATTTACAATCATTTATTTGATACAAAACTGCTAACCTTAATTTACGGGTGACGTTTCCTTGCTCAGTCTTCCACATCATCATTCATAAATTCTTATACTGAGTAATACCATTTCTACACTAATAACATGTGAAGCTTTGATTTCAGTTGCCCTAGCTCCATGCCTTGTTCAGGTCAATCAGTAGCATATAAATCGACAATTTTGCTTTAAAGGCACAGAGTATTATCAAAACAACATTTTCAACAGCTTTCAGCATAGATGAATTTTCCCTGAAGCCATACCCAGTTTTTGTCAATTTTTCATTGCAGGTGAAATGCCTGTAAATTTGTTATACTTGCAATGTTCTACTATTTTCAAAAGTATTGGTTCAAGAGAAATAGAACAGTAGTTATCAATAAATGACTTGCCTCCTTTTTTATAGAGAGGGACAACTTCTGGTATCATTCAGCAGGCTGGATAAGAACAGCTCATGTAAGTCCAGTTTATTAGTATACAGAGTGGTTGACATCTAATTCGTCATTGAGTGTCGAGTCTGCAGTGTCTCTAAGGAGCATGAGCACACAGTTGTCCAAAGTGACAATCAACATGTCGTCAAAGTGGTTAGGTGGTACATTGCAGCGCAAGTTGAAAGTTGTGGAGCAAGTCTCTCCAGTAGATGAAACATCGTCAAAACCTGCACATGGGGTTGGGAAACCCGCGAACTGCAGTGACGAATCATCAGAAGGAGAAGACCTTACCATGGGATGAGCTAACTCATTATTGTGCTTGACAATGGAAAATTCGTCCAGATGGTCCAACTGTGACAGCAGAGGGGAGACACAGCCCATGAAAGCAGGCTTGAGCCCGTGTAGCATAACGGTCTGTGGGCGATCTTTAACCGTAATGCTGAACGTCGTCTTGCCCCTCCGGAGTACTTTAAAGGGGCCGAAGTATGGGGGTTGCAGGGGTTGTCTAACAGAATCATCCCTGAGCATAACGTGGGAGCATGTGTGAAGTACGGTTGGCCCGTAAGTGTCCGATGGGGAATGACTGACCGGCGGGTGTAGCTGTGTGTGTCTAAAGTGGGTGTGCATTCTACTAATAAAGTCTGGGGAGGTGGGAAAATCCTTGGGTGCTTGAGGCAGAACAAGTTCCCCAGGTAGAACCGGTTTCTCGCTGAAAACGAATTCGGAGATGGTCTGCTGTAAGTCAGGTTTAAAGGTTGAACGGAGACCGAGTAACACCCAAGCAAGCACCTCAGACGAGAGGCAGTCATGGCATCTGAGTGCTGTTTTAAGGGTGCGGTGCCATTGTTCCACTAAACCATTGCTTTGCAGGTGGTAGGCTGTTGTACAAATTGTTTTAACAATGCAAAGGTTATGTAGAATCGTGAAAAGTGCAGACTCGAACTGTCGTCCCTGGTCAGTGGTAATGGTGGATGGGCAACCGAACCTAGCGATCCATGATGAGGCGAATCCCTTGGCCATGGTTTCAGCAGTGATGTTGGGTAAAGGAACAGCTTCCACCCAATGAGACATACGGTCGATTGTGGAGAGGATATATTTGTGGCCCTCTGATGGTAGCTGAGGGTTGATAAGGTCGATATGTACATGATGAAAACGTCCCTGTGGAATGTTGAACTTGCCAAGGGGGTGAGAGATGTGGCGTCCAACTTTGTTGCAATGGCAGGAAATGCAGCTGCGTGTCCAGGTTTGACAGTCCTGCTTAACATTTTTCCAAACAAAACGCTCAGTGATGAGGCACGTGGTGGCGTGGACACCAGGGTGGGTGAGGTTAAGCAAGACGTCGAAGGCTTGTTGGCTCAATGTGGGAGGGAGTAACGACCGCAGAGTGCTGGTAGAAGAGTCGCACTACACTTCATCCAAAACGCCAGGGAACTTGGCTTTGGTAAACACAAGCGATGTCTGAGAATCTGTGAGGAGAGCTTGAGATTCTGTCAGGGGCCTGGAGAGCGACGAGTTAGGATAAATCGATGATGTGTGAGACAGTATTGACTCACGAAAGAAATCGGTGGGGATGTTTTCCGTGCCTTTGGTGTAGCGTACATCAATAGTAAATTGACAGACCAGGTTGAAGTGGCGGAAACGCTGAAGGGGTGGGTCCTCAGGAGGGTTGCAGAAGGTGTCCGTCAGTGGTCTGTGGTCAGTAAGGATGAAGAAAGAACGGCCCTCTATGTCAGGGCGAAAGTATTTGACGGCTTCATCGACCACCAGAAGTTCTCTATCAAAAGCGGAATATTTCTTCTGTGCTGTAAACAGTTTTTTAGAGAAGAAATGAAGGGGTGAAACTATGTCACCTTTTTCGTTGCTGTAATACTGCCCCGGCCGCGATGTCGCTGGGATCTGTAGTGATGAACAGCTCAGCAGAAAGATCAGGGTGGGCAAGTATGATGGTGTGAGCTAGCGCTGTTTTTAGAGCCCTGAAAGCCTCTAGCATAGGTTCAGTCCAACGGACTGGCTTATGCCCAAAGTCTGTTTGCCGGACAGCGAGTCCATCAGCGGGGCCTACACGGTGACGGAAGAAGGTAGATGTTGGCGGTAGTAATTTATAATACCCAGGAAACGTTGGAGTTCTTTGTACGTAGCCCAGGGTGGCAATGACATGATAGACTGCACGCGGGGTTTGGGAGGCTGTATTCCGTCTGCGGAGATGATGTAACCCAAAAATGTCACAGAATTCTGGCGCAATTGGAATTTATCTTTGTTGACCTTGACACCATTGGCGTTCAAGGTCTGGAGGACCTGGGATAAATGATCTTCATGGTCCTCAGTCGACTGGCTGAAAATGTGGATGTCATCCAGGTATGCAAAGCAGAACTCGAATTCTTGTAAGATTGAATCAATGAATCGTTGCCACAGCTGTGCTGCATTCTTTAAGCCAAATGGCATGAAGTTGTATTGGAACAAACCGAGTGGCATAATGATAGCAGTCTTTAGAATGTCTTCCGGCACTACGGGAATCTGGTGATAGGCATGTTAACAGTGAATCACACTGAAGATTGTGGCACCCAATAACGTATGGGTGAAATTGTTTATGTTCGGCAGTGGGCAATTGTCTATGATGGTATGAGCGTTTAAGCATCTGTAATCACCACACATTTGAAAAGTACCGTCCTGTTTGGTGACGAGGTGAATCGTTGAAGACCAATTGCTGTCCGATGGCTGTAGAATGCCTGCCTCTAGAAGTTCATTAATTTGCTGCCGGGCTGCACACAACTTAATGGGGCTGAGGTGTCTAACCTTGTGCCTAATAGGAGGGCCAGCAGTGGTAATTATCTTGTGTGTTATTCCGTCATTGATGGAAGAGACTGAGAACTGCACACGAGGCTGAGTAACGTCCTGGTGTGAAGTTTTGGGCCAAGTGGGGTACGATCACGTGTAACCGTTACTGCGAGTGGGAAATGGCAGCATGAAAGTCACATGCTTATTTCATGAATGCAGCGTGCGCTTGTTTAGAGAGGTTGGCTGCGCCTGCAGCACGGAGCAGATCGGCGTGTGCAGCAACTGTCTTTGTTAGTTTTGCCTTGGGTAATGTTTACCCACATGTGGAGCAGCTGCCTGCGTGATGGGCGTGTTCACATTGCACACGTGACTGTCATTAGAAGCACTGTAGAAACACATGGCACTGCACGTAGCGGGCGTGTGACGGGCACAGAGGTCACTGAACGCGAATTGCAACCATATCGGCAGCATATTGGCGAGGCATTCATCTTCATGGACAACAATCCGTGCCCCCATTGCACATCTTGTGAATGACTTCCTCCAGGATAACGGCATCGCTCGACTAGAATGGCCAGTATGTTCTCCAGATATGAACCCTATCAAACAGGCCTGGGATAGATTGAAAAGGGCTGTTTATGGACGACGTGACCCACCAACCACTCTGAGGGATCTATGCCTAATTGTCATTGGGGAGTGGGAAAATCCTGACCAACAGTGCCTTGAAGAACTTGTGGATAGTATGCCATGACGAATACACATTCTTGCATCAATGCAAGAAGACATGCTACTCGATATTACAGGTACCAGTGTGTACAGCAATCTGGACCACCACCTCTCAAGGTCTCTCTGTATGGTGGTACAAGGTGCAGTGTGTGGTTTTCATGAGCAATAAAAAGGGTGGAAATGATGTTTATGTTGATCTCTATTCCAATTTTCTGTACTGGTTCCAGAACTCTCGGAACCGAGATGATGCAAAACTTTTTTTGATGTGTCTACTATCAATGCCAATGCCACTAAAGCAGAGTTACTAAACATGGTTTTCTGAAATTCCTTCACCAAATAAGATGAATTAAATATTCCAGATTTTGAATTAAGATCAGCTGCCAACATGAGTAACTTAGAAGTAGGTATCCTCAGAGTGGTGAATCAGCATAAATCAATTGATAAAAGCAAGTCTTCCAGTCCAGATTGCATACCAGTTAGGTTCCTTTCAGAATATGCTAATTCAATAGCGTCATACTTAACTTTCATATGCAACTGCTATCTCGACGAAAGAGCCGCACCCAAGTGCTGGAATGTTGCACAGGTCACAGCAATATTCAAGAAAAACCACAGGAGTTATCCACTAAATTACAGGCCCAAATCACTAACATCGATATATTGCAGTATTTTGGAGCATATATTATGTTTGAACTTTACCTCGAAGATAATGGTCTATTGACACACAGTCAACACGGATTTAGAAAACATCATTCTTGTTAAACACAGCTGACTATTTACTCTCACGAAGTATTCTGTGCTATTGAGAAGGGATTTCAAATTGATTCCATGATTCTAGATTTCCAAAAGGTTTTTGAAACTGTACCTCACAAGCAGCTTTCAATCAGTTTGCGTGCTTATAGAATATTGTCTCAGTTATGCGACTGGATTTGTGATTTCCTGTCAGTGAGGTCACAGTTTGTAAAAATTTACTGAAAATCATAAACAAAACCTTAAAAGCACTGGATAATAAGGAAATCAGTACTGGTATCTTTTTAGATTTATCCAAAGCCTTTGACGTAATTGACCATACCATACTCCTTAAGAAGTTAGCAAATAAAGGTATAAGAGGAACTGCAAACAAATGGTTAGAATCTTGTCTGTCAAACAGACTTCAACAAGTTGAAATTAATTTTGAAAAAACGAATAAAACCACTCATCAATCTACTGTCCACTCCTCTGACACAATGCCTATTAGATATGGTGTGCCACAAGGCTCAATCCTGGGACTGATACTGTTTCTGCTATACATTGATGATATAAGCACAAAGCTTGCTACAGGACATACCACACTATTTGCCAATGACACGAGTATACTAATAACAGGTACTGATACAGAGGACACCAAACCAAAAAATTTAACTGTTTATGTCGTCACTCAGCAAATGGTTCAATGAGAACAAACTGATTATAAATATACAGAAAACAACATACATCAACTTCAGACTCTCATCCCAAAAACAAGAAATGCCTGATGTGCTTCTGAATAACCAAGAGCTTATGTGTGTGGACTCTGTCAAGTTTCTTGGCATATGGCTTGAAGAAAATCTTAAGTGGGAGACTCACACAAATTATATCTCAAAAAAGCTATCAACTGTGTGTTACATTTTAAGGATACTCAAAAAATCAGTCACAAAATCTGTTCTCATACAGGTATATTATGCTTACTTTCATTCTACATTACAGTATAGAATCATATTTGGGGGGAACTCACCTGGAGGTAGATATATTTTCAAAATGCAAAAAAAAAAAAAGGCAATATGCATATGTAATCTAAGACATAACAAATCATGCACACAACATTTCAAAACAAATGGCATTATGACACTGCCCTCTGCTTAAATTTATAATATTGTCTCATTTGTCAAGTCATACCTGTTAAACAATGACTGCACACTAAAATTCAATGGAGATATTCATAACTATGCAACAAAGCAGGAATCTGACCTACATATGATTCAGTCTAGAACTACCTGCTACCAAAAAAGTGTTTTAAATGTTGGGATACAAATGTATAATAATTTACCAAATGAAATCAAAGCAACAAAGAACCCAAGAGCCTTCACACATAAGTTAAAAAAAATATCTCCTAGACCATTGCTTTTATGCAGTTGGTTGTTTTTTTGAAAGGGGTTAAAATTGTAAACAATTTTATGACAAATGTTCAATTCGGTCTGAAAATTATATACTGTGCATGTCTATGAAATATACTGGATTATTATATACTGTACATGTCTATGAAATACACTGGACTACTCTACTATTACATTTGTAGTGGCTGTTTGTATTTTACCATACAACATTTGTATTTACTGTTTTGTTCAACATAGCTAACTTCCTCATTACAAAATAATGTAAAATTAATTTATTAAAAATTGCTTGCAAATATGTCCTCTTGACCTGTCCAATATCATATGTACGACCTTACAATTCTATGATTTGTATTAACTGTTTTGTTTAAGATAGATAATTTCCTTGCAACAAAATAATGTAAAAATCAATTTGTAAAAATTACTTGTAATTAGCTCTCTTGACCTGTTCAATATCACATGTAGAGCTGTACAATACTATGATTGCCTGGATCAATAAAAATACAATACAATACAATACAATACAATACAAATGATTTCTAACGTTCCCAAAGTTAGTGTTATAGGCCATATTAGGTTATTTGCAAATGATGCTGTAGTTTATCGTCTAGTAACGTCATCAGAAAATCAAAACAAATTGCAAAACAATTTAGAAAAGATATTGGATGGTGTGAAAGTTGGCAATTGACCTTAAATAATGAAAAGTGTGAGGCTACCCACATAACTGCTAAAATGAATCTGTTAAATTCTGGTTACATGATAAATTAGTCAAACCTAAAGGACGTAAATTCAACTAAGTACTTATGAATTACAATTACGAACAACTTCATTTGGAAAGAACACATAGAAATTATCATGGGTAGGCGAACCAAAATCTGCGTTTTTTTGGCAGAACAATTAGAAGATGCAATAGATCTAATAGAGAGACTGCCTACACTACGCTTGTCTGTCCTCTTTTGGAGTACTGCTGCATGGTGTGAGATCCTTGCCAGATACGATTAATGGAGTACACCGGGAAAGTTCAAAGAAGAACGGCACATTTTGTATTACCGAGGATTGGGGGAGAGAGTATCATGGACATGATTTGGGGTGAACATCATTAAAACATACACGTTTTTCGTTGCGGTGGAATCTTCTCGCGAAATTTCTATCATCAACTTTCTCCTCCGAATGCAAAAATATTTTGTTGACGCTGTCATACATAGGAAGAAACCATCATCATAATAAAATAAGGGTAATTAGAGCTTGCACGAAAAGATACAGGAGTTCGTTTTTTTCCACACGCTGTTTGAGAGACGAATAATAGAGCATTACTGTGAAGGTGGTTTGATGAACCCTTTGTCAGGCAATAAAGTGTGATTTGCAGAGTATCCTTGTAGATGCAGTTCTACGTGGAAGCAGACAGGAGCATCTTTTTCTCTCTGTAGTTGATGCTGTGTCCCGTGACAAGATAGTGTTCAGCCACAGCAGACTTTTCTGGCTGATAAAATCTGGTGTGACATCTATGTTCAACGCATCTATCCTAAAGAGAGTGACACGGCTGGCCAATGTATGACTTACCACACTGGCGCGGAATGTTATGCATCCCTGGTCTCCTTAGACCTAGGTTGTCTTTCACAGAACCCACGATATTTTGCACTCACACTGGTGGGCAGAAAACACATTTTAGTTGAAGTTTCTGAAACAGCCTGCCAATCTTAAACGACATGCCACCAGCATAAGGTAGAAAAACTATCCCTGTGGAGATCTCCATTTCTTCTGGCTGTTCTTGACATTTAGTGGGTGCAGTTTGAAATGGATTATGTATCTGTTTATCAGAGTATCCGTTTTGTACATGCACAGACTGAAGATGGCTAAACTCTACTGATAAGCTCCCTGCATCTGAGATAACTCTAGGCCTATGAGTGAGAGTTCATAATACACCACTGCACTTAGATGGGTGATGGCAGCTCGTAGATATAGGTAAGTGTGAGGTGGTTTACTAAAGACACTGTGACCCAAGGTACTATCTTGTTTTCTGCGGACCAAAACATCTAAGAACGGGAGGTCTCCATTTTTCTCCTCTTCCATGAGCAAAGCAAATGCTTGGATGGAGGGAGTTATGGTGTTCACGAAATGCAGGAAGCATTGCTGCTCCCTGTGGCCAAGTTACGAAAGTATCGTCCACATATCTCCAGAAACATTTAGATTTCAATATCGTTGACTGAACTGCTTTTTCCTCAATGTCTTCCATGTTCCTAAAAGTTGAAATGAATCCACCAGAGGTACTCATGTGAACAAAGGGACCACATTGAAACTCATTAACATGTCAAGTGGTTTGAGACACAAAGTTTTCAGTAGTTGCATAAGATCTTCTGAGTTTCGAATTTGATGTTCACATTTACCTTCCAAAGGGCTCAGAAGAAAAGCCATATGTTTACCTAGGTAATATGTTGGGTCTTCTATATTTCTCATATTGGTATGAGGCTGAACTCCTTCCTTATGGATCTTAGGCAGCCCATAAAGTCATGCTGGAACTGGCGTTTGCACCCTTAACCTCTTCTTAATATGTTCAGGAAACTGGCTGGATTTGAGGAGTGTGGATGTCTTCCATTGCACTGCATCAGTTGGATCCTTCTGGAGACAATGATATGCTCAGTCCTGCAGTAAATCCATAATCTCGCCTAAGTAAGATATTGTAAGCAAAAGAACAGTAGTGTTTATTTTGTCATCAGGTAAACTCAGTATTTCTGTGTCCTCTTTTAAGGACCGGAGAGCTTGCCTTTCTTCAGTGCTGATATTCTGCTTGGGTGCAGGAATACTGGTTGTGGCCCTGCAAGCATTTCCCCTTGTTTCTTCAGCTGTCTCACTGGGATGTTTCAAGACACCTTGCTCAATGGCACTGATAAAATTCTCGATAGGCAAGGTCTTTGGAGTGGGCGCAAAATTTAGTCCCTTTTCCAACACCACTATTGCAGTTTCACTCAGTTGTTTATATGTGAAATTAAACACAGTACGTTTACATGGTTTATGTTATTGCGATGATTGTAGTGTAAGGCAATGGAACCTGGAAGTTTGAGCCACGGCCAGTCAGGAAGCAACCACATAGCACTGTCCACCCACTCCCAGCAATCCACTGATAGACACAACGAGATATTCAGATATAGTGAAAGCAAGCTCCTGGAGACTCAAATTCTCACCTAATATTCTTGCTATCACCAATACCATGCTGGCTAGTTGTTTGATCCTCTCAGCAGCCACAGTCTATATAATGAGTGAACTTGGTGAATGTTGGGATGGCTTGCTGGTCCTGACATCTCAATAAAAATGCGAGAGAGCACATCAGTGTGTTGCTTTTGTTGCAGAGTTTGTCAAACTCATGTATTCTGTTGACCTTCTTCTCCCCATAGAGGTACCGAGTGCTGTTTGAAACTTTCCCGACATAATAGCTGTTTTGCTGGTTCATGGGTATCACGTCAGTTCATACTGTGGAAGCTGCACAATATTTCAACGAAACAGCTGTTCGTCATCTTCAGGTGCCTACTGACATTTTACTGCAGTGGCTCGCCAATAAATATACTGACTTGCAAGAAAAATGCACGCACCAAGGGATGGGGCTATAATGTCATTTTAGATGAATCATAGAGCATGGCGACATCAGGTGCCCCCTGCCGGAGAAAGAACACCTACAAGAAATGGAGAACTCCAGGAGGATGGTTTTCCTACCCTTTATTGGTGGCGTATCCTTTAAGGTCGGCAGGCTGTTCAAGAAACATCAAATAAAATGTGTCTTTTTCCCTCCTGCACGAGTGTAACCTATGCTGCCTTCCGTTGAGGACAATCGAGGTCTAAGGAGACGAGGGATATATAAAATCTTGTGCCAGTGAGGAAAAAAATGTCAGATGTGTTGCACTGTTAAAGATAGATGCATTGAACATAGACGTCACACAAGATTGGATCAGCCGGAAAAGTCTTCTGTGGCTGAACACTGTCTTAACACGGGACACACAATGAGCTACAGAGAGCCTTTTGCCTGCTTCCATGCACTGGGACTCCATCATTAAAGGAGCAGTCGAAATTTATACAAGTAACGACCTGATTAATACAAATACGGGATTTCAAATCAGCAACGCATGAGAACTAGCAATGGCGGTACTAAAGCATTGTTGGCCACAGACAAACGAATCTGAATCAACACGGATGGAGAATTGGACTCTGCACACTTAAACCGGGTACTGAGACTGCGTGTGCGTGTGCTGTGTCATGATTTATGGCCATGCTTTTCTTGCATCGCACATGCATTACCATGCTCTATGATTCATCTACAATGACCGTTACAGCTCCACCCCTTGGCATGTGCGCTTTTATAGCGAGTCAGCGTATTTATTGGCGAGCTGCTGCAGCAACATGTCAGTAAGCTCCTGAAGATGATGAGCAGCTGCCTCATTGAAATAGTATGCAGCTTCCACAAAATTACCTGTCACGATGCCCATAAACCAATGAAGCAGGTATTACATTGGGAAAGTCTCAAACAGTACATATAATCATCTTCCCAAGAAAAAAAGTGCAAAGAGAGTTATTCAGAACTTCTTCCTCTTGATTTTATAAAATTTCTTGCACACTCAACAAATGTGGTATATTTGTAGCAAAATTATGGTAAAACTTTTAAACATAATGAGTACACGAATGAAATTTCATCAACGCAATCATATTGGCTCATCCATTCACGACAACAGCTGTTACATTCACTAATGTTTCTTTCGAAATAATTCTGGAAATTGGCAACAGGAGGCAACAGCAGTCAATGAGGAGGTCGAGAGACATTTGTATGTTGTTCCCACTCGAAATGAGTCCAGTTTACTAGCAATAGGTGGATCAAGCATCAAGAAAACCATGTTCCAACTTATACTCTGGCACGGTATTTTTAACACAAATTTGCGACCTGAGATATGATCAAGCTTAGTCGCCCAAGTGTCATTACTCACCTTTTCTGCCTTCTGGGTGGAGTCCTTCAAACCTAGTAACCACTTCAAACTAGCATGATCTGACACTACCTCGAACTTTCTACCACACAGGTACACCAAGCTAAGCATCTCTCTGTCTCTCCATTATAGGATTATGCTTTTCCACTTCATTCAACTGCCTCAATACAAAAGCAATAGGATATTCTTGACCATGGACCTCTTCGCTTAAAACATACCCAAGAGCATGAATCAACACATCACATGATAATATGAACTCTTTCTGGAAGGTTGTAAGTACAAACACTGGACTTGATGTTAACAACTTTTTCAACTCGAAAAACACTTCTTGGCATTCCTCTGACCACATAAACTTATTATCTTGCTTCAACAACTGTGTAAGTGGTCATGCTGTATCTGCAAATCTCCTCAAAAACTTGCTATAAATGATTTGTGAGTTTCCAGAAAGATTTAACCCCTTGGCTGTTCCCAGTAACAGAAAATCTTGCACTGTTTGTATTAATCTAGGATCAGTCCTCACGCCATCCTTACTAATGATATGGCCGAAATAGTTGACTTCTTCCAGTGAAAAGTGACATTTTTCTGTCACTAGTGCCAAATGAGCTGCTCCTAACTTCTTGAGCACTTCCCTCAATCATAGCCTATGCTCCTGTGTATCCCTTGAAAAGACAATTATGTTACTGAGATATGACATTGATGTGGTTTTAATCCTTTCAGCATCCCATCCAATAACAACTGGAATAGACCGGTGTGTTTTTTAATCCACGCCGTCCTTCTGCATACGTAGCATCCCTGAGGTTCTTAAAATTCGATTTTCAGTCTATGCTCTGGAGCAGCTTCTAATTGATGGTATCCACTCATCAGGTCTATTGTTGAGTATTGGCATTGACCTAGTTTATCTATTGTTTCTGTGATGTTTGGAATCAGGTAGGCCTCTGCCATAGTCCTACTATTCAAATGATAGTAATAGCAACAAAAGTGATACTTCTTTGATCCATCCATACAATTCTTGGGTAGTATTACAATTTCCATCAGCCAACTGTTGATTTATAAATTCCCCCAAAACTGGATGCAGTGACAGCGGTATTCTGTACAGTGTCCAATACATTGGGGCTTCAGTCTCTGTTGAAATCCTGTGCTGTGCTGTTGGTGTAGGAGGCAACGGCCTTTGAGGAAAAAATGGATTTTGTTACTCCATTAGCACATCCTCCACCTGCGGTGTCTATTCCTTTCAAATGCTTGAATTTTTCACGAAATTCAGTCTTAGAAGCAGCCTATGTCCTCCTACAGCCTATATCTTGTGTGCAGCAATCTTCCTCATCTAAAAATCTCCAATGTGGGCAACAATGTTCCTTTCAATAATTCAACCTCCTTGGCACCATAACTATCTATATTGATGGGTACTATCTTGCCTCCATCCCTCACTTGTATGTGTACAATACTATGTTTCACCAAACAACACGCTGTGTGCAACACCTCACTATCTTCTAGCAGTTCCACTATACATGTTAACTGGTAAATAAGGTTCCATATTCACTCATAGTGACTTTACAATGCCACTCAATACACAATTATGCAAATCAAACCTTAATGTCATTGTTCATGGTTTAACTGGACTGCCTCGTATACAAGACACTCCTCACTATGTAAGAACCAAATTTATTTTTTAAATTATGCATAAGGTTCCCAAAATATTAAAATTTCGTCGCCATTTAGCTTCAGTACACTTCAACACAGCAGCAAACAACATACGATTTTTTCTCTGCGTAATATTTATAAAAAGTAAATTATATTTGAGAAGAGCATGAAAAATCTGCTCACGTTCAACTTTTGTTTACACAGGAAACTCCAGATTAGAATATCATCTATGTAAGCAAAATATAGATTGCTACTTACCATTAAGAAGACACATTAAGTTGCAGTCAGGCACAAGTAAAAGGCACACTTTTGGCCAGAGCCTTCATCAGAAACAAAACTCACACACATTCATTCACACAAGCAAGCACTGAGCTGCTGAAATCTCAGAAATTGTACTGCATTAAGATCCTGAGGGTGCTATTATTACAATTCTTTTACACCACTTTTCTGGTTCTCATTTGTTTCAAGCACTGTCTCTGTTTGAATACTAAGTCCCAGTTTTACCACTTCTCTGTTCATTGTATGCGCAACACACTACCAAGAAAAATACCTACACTTCCTTTTAATTTTGTTTTCTGCAAATATGCACCAAAGCATGTTACTAGCAAATTTGATTTTACAGAGACCTATCCACATTCCAACTTCAATGTTTGTCTAAAGCCTGCCAAAGCCACAATCCTCACTGAAACCTACTACATTACAGTCCACATTAAAGTACAGTAATAAACTGTACCACAGATATTTTCAATAAAAAGTTCTGTTTTGAATTCAGATTTTCTTCTGCTTATTCTCCTGGCAGTTTTCAAATGCAAATTGAAGTTTTCCAACATTCCACTACAGGTAAACATAGATGGTGACGTTGTGTCCACACAATTTTCCTGTGCAACAAGAACATTTCTTTCTGTCTCAGTAATACAGTTTGAAGTATACTTTCCACTACAGTTAAGCTCATAATGGTGGATTGGGTGTCAACATAAGTTTCAATTACAATATGAATACTACTGTTTGTCTCAACTGAATTTAAAATTTTCAAAAACCATGAACATTAATAAAGAGTTACTTTAAAGTTTTCTTTATGCTTAACTTGGCTCTTCCTTCAGAGTGTAATATGACTATGTTCCATTTGAGCTTTTTTCTATGTGCTCATTGTATTTCTATGAACATCTACAGTCCTCTGAATATATAGCCATCAAATATGTGTGTGGGCGGCGAGAGAGAGAGAGAGAGAGAGAGAGAGAGAGAGAGAGAGAGAGAGAGAGAGAGAGAGAGAGAGAGAGAGGGGGGGGGGGGGGGGGGGGGGGTGTTTCAAATGGCTCTGAGCACTATGGGACTTAACTTCTGAGGTCATCAATCCCCTTAGAACTGCTTAGACCCAACTAACCTAAGGACATCACAGACATCCATGGCTGAGGCAGGATTCAAACCTGCGACCGTAACGGTCACGCAGTTCCAGACTGTAGCACCTAGAACCGCTGGCCCTCTCACCAGCAGTGAGTGAGTGAGATCAAATAAAGCCAAGTTCCCCAAATAAAGGTTTTATTTATTCCTTGATAAATGCAAAACAATATTAACCTAAGGATTTTTTTGCCTTTTTTTAAACAAATATTATACTTTTCAAAATTAACACTAAACTACTGCATTCTCCCATGCCTTTGTGTCCTGGTTGTTTTTGCACAAGGAAGGAGACAAATAATATCAGACTTCTCCACTATTGACTCATCTTGGACAAAAGGGGATACAAATCTAGATCCTTTTTCTGCAGATAGGAAACATACACTTCCTCTTTCTCATCCGTATTCACAACTTACCCAACATATTTGAAAGTCTTCTGAGTGGCAAAATGAAGTAAAACAAAATCACCAGACCTCACTTCTTCATCATCTGTCAACATTCGTAAGGTTTGGGCTTCATCATTGCCACACAACAGCGCTCATCCTCAGATTCCAGCATAGTGGATGAAGGGGTTTCAAATTAACTGTCTGTATCATCTACCTCCAGCACTGTCCAGTTTAATTTGAATACACTCCACTGCCCTTGTTTTACCTCTGTTGATATTTAACTTGTAACCTCTTTTCAAGACACTATCCATTCTCAGGGTTTAGGTCTATATGCAGACAAGGAACAATAATTCCCATATACCTGGGTTAAAAAATACACTTTATCCATGTTAAAGGAAAGTAGATTTTTCTCTCAGAACTATAAAACTTATCAATCCTTTGAATGGTTTATGTTTTGTATACTGGCGTAGAACTTCCCAGTACTTTACAGAAAAAAAAAAAAAAAAAAAAAAAAAATTGGATAGACCTTTGATGTGCAGCAATACATAGGCTGCATATTTTCGTATTACAAAAGTATACACTCAAATTCCAATAAACACAGCACAATTTCTGGAGCATTGAAATCGAGATTGCCATGCCCTTTTGTAAGCGAATCATTGCTCATGTCACGTGATCTCGCCAGCTGATGACTGCAGATATTCAGGGCATAGGATACATTACGTAGTGCCAATAACAAGATCACTTAAGTAGCGTGAACACACAGAGAGGAAAGGTTTATGGTTTACATTGACATACATAGTGCAGCTACAAGAAAAGCTAAGCTTTCGCATGTAAAATTTGTCTTGAAGATTAGTAAGCTACAAAAGAAGCTAAGCTTTCACATGTAATATTGGTCTGTTTTGTGTGTATTACAATTTAAGGCACATCACACAAATGTGCCCGTAAAATGTAAAATAATGGCAAATTTCTGGACTTGAAATTGTTCTAAGTGGCTGGTCCTCAAAGTGTTAAGTTTTAAACAAGAGTGACACGTAACATAATTCATCTTGGGTAAAAGTAAATTTATTTAGAAAGTCACGCTTTTCAACCCATCATTTGCAATATTTTCCTGAGACCTGTTAGAAATAGATTCGTTGCAAGACCGCGCCCGAAAACGGGCATTATTTTGCGTGCGCAGTTGCGATGATGTTGGAAGCCCCTATGTATAAAGCATTAAGAGACCTTAAATTACATCATAAAAGGAACAGGACATCAAGTTACTCAGACAGCATCGGAATTTCGTAACTTATACTAAAATGCATAATTTGTGCAACTTGGTTTGTCCAGATTCACAATGAAGTACGCCCCACCTGACATTAAGCTTTCAGTGTGGTTTTCTGTATGTAAATGTTCTTGGTGTACTAGTACTGCACTATCACATGTTGGCTCATTATTATTGGAAATGCCATAGATGCCAGAAGATTACAATCCAGCGAACAATTTGAACTAGCCACTACTGTGGAATTCATTTCAAATACACTCCTGGAAATGGAAAAAAGAGCACATTGAAACCGGTGTGTCAGACCCACCATACTTGCTCCGGACACTGCGAGAGGGCTGTACAAGCAATGATCACACGCACGGCACAGCGGACACACCAGGAACCGCGGTGTTGGCCGTCGATTGGCACTAGATGCGCAGCATTTGTGCACCGCCGCCGTCAGTGTCAGCCAGTTTGCCGTGGCATACGGAGCTCCATCGCAGTCTTTAACACTGGTAGCATGCCGCGACAGCGTGGACGAGAACCGTATGTACAGCTGACGGACTATGAGCGAGGGCGTATAGTGGGCATGCGGGAGGCCGGGTGGACGTACCGCCGAATTGCTCAACACGTGGGGCGTGAGGTCTCCACAGTACATTTATGTTGTCGCCAGTGGTCGGCGGAAGGTGCACATGCCCGTCGACCTGGGACCGGACCGCAGCGACGCACGGATGCACGCCTAGACCGTAGGATTCTACGCAGTGCCGTAGGGGACCGCACCGCCACTTCCCAGCAAATCAGGGACACTGTTGCTCCTGGGGTATCGGCGAGGACCATTCGCAACCGTCTCCATGAAGCTGGGCTACGGTCCCGCACACCGTTAGGCCGTCTTCTGCTCACGCCCCAACATCGTGCAGCCCGCCTCCAGTGGTGTCGCGACAGGTATGAATGGAGGGAGGAATGGAGACGTGTCGTCGTCAGCGATGAGAGTCGCTTCTGCCTTGGTGCCAATGATGGTCGTATGCGTGTTTGGCGCCGTGCAGTTGAGCGCCACAATCAGGACTGCATACGACCGAGGCACACAGGGCCAACACCCGGCATCATGGTGTGGGGAGCGATCTCCTATACAGGCCGTAAACCTCTGGTGATCGTCGAGGGGACACTGAATAGTGCACGGTACATCCAAACCGTCATTGAACCCATCGTTCTACCATTCCTAGACCGGCAAGGGAACTTGCTGTTCCAACAGGACAATGCACGTCCGCATGTATCCCGTACCACCCAACGTGCTCTAGAAGGTGTAAGTCAACTACCCTGGCCAGCAAGATCTCCGGATCTGTCCCCCATTGAGCATGTTTGGGACTGGATGAAGCGTTGTCTCACGCCATCTGCACGCTCAGCACGAATGCTGGTCCAACTGAGGTGCCAGTTGGAAATGGCATGGCAAGCCGTTCCACAGGACTACATCCAGCATCTCTACGATCGTCTCCATGGGAGAATAGCAGCCTGCATTGCTGCAAAAGGTGGATATACACTGTACTAGTGCCGACATTGTGCATGCTCTGTTGCCTGTGTCTATGTGCCTGTGGTTCTGTCAGTGTGATCATGTGATGTATCTGACCCCAGGAATGTGTCAATAAAGTTTCCCCTTCCTGGGACAATGAATTCACGGTGTTCTTTCCAGGAGTGTAAATTGACCATGTCTGGGGACAAAAAAAGTCAAATCTCTTTAGCAAACTGCAAAAATTACTTCATTGTTCTGCAAGGTGATTAATGCTTGACTGCCAGAAATATGGAAATAAAATAAAATCAGGAAACTGGAACTAGTAATGTATTTTTGCCTCCCTAATTATGTGAATGTATTTCAATTCACTTCATAGTTCCCGGCCACAGAAATCAATTTTCTTTTCATATAATGTGGGAGCCATAAACAAAAAGGAAACAGAGAAATCACTAAAGGTAAATACGGGTCACATGGAGACTACCCCCCACAACCACTACAACTTGGCGCACGCGCGAATCTGGCAGCTAGAACGTGACAAATTTTTTTTTTTTCTCGTTAGCATCTGGCTGCTTGCTGTTACTGCCGATACAGCTAACAGCCACACTTCAAGTAGCCGGAAGCGGGAGAAGGTACTGCTCATACGCGACTCAACAGTGTATGCACAAGATCCTGCTGGCAACTGCTCAAACTAACCTAATGTAAACATTTCTGACGTCATGCCCGTAGAAAGCAGTTTATTGTTAGGAAGTATTGCACAGTCTTCATCATAAGGCCTTTGGCATATTTTGCTGTTGGCGGATACTTATGTGTGCACGGTGTTTTGTTGTTGTAAATGGCTCATTTCCTTTGCAACTGAAGTTTTATTTATTTTTCTCTTGTTTATGTTTGACTGCTGCAGTATTATTCTGCTGAAGCAGATGCTCTTTGTCAGAGCATCAGTTCCTACCAGTCAAAATTACAAGAATTTAACTGAAAACTGAAAACTAAAAACTAAAACAATGAAAAATTCCTGGGTTTTTCCTGGTTGCTCCATGGCATATACACCCTGATTCTGCCATTCTCTTCAATGGACCTCTAAATACCTTTCCATCTGACAAAATTACAATGCCATCAACAAACACAAAAGCTTTTATTTCTTCTCTCTGAACTCTAATTCCCTTTCCAGAGTTCTCCTTTGTTTCCTTCACAGCTTGCTAAATGTACAGAATAAATGAATGACACTATAGCACAACACTGTGACACTGCGTTCTCAATTACCGTTTTTCCTTTGATGTCCAGTTCATAACTATGGTCTGGTTTCCGCACAAGTTGTACTTTATCCTTTTTATCTACAGAATTTCAACTACTTAATAACAGTTTCTTAAATATTATCAAATCATTAGCAATAGTGGAGCTTCTTATGTACGTTGTACTGTGATCTGTAAAAGCATCATCCAAAATGGCACTCTGTATTCCCTAATCCACCAGCAAAAGGAAATACAAGAGTTAATATGATTTGCAGTGGTGAATACACTGGTGTAGCTTTTAGGTGCTCTCGCAACAGTGTTGCGCACAAATGTCTGGCTTCTTCCATCTTTCATACTTCAGATAGATAATGTACAAACTTTAGACCAATGAACACAATCAGAAAACTGTTTACATTTACAGATACATGACATACATCAGTTTGAATTAGTTGATAACTACTTATACATTTCAACACTTATTTTGAAGAGGAAAAAAGGTGGACATGAAAAAACACTTGCAGTGAAGCAGTTTACAAAGAAAGCACTTCCTGGAAAATATACTTAAGCGCACTACTGCTCATACAAGGGTTCCTGTCAAAATCACCCTCCCCTTCCTTCTCCATCTGTCCCTTCACCATCCCTTCTTGTTAAACTAGTACCATTTATTTTGAAGAATGAACACATATGTCTTTTTCTGTTACTTGAAGACCTAGGGAGGGAGGGAAGGAAGGAAGGAAGGAAGGAAGGAAGGAAGGAAGGAAGGAAGGCAGGCAGTGTGAAGTCCCATTGGTCTTAAGACACAATGAGCAATCACATGATGTTACATTGGCCACATGGAAACTAACATACTTTCAGCACCATTGAGCTAGTTCACATACTGCCATACATATAGGGCACCACCTCAACTTCACTTTCTCTAATCACCGAGCACAAAGATCTCCGCACCTAACACCATTCTGTTTTCATTTCTAGGACAGGATGAAGATGTAAGTGTAGAAAAGAAACTGCTAATATGCATAAACACTGTAGCCAATGTAAACAAAATATGAAAATACACCAAAACAAGTAATGCAGCACCTTTTTCCAAGAGTACAACAGTCAACTGAATTGGAATTCTTGTGAACTTATTGCAGTTGCCAAAAACAGTGCTGATATGGCCAGAGAAAAAGTAAAAACCCAACTACAAAAAAATATAGATTTACATCTCTCCTTAGCACAGTATATAATACTATCTTCATGTTGGTTGAGAACAGACTTGAAAAAGCTGAAAACACCAAGGGCGATTACAAGCCAGGGACAAAGTGAGTGGGTGGAGTTTTAGCTGATAGTGGACAAATGTATTTGCTACCAAAAAATGTATGAAACTTGCTATGAATACATAATTAACTTCTATTTCTGTTCATCATCTTTAAATACATGATAGCACACACCACAACAGTCCATGTAAGACTATTTAGGCAAGTTTAAGATACACTTAAAAATTTGTTCGTCTGACAAAACTGAATCTGTAAGGATCCGTAGTTGTAGTGCTGTAAAAAGCAGACACATCAGAGATCTGAAGTGAATTCTGGTTTGCAATAATATGATTCATTATCTCCATTTTCATTTACCCATTAACTGCCATAAACCCCGTCTGGGGAATTGTCTTTGAAACAAATTTTGTATTTATTATATTGCACTTTTGTCTAGAAAGGCCATTGTGTGTAGAAAATGAAAGCTAATATTTCTAATTTTCACAACAGAACAAGTAACTTACACCAATACCTACACCGTTCCAGCAGAAACTGAATAGGGCTTATGTGGTTTGGTAGCAGCACTAAAAGGAAAGTCTGCAGTTGAACAATTTGAAGAATTTTTTGATGAACAAGTACTGCACTTTATTGCCAGTTAAATTGTCTGATATGCAATACAAAAGATTAATTGCAGCTATGAGTTATCAAATAAACGCAAAAAAATGTTCTTAGGTATACTGCTCTTCACTGAATAGCATGCTCTCCCACTGGAGTGGTTGTTTTGTAACGAAAATAAGGACTTTGATATAAGGTGCATACAGCAATGTATGAGCCACAACAGATGCCCAGAAATCAAGCAGCACCTTCACTTCAGTGATCATCCACTTCAATGACAAAACACATCTGAACAGAAGCCCAGCTGAAGAAAGGGATGAACTTTTCAAAACTTGTGACTTGATGGATTGTTGAATAGGAATTGAATGAACTTTCATGTTTAATTTTTTTCTGACAGCCTGAGCATTGATCAGCAAATGGTTCAATATTACAAAATTATCTAAAACAATTTATTTGTGGGAAACCAGAATCTCAAAGTTGTTAACAACACATATGGTGACAAAATATGAAAGTGGGTAATTTACTGTGTCACAAATGGCATTTCAGAGCAAATATTTTGACAATACTCCAATTTCATCTCCACAGTTTATTCAGTCATTAGACAGTGAGTAAACCATTAAAAATCCAAAAATATTCAACATTTTATGACAGGATAGTAACTAGGAATGAAAGTATGTCTCACTTGAAGTGCCTCAAGAAAATAGCCAAATTCTCAACAAGCTCTTTTAGAATCTAGAGAAATGTTGGAACTGTGCTACCCTCTTGACTGGATACGCAATTTATATACTGTTAGTGTAAGAACTAGACCACAAGTGCAGCTGATGGGTTAAGCTACATGTAGGGTAGTGCTTGTATAGCTCTCAAATGTGGTTGTTATGACTGTGGTTGTCACGCGCATAAAATGCAGTTGTATTAATATGCAGCTTTAACACACAGATTGTCACATGCATAGTGGTGGGTGTTTTACCACCAGGCCAGTGTGCACATGATGTCATACATGGGATGCTGTGGCCACTGATGGCTCTAAGGCAGTCAAAATGCTGCAATAGGAACAATTTTTTGTATGATGATCTGCAATATCTGCTCTAAGTTAATACAGACACAATAGTTAATTTACACAAAGGACTGACACAGCACATCTCCATATTGTGTCTGGAGTTTTAAGTACAGATGTAGTAAATAAAAACAATTTTATCTTCCAACAGGCGAGTAGTACTCAGGTTACTGCACAGACCCTGTAATATGGTTCCTGTAGAAGACTGCAGTCTTTTGAATTTACATAAATTGAAAATTGGTGTTGTATTTAAGAATCTCAGATTAAAAAGCAATCACATTGCAAACCCAAGTTATGAATAAGCAATTTCCAAAGGCCTGAGGGGGTGGGGGGGGGGGGGAGAGAATCTGGGAGTGTGTCACTGACAATGATGGAATCAACTGACAAATAGTTCCAAAGAATGCTTAGACAACAGAAAAAAGCTGTCCATTTACAATTTTTGTAAATGTAAGTCAATTTGGAATTTTCAGACTTTCTTGTATGTTGATATTGCCACAATAAGTCATTCCCAAACACGATTCAATGTCAGATTGAATGTATCTGGAAACAAAGTTAAATTTTAAAAAAATTGATAACAGCAGCTATTACAGAAAGCCTGTGTGTCCAAAGCATTTTGCATGCCTAAAGTTAGCAGCTGCTTGTAATTTGATGTTACTTTATTTTATTCAAAGTATTAATTACTTCGCATACATCAGTTATAAATATTATAAATTATAGTCTGCAGCATACATTAGTTTGTCCCCTAAACACACACTGAAGGCAAAATAGCCAAGTGTTTGAATACAATTCCAATCTAATTTCTATCACTATAGAGCACAGGTAGATAAGAAAGGATGTAATTACATAATGCTGCTACAAAGAAAACTCATCTAATACACAACATACTTACGGGGACAAAAGCTATCCTTTGCGCATATACAAAAGACTTATTTTAGTTCTTCAAATGGTTTATCACTCCCACTGTATTTCACCTTTATTAGCTAATGTACTGGATATAAGTGACACTGTTTTATTTTTCAATGAAATCCATGAAATACTTTCATGCCAATGATTTCCTCCTTGTTTGCTATAAATATTCATTAAAGGTATTTCATGTAATGCAGCTCTTCTACTCTCACCAAACAAACAATGCAGCTCAAATGAAATGACTCAAGTATTTTATTGTGTCTTTTGGTGTTGCTATTTCCTGTGAATAGGAAGCAAGGCCTCCATGTATGACAGCCTACTGGACCCATTCTGCATGAGAGAGCCTATTGTCCTTGCACTCACCAAATGTGTGGAACTGCAATGTCAAAAGTTTGCTTAAATTTTACAGCCATTTTTGCACACCTTAAAAGACATGTTCTCATTTTTCAGAACAATGAAGTAATGTCCACCTGAGTACTGCCATTTCAAATACTCCACATTGAAGTTAGAAAACTTATTGCAAGAAATATAAATCTTTCAGATCAGAGAAAACACCTGGCTTCATAACGTATTCTGAGTCTAAGGGCCGTAAGCTATGCTTACAGAAGTGGTACACAGCACAAAATTCTTACTTGTAGCCAGATAGGAAACACAGCATTTTCAAAATTTTTACCAGTTGCAGTTAATCACAACACACAGTCGGATTTATTCCATTTAAAAAGGCTATTTAGAAAATACGGCAACTTCCCAAGAGTTTTAAAACACCCAATGTGTTTATGGTCATTAGCGCCCTGACTAATTTAGGAATGTACCGCGAGGCACAAGGTTAAAACAGCAACTAAAAGGGTCAACACTATAAAAGACGTATTAACAGGCATAGGATTAAAAAACTACAGCATAATCAAACGTCCTTAGACAGGTGTGTCAAGTTGATAAAACGAAGAACGCGAGCAGCAGCTCCTGGGTCATCCGCTAAAATGGCATCCAGAGTACATGGCAGGCCAAGATCAAGACGCAGCGTAGTAAAATCCGGACAGGACGTTAAAATGTGGCGGACTGTCAGCAATTGCCCACAAGGACAGAACGGCACAGGCCCTGCCGTCAGCAGATGGCGATGGCTGAACTGGCAGTGTCCAATTCGTAGCCGGGCCAAAACGACCTCCTCCCGCCGAGAAGGACGTGAGGAGGACGTCCAAGCTACGAGAAGAGGTTTCAAGGCCCGAAGCTTGTTGTCCCTAAGTGCAGCCCAATCGGCATGCCACAGCGATAAAATGACCGTGCTACAATCTGATGAAGGGACACAACAAGAATCCGTCCGAGGCTGGAGGACCGCAGCCTTGGCTGCGGCATCTGCAGCTTCGTTCCCAGGGATACCCACATGGCCAGGAACCCACATAAAGCTAACTGGAGACCCGTCGTCCACCAGCTGCTGAAGAGAGCTTTGGATCCGGTGCACGAAAGGGTGAACCGGATACGGATCACTGAGGCTCTGGATGGTGCTCAGAGAATCAGAGCAGATGACATAAGCAGAATGTCGGTGGCAGCAGACATAAAGAACAGCCTGGTAGAGGGCAAAGAGCTCAGCTGTGAAGACCGAACAATGGCCATGTAGCCGGTATTTGAAACTTTGTGCCCCGACAATAAAAGAACACCCGACCCCGTCGTTGGTCTTAGAGCCATCTGTATAAATGAAAGTCATATTAATGAACTTCGAACAAAGTTCGACAAAACGGGAGTGGTATACTGAACCGGGGGTAACCTCCTTTGGGAGCGAGCGGAGGTCAATGTGAACCCGAACCTGAGCCTGGAGCCAAGGTGGTGTGTGGCTCTCGCCCACTCTAAAGGTTGCAGAGAGTGAAAAATCAAGGAGTTGAAGGAGGCGACAAAAGCGAACTCCAGGGGGTAGCAGGGCAGAGACATACAACCCATATTGACGGTCGAGAGTCGTCAAAAAAGGAACGATACGATGGGTGGTCGGGCATTGACAGTAGCAGACAGGCGTAACGACAAAGCAGTGTATCGCGCTGATAGGTGAGTGGCAATTAACCGGCTTCAGCATGAAGACTCTCCACGGGACTAGTATAAAACGCTCCGATCACAAGCCGTAAACCCCGATGTTGTATGGAGTTAGGGCGGCGTAAGATGGGCAGCCGTACTGAATAAGTATACAAAGCACCCATAATCCAGCCTGGAGCGGACGATCGACCGATATAGGCGAAGTAGGACGGTTCGATCCGCTCCCCACGACGTGCCACTGAGAACACGGAGGACATTTAGAGAACGGGTACAACGGGCAGCCAAATATGACATGTGGAGACCAACTATGTTTCCTGTCAAATGTAAGAGCTAAAAATTTTGTTGTCTTCACGAATGGGAGAGCAACGGGGCAGAGTCATAAGGACGGTGGGAGAAACTCTTTGTAGCACCAGAAGTTAATACAGACTGTTTTCTTGGAAGAAAAACGGAAGCCGTTGGCGACACTCCAGGAGTAAAGACGGTCAAGAGAACGCTGAAGACAGCGCTCCAGGAAACATGTACGCTGCGCGCTGCAATAGATGGCAAAATCGTCCACGAAAAGGGAGCCCAATACATCATCTGGGAGGCAATCCATTATTGGATTGATCGCTATGGCGAAGAGAGCAATGCTCAAAACGGAGCCCTGTGGCACCCCATTTTCTTGGCGAAAGGTGTCTGACAGGACAGAACCCACACGTACCCTGAACTGTCGATCCATTAAAAAGGAACGAATAAAAAGAGGGAGGCGACCGCGAAAGCCCCATGTATGCATGGTGCGGAGAATGTCCGCCCTCCAACAGGTGTCGTAAGCCTTCTCTAAATCAAAGAACACAGCCGTGGTCGGGCGCTTCTGCAAGAAGTTATTCATAATGAAGGTCGACAAGGTAACCAGATGGTCAACAGCAGAGAGGCGCTTACGAAATCCACATTGTACATTGGTAAGTAGGTGTCGAGATTCGAGCAGCCAAACCAAACGAGAGTTAACCATTCGCTCCATCACCTTACAGACACAGCTGGTAAGCGAGATGGGTCGATAACTGGAAGGCAAGTGCTTGTCCTTCCCCGGCTTAGGAATCTATACAACAATAGACTCACGCCAGCATGCGGGAACATGTCCCTCAATCCAGATGCGATTGTAAGTACGAAGAAGGAAACCTTTACCCGCAGGAGAAAGGTTCTTCAGCATCTGAATATGAATAGAATCAGGCCCCGGAGCAGAGGACCATGACCGGGCAAGTGCATTTTCGAGTTCCCGCATGGTGAATGGGGCATTGTAGTTTTCACAATTCGAGGAGTGGAAATTAGGTGGCCGAGCCTCCTCTGCCTGTTTTCAGGGGAGGGAGGCAGGGGGGTAATGAGTAGTGTGAGAGGTGTCAAAGGAAAGTAGGGGCGCCAGTATTGAGGCAGATAAGATTGAGCTGGCTGAAAACGTCTGTTAACAGGGAGCCCCTCGGACAGGATGCTGGAGAGCCCCAAAGAGGATGGTGAGCATTGAAGTCTCCAGTTAACAATAATGGTGCAGGGAGCTGAGCAATAATTTGCAGCGTGTCTGCCCTGGTAACGGCAGACGACGATGGAGTGTAAACGGTACAAATGGAAAATGTGAAAGTGGGGAGAGTAATGCGGACGGCAACTGCCTGCAGGCCGGTGTGCAATGTGGTGGGATCATAGCAGATATCATCCCGGACCAGCAACATAACCCCTCCATGAGCCGGAATACCTGCCACAGGGGGTAAGTCAAAACGCACAGAGGTGTAGTGTGCCAAGGCAATTTGATCGCATGGGCGTAGCTTCGTTTCCTGGAGGGCTACGACGAGTGGACGGTGCAAGCGGAGCAGCAATTTCAAGTCCTCTCGGTTGGAGCGAATGCTGCGAATATTCCAGTGAATAAGTGCCATCGTGAGAAGAAGAAGGTGCAAGAAGGGGTCATCTCTAAGGCCGCTGAGGGCCCGTCTTCGAGCGAGCACTGCCGCCGCTAGCAGGAGGCGGACAGTCATCGTCCATTTGTTCTATAGGTTCATCGGCCATCTTGTGGAGATGGCCGGAGGGGGAGCTTCCTCCGATGGTGAACGGCCAGATGTTCGGCTACCAGCGGTGCGGCCACGCGAAACGGATGACGGCCTGGGGCGGCAACTGCTGGGGGGCACAGGAGGAGAAATGCGCTGTGGCAGGGAAGGAGAACTGTGCTTCCTATGAGCCTTCTTGGAAGGTCGTTTTGTGGAAGGATTGGTCGATGGCTGAGGGTTCGAGGTATGTAGAAGGTCTGCACGAGACGGTTCTTTCTTGGAGGCCCGTGCTTCTGACTTCTGTGTCTTCGTCCTGGCAGAAGCTGATAAAGGGGCGACGGGAGGAAGAGGAGACGTCGACCGGGCGATCTTAGCACTGGCCGAAAGGACGACCGTAGTGCTGAAGGTCAGATCGCATGTCTGCGTCGCCACCTCCCTGGTAGTCCGAGGAGAAGTGAGGCGAGGCGAGGCGAGGTGAGGTGAGGTGAGGTGAGGTGAGGTGAGGACAGTACTGTACTGTACTTCCCCGCTGGGAGCAACGTGGGCTTCCTACTAGCGAATAGCTTGTGAGCAGCCGAGGTAGAGACTTTCTCTTTGACCCGAATTTGTTGGATACAGCTTTCTTCCTTGTAGACGGGACAGTCGCGGGAGGACGCTGCATGGTCACCGCGACAGTCCACACAACGAGGAGACGGAGGTGGACAGTCACCCTCATGGGCATCCCTGCCACAAGTCACACATGTAGCCGCATTGGAACAAGAATAGCGAGTGTGATTGAAACGCTGACACTGGTAGCAGTGCGTAGGTGTCGGGACATAGGGGCGAACAGAAATAACCTCGTAGCCCGCCTTGATGTGCGACGGCAGCTGAACACTGTAAAGGTCAAGAAGTGTCCGGGTCGATACAAGGTCATTATTGACCTTTTTCATTACCCTATGGACAGCCGTCACGCCCTGCTCAGCGAGGAAAGACTGAATCTCCTCGTCAGTCAATCCGTCGAGTGATCTAGTATAGACCACACCACAGGACGAATTCAAAGTGTGGTGAGCCTCCACCCGGACAGGGAACGTGTACAGGAGTGTGGCCCAAAGCAGTTTTTGTGCCTGAAAGGCGTTCTTAGTTTCTAGTAACAAGGTACCATTATGCAACCTGGTACAAGACTTGACAGATCCGGCTATGGCGTCTATGCCCTTCTGGATAACGAAAGGGTTGACAGAGGAAAAATCCTTTCCATCCTCAGATCAAGAAACTACGAGGAACTGTGGGGCAGGCGGTAGTACTTTTGTCACTGGTGGCTGGTCAAGTTTCCGTTTGTGGGCAGAAGTCGAGAGAGAAGAAGAAGAAGAAGAAGAAGAAGAAGAAGAAGAAGAAGAAGAGAAATCCATTGCGGAGGAATCCCCCACGATTGCCAGCGTCTCCGATGGCACGCTCCTTCCTTGTGGGGACCCTCTCAGAGGACACTCGCACCTTAGGTGATTGTTCACACCTCAGGTCACACCTCCCGAGAAACGGACGGAGGGACCAATCGGCATGGTCAGAAGGTGTCAGCTCAGGCAATCACCCCTCCCTGGGCCTGGTCTTTACCAGGGGGTATGTGCGTGCCTTACTTGTCTACCCAGGGAGGGGAATTACACCCACCCAATGTATGATAAGAAGATGAAGTGTATTGTCTGCAGTTTACTTGAAATCAAACTCTAAATATAGACCTTCCCCAATAATTTCACTATCTGCAACTTTTGAAAATTTATGTGCCCCCTACCAAAATTTTCTCCCTCGCCCTTCTCTAAAATTACTATAAGCATCTTTTTCTTTACAGTGATTTATGTATATTCCATCTAAAATTGATGCTAATTAACAATTTGCTTTGATGCAATTCCATGAACACCCAATTACAGCTGGAACAGTATGAAGTACACTGATCTGGAATAGACATTTTTAAAAAATATAACCCTTTACCAGTGAATGTTAGATTTGAGGAAACAAAATATTTCAAGATATCTTCTCCAACTTCAAATGGCATGGGATTATTTTGTGTATTGCATCAGCTGAAACATTTTTAGGAGTTGCGGTATATACTGGCTTCGTTTTACTGTAAGTTGGCTGCAAAGTTTCATCCGATACCCACTACATTATCCACTCTTGAAACAAGTATTTTCAAGAACTTTGCAAATGAACTTCCACCAATCCAGGAACATCAAGAACATTCGCAGTACCCCTTGCACCATCATCTGTCTCATCTTCATCTGTCAAAGCATCAGCATCCAGAGGAACAACAACCACTTCAACATTTTTACTGTTTACACTCAGTCCTTCAAAATTATCATTATAAATAATGTCTAAAGCTTCATTCATCGTAACATCTTTGAACAATATGCCATAGTTTGCTTTCATTTTCTCTGTTTTAGTCTGCTACACTGTATGAAATGAACTTCACTCACTAACTCCACTACTAGGACTGAATGTTATTGTGTGTGCCTTTTATTGCAGCTGTGTCAGCAGATACTGTTTTTATCCAGTGATCTAAAAAGAGATTGTCTAAGTTTTCTAGACAACAAAGTAGGCCAATAATGGCAAATTATTTACTCACAGTATTATTATGTAATTCTTTTTCTGCACAACCAGTCAATAGCTAACAAGTAGTAATCAATAAACAGAGACGATATAAAAAGTAACTTCCTGCATTTTCTGCAATTGTGGTCTCTTAAAACATGAGAAAAATCCCATTGTTTGTATGTAATCAAAAAATTACAATAATTACTGCTAAAAATGTAGGTTTATAGCACAATAACTGGAAATCAATATATGTTGTCCAATTATTTGTAACAAATTAAAAGACAAGAGACGGAAAATAAATCACTGGGAGATAATGAGCAAAAGAAAGTAAACTTCTGGTACACTGAACCTCACTATCATCTAATTATTTTAATGTTTGTTTGGAAAGCTTGACCCACAAGTAGTACACAGTAATGACATTTCTTAATATCAAACACTGAACACACTTCACAAACTGCAAATTCATTTTTGTGATAATCTGTTCAACAGTAAAAGTCAGTATACTGGTTGCACACACACGTTTTTATTAATTTTATTCAAAAAATACATTTTTTTCCAAATACTGTACCAGTTCCAAGTCAACTATATGAAAGTAGCTGGCTGGTAAAACTGACTGCTGTAACTACCAGTCCGAAGTTACACACACACACACACACACACACACACACACACAATCTCAGTAAAAACACAATTTTTATCAAACCAAGGAACATCAGTACAGCCTTCAAAATCTTGCTGTAAATACTAAAAAGTTAGTGCTGCAAAATTTGTTGCAGGCTGTTAGAAAAATGTGTCTCTTCACAAGTAATAACTTATGCAAATTCGTGAAAATCCTGCACTGGGAGACTGTCACAAACATTCCTTTGACTTCATGCAATGTGAGCGCGCATTTTTGCTGATATTTCTGTGTTGCAGTCAGGGCACACAGAAAGGGAGGGGCCACATTCCACACATGCAATCACATGGCCACATGGAAGAAACACCAGTCCACGTTCTCTTTCAGCACAGATTTTACAGAAATGTATGTGAGATTCCTTGGACGAACCAATAATGGCATTTTCTTCTACTTGTTTTCTGCAACAAAGAATTACATACACACACCATTAGTGCTACTTGCACTTCTACATTTAAATCAAGTCAGACCTTAATATAGGACAGCCTTTAACCATACACTTAAATTTTAGAGTTGCGCGGGCGCGCCCACCCACACACACACACACACACACACACACACACACACACACACACACACACACACACACACAGAGAGAGAGAGAGAGAGAGAGAGAGAGAGAGAGAGAGAGAGAGAGAGAGAGAAGTGTATTTAGCTACCTGTTGTGGATGGTAAGGCTTTAGAATTTTGAAGGCACTTTGGAACAGACACACAGACAAACCAAAAATCTCACGAGCAACAACAATAAATTAGAAAAAATGTGACAACCGTCATCTGTTCCGATTTACTTTCTTCCATTCAAAGTCACTGACTACATAAACAATGACATTGTACTGTTATCTCTATGTACATTCTTACCACCATAACCGGAATTTGACAGGTTTCCACTTGTGAGGACTTATGCAAGCATTCACTCAGTCATTTGGATGATCAACAGTTCTTAGTAACATTAGTTCTGCTTGGAAACTCAACAACATTCAGTGGCAAACTTCCTCCAGGAATTACCCAAATACAGACTTTTAGAACAAGCTCTACGGTACAATTTCAGGAACTTGAAGGCATCATTTCGCTATTTTAACTATTTTCTTGAAACTAGTAATTACGTTTCAGTTGTGGAAATGGGAAAGAGCTTATCAGCACAAAAATTTCTACTTCCAATCACTTAAGATGAACTTACAGCTATTGTATCTTTGTTTCCCTGTTATCTTGTAACTGCACTTTTCTTCATTTCCCTCCCTTCAGTCTCTTAAACAGGTTTTTCAATTTTAATGGTTCTCTATTTTTATCATTATTGTATTATGTCCGCCCATGGTAGCGGAGTGGTCAGCGCGACGGAATGTCATACCTAATGACCCGGGTTCGATTCCCAGCTGGGTCGGAGATTTTCTCCGCTCAGGGACTGGGTGTTATGTTATCCTTACCATCATCATTTCATCCCCATCAACACGCAAGTCACCGAAGTGGCATTAACTCTAAAGACCTGCACCAGGTGAATGGCCTACCCGACGGGAGGCCCTAGCCACATGGCATTTCCATTGTATAGTTGTTTCATTTAACTTCCAGTGTACCAACAGGGCATAAACTATTTCATACCTTTTAATTTTGCTCATAGCTGCTAATCTGATGAGCCAAATCCATTAACCACATAAGGGTTGGTCAAAATAAAACTGACCCAAAAATTGTTGGCACTTCATGGCAAATCAAACATCAAAGAGAATAAGAAAACTACACAAAACCAACATGGACTTAAATAACATTGCACAAATGAATGATAGCTTTCAGAAGTCAGACAAAATCATCATACCAGTTAGCTGTACAAGAAGAAACGAAAAGTTTGACACTTCACAATGTTCTGAGCATAAGTCAAAGCTTCGAGGATAATCTGTATTTTGAGTTTGACTGATGCTTTCTATATGAAGAGATACTGGGATGTTGGGATCGTCAGTTTCTCTGTTTCTTCAGATGAGGGCTGTTGACACCTGATTGGTTGGTTGGTTAGTTGGTTGAGGAACAAGGGACTAAACAGTAAGGTCACAGTTCATTCAGTATTAGTGACATACATAAAGCACATGTTATGACGATGGAAGTACAAAAGACTGATAAGACCTTGCCGTAGAAAGCCTCCCATCGGGTAGACCGTTCACCTGGTGCAAGTCTTTCGAGTTGACACCACTTCGCCAACTTGCGTATCGATGGGGATGAAATGACAATAAGGACAACACAACACCCAGTCCCTAAGCGGAGAAAATCTCCGACCTTGCTGGGAATCGAACCCGGACTGTTAGGTATGACATTCTGCCATGCTGACCACTCAGTTACCAGAGGCTGACACCTCTGAAATAGAAAATAGGGTATGGTAGAAACAGAGACAAACTACATCTTAAATCAATTAAAACAGTAATACAGTTAGGGTTAGAGATCCCCAAAATCAACCATCCAGCATGGGACACCCCGATCACTCTGCCCCTGCCCCTTCCAGCCAAATGTTCAGCCACTTCATTCCCCAAGGTACCAACATGACTTGGGACACACAGAAAGACAACCAAGCAGTCATTATGACAAAGTTCAATGAGAAGGTCACGAGGTCATGAACAGCAGATACCACACAGTGAGAAGAGCGTCAGTCAGTTGCCTGAAGACTGCTCATCGAGTCACTACATATTAAAATGTGATCAAGGGAGGCCCATTAAAGAAAGTGGAGCATCTGTTAATGGATCAGCCAGCTCCACAGAAGAAACACTAAATGTTCCTGACAATGTAGGTCCCCAACGTGGGATGTAAAAGCATATCCTTTCTTCTCCACAGTTTCAGAGCCATAAGTGACATAGTTGGTAGCACCCTAAAATCCATGAAGAACTAAATGTAACAGATGCCGACAGGTCATGGGACAACAGATTTTAGGACCTTGAAGAAGATTGTTCCCAATTCATGGCTTGGGCACCAACCAAGAAAATTGTGCAAGAAAACATGGGGATCACAATCTATGTAGGAGAGGCAAAGATTTTTGCAGCAAGTTGCAAGGTGCCTTCCAACTGGTAATGCCACCCAAGAGCAGATATCAGGCAGTCTATGTCCCTTATATGTAAGAAGAGTGGGATATGTCGGATGATCAGGGAGTTGGTGAATGGCAGTTGCATAGGAGACCAAGAGTTAGTATCACTGGAACTGATGAGGAAAGATCCTCACTTCATCAAGAAGTCTACAGGAGTCATCTGGAAGGCACTAGGGGCCAGATGAACTCCATGATGATAGACTTAGTTTAACAATTCCAATACCGAAGGTGCCACTGAGCCACAAATCTGGAATCTATAGAAGAGTTGGGCCTGGTACATACTGAGAAGAGTAACACGATTTGCACCATAACAGGTGTGGGTAAGAAATCTGTGCATTAAGCTTCTATATGCAACTAGTCTACTTGTTGAAAATGGCACAGCCAAGTCAACTTTTTATCACAAAAAGGAGGTCCAAAAAATTGAAATGTGCAACAGCTCTTCCTAGTGTTGGGTACACCCAAATAGATTTCTGGGTCAGGAATGACCCTGGTATGATGGCAGAAATGCTGCATGAGCTGCATTTTTACAGGAGAGAATTAGAAACTACAAGGAAGGGCCTGCACAGAGGCCTATCAGATGGTGCCTTGAAATAAAAATTGATAGGGAGCCACAAAATCCCCAATTACGAAAAGTAAGTTAAATGTCATGGCAACACAATGTGTCCTATACCACATGTACATCAAGAAAGACTGCCCTGAGGTGCTGGCATTTAGGATAGTTGGCTATGGATTGTCCCTTCCAGAAACCACACTTACAGGGGGACAAAAGTCGCCTAGACTAGAGAAATCAGCATTATCTGCAGGCAACCATATGGGAGACTCCTTTAAGCCAAATATGGCTTAAGACTGAACAGATATCTTTGTATACTAATCAACTGCTGGATTATCTGATTACAAATTTAATCAGGGCCTGGGAGCATATCAGGAGATAAGGCAAGAGGCTGAAGCAGTTCCCTGTCAGTGAAAAGTTCATTATATGATTAAGCATAGTGGGCTGAAATACAAGGGGAGGTTTTCAATCTGTTGTTTCTGCAATAGAAAGGTAGTCAGGTAAGGAGAAGATGCTGATGCAAAATGTGATCACAAGGTGTTCAGTAAGAACTGATACATCAGTAAGAATACCATCCTGAAGGACAAGGCCCAGAACAATCTTATACTGAGCTTAGCCCACACCTGAGATGAAGAGGGAGGAGACATAGCACTCCCAGCATTCTTTCTTACTATGTTTAAATAGATGGCTAGCCTTAGCATGCTGTCAGTTAAAAGTGGTGAACTGATGTGCAAAGGACGTCACTTTAAAGACTGCATGGCTCTTTGGCAATCCTAAACAGCTACTGCAATGTCATTTATCCAACATGGCACTGGCTGGTTGTGGAGGGGATCTATAGGAAGGGGAATAGCAGTTTCGGCAGCATGGTTGATCACATCGGAGATATCTTGCACAACCTCATCAATGCAATTAGAGAACTGCCAACTGGTTCTTCAAAGCACGATGCGATAGCTGGCTTGAAGACGACAAGGAAGTAACAGGATCAACAGAAATTCATCACTTTCATGAAGATTGTGATGTAGTGACAAATGCAGTGACAAATGCAGTGAAGTCATAAGAGTGTGGGCAAGAGATTATTAGATCAACAGCTGAAAAGGTTCCACAGTACTGAAGTTACAGTACTCTTGAATGATCACATTACCAGTGCCTAGGTTAGGTGTGAAGGGACTGGGAGAACCGGTCATGCCCCAGGATCACTGCCTCTCCCTGATGGGGTGGAACCATATCAATGAGCATTGGTTCAGAATACAATGGCGCATAGTGATGTGGTGTCTCCAGGGTCATTGGAGTCACTGTCCCAATTCTTCTTCTTCTTCTTCTTCTTCTTCAGCCTATTGTAGCTGGATTCTTCTGAGGACCTATTCATGATGAGCATGTGAAGGCAGCAACTGGCTGTTCTTTAGCAACTGGCTTTCAGTAGGCCACTGATATGTGGGTTTCTGGGGAGAGGACTCCTGAGAGGGAGCCCTGTCATCAGTATACACCAGAGGAGGATGCTGGAAGTGGTCCTCAAAGCTGGCACAGTCCACAGTGCATTTTTCCTAATGACTCAATTTCTCCAGATTTTTTTGCAGCTTGCAGAAATTTTAAATATGTCATCTTATTAATTAATTGTGCAATAAAGCTGCTATGTGGTGATAATTTATTTCACTGGACTTGGTATGGGCCTTGCCCATCATCAGCAGTATCTTGTGTGATGTTCTTTAGGGTATCGCAATGACAAGATTTTGTAATAGTCATGTAGTAATACGATTACACAATTTATATATCCATATATGTAATCAGCATAAGATTTTTTTATGAAATATATACAGCTGTAAAAAATTCCTCATGCTGATTATGTAATCTGTACATGTAAATAAAATATTAAATGAACATTGTGAAATATTATCATTTGGATACACTAGAGAGTATTACATTTAAGATACCGCTGATGATTGGCAATGCCCTAGACTTGTCTGGTGAAATAAAATACTACCATGAAGCAGCCTTTGTAAATATGTCATCCTAATTAATTGTTCAGCAAAGTCTCCAAATTTATCTTCAATATGTTTCACAAAAAATAATGTCTGTCACAGTTCAAGTACATAATAAGTACTGGATAATTTTTTTTGCTCCTAGATGTCTGGCTTGTCCCTTTTCCCATAATGTAGCCAGGTAGAGAAAGCACTGGGGTTGTAACTGTAAGCATTGAAATTTTGTCTCCAGTCAAAAGGGACTGCAAGATCAAAATGGCCATTGTTCTGGTGTAATTTAATATTATTCATATGCACAACGTCTACCCTGATGTCACCTACTCCAGTCATCTGAAGGGTGCCATCCAACCACAGCAAAGGCCATATGGCATGATGGCTGTTGCCTAGAGTGCTGATGCCCCAGGATGATGGACATCTAATCTTTCGCATGCATGGGCGCTAGCAGCTCAGGCATAGGCAATGCGATCCTTGTGAGGTTGGGGCTCAACTGAAGGGTATGCAATGACCCCACTATGTCAGATTGGCTACCACGCTGGCTTTGAAATGCAAGTAAGAGCCTATGCAGGTACTATTCACACATGATCTTTAACAATGCACACAGTAGGTGCTGTTTAAGCTGTTCTTTCCCAGTTGGTCTACACAACAGAAAACTTTGGAAAATGAAGATCAAACCCAGAAGGGGACCACCAAAGTACTTCATGAAGAATATTCCAAGAAAGGAAGGTAGAAGCTAGGGAATAGCCAGGTTGACATCAAAGGCTGCCACCATGAGAAAGAGAGCAGTAGACAGAATGATAATCTGAGATGAGAGATTGCAGTATAGGAAAAAGTGGGTGCTGCAATAGCTTGGGGCCCATGCTCACTGTGCATGTGTTTATGGAAGAGTGAGCTTCCTGAGGTGTCAACATGTCTTAGTATGAATTTTCACAACACTTAAAACTGTATGGCAGAAAATCACAATCAGTACATTGGACAGCCACAGCATAATATTAAGCTTAGTATCTGGGGTACAATTTCTGGATTACCTTTATTTTTGATACCACATATTTAGCAATTCCAGAATCTTAATGTACACTGATAAGCCAAAACTAACTACTGCCCACCATGATGTTGCATGCCACCTGGTGGCACTGTGGGCATGTGACATAACAAAAGTATGTAAGCACAGCATACACAGACAAGGGATCACTCTAGTGAAGGTATGGGCTGCAAATGGAAAAATCCATGGAGATAAGCGACTTTGAAAACAAGGGAAATTTTAATTATGCAGAGCATGTGAAGGAGTGTCTTGAAAATGACAAAGGTGGTCGAACGTTCATGTGCTACCATGAGCATATACCGAAAAATGGTAGAAGAGCAGTGAAACTACCACCAAGCACTAAATGGTTGGACAATCATGTCTCTTCACAGAATGTGGGGCTCTGAGGCTTGTCTGCTCTGTAATGTAAGATAGATAGTGACCTGTGGCATCTTTGCCGAAAGGGCACAATGTTGGTGCACGCACAAGTGTTTTGGAGCACAGCATCTATCGTGCATTGTCACAGAGCTCACAGCACCGCTACATGTTCACATGTTTACTCAATGACACTGTCAATTATGATTGCAATGGGCACGAGATTTGACCGTCAATCAATGGAAATCTGTTTGCTCTTTGGGTGAATCACATTTTTGCTACTCTAGGTTGATGGTCGTCTCCACAAATGCTGTGATGACAATGACGACTGTGTGTTTAAGGGATTAAACAATGGGGTCACCAGTCCCTCCTTACGAGAGAACAAACTATGTAAACAAGCCAAGGAGTTTAAAAGGGCATGACAGTAGTTGCACAACAACAGGCAAAAGAAGAGAGATAAATGAGGCAACATCTTGTACAAGGGGAGCTAAAAGCCCAAGGTAAGAGGGGAGGGGGGGGGGGGGGGGAGAAGAAAGGAATCTGGAGTTGCTTTGTGGGTACTTACCATGGAGTGGAGGGGGGGAGGGGTAGCAGGGCTCTCGCCCTCACAACTGCCCCTAACACTGGAAATGGAAGTGTGTTACAGGTTACAGTAAAATCCATTCTCCCTCAGGAAATGCAACACTTTGGTAGTGGCTGTCACGTCATCCACAAGCACCTGAGGTAGGCAAGCTGAAAGCATGCTGCAGATTGGCCAGCAGGGCACACTCAGCACGAACATACACTATCATCAGACTACCACAGCTGCAGTGAGGATGATCATCCAGACACAGCAGGAACTTGTGGACGTGTCGTGTGGCTAACCCACAATCAGCACAGTGCCATCTTTCTGAAAGGCCTGGAAAGATGAATGCCACACCTTAGTGGACCATTTAATGGCTCAACTTTTTTGGATCGTAGCAGCCTGCCATTCCAATTTATGAAGCCTCAAAATATTGTGTCGCATTTTTAACTTTAAGTCTGGACCCAGTATCCTGATAAGTTGATTTCCTGTAGTTGCATCTTTAGGTAGACGGTTGGCGAGTTCATTTCCTGGAATACTTATGTGGCTCAGTGTGCAGATGGAGAGTTGTAGAGGTTAGCCAGTAGCTCCCAGATGTTTGTGACCAAAAGAGTTTTGGGATTGCACAGGGTTATACCTTTTAAGCAACTAATGGAATCACTACAGATCATAAAGTTCATCGTGGCCTGGGATTTGACGTACCACAAAGCCTGAAAGATGGCAACAAACTGTGCAGTGTATACACTGCAGGTGCTTGGCAGAGTGTGTTGCTCATGTCCCCATGCACGTGCAAAAGTGTAACCGACCGTGCTGTTTACTTTTGATCCTTCTTTGTAGATGCATACCGAATTCGAATAATTGTGGAGGATAGAAAGAAACAGGCGTCATAAGGGTAGGCTCAGCATCCTCCTTCGGGCCACGAAACAGGTCCATCTGTATCACAGGACATGGGGAATGTCAAGAGGGCTCCAGGAACACAAGACTAACGAAGGCTGTTGGAGGTCCTTCAGTAGAATAGAGAGTCGGATCCCAGTGGAACAAAGTTGAGTGACATGGGTGGGTAGGCACCTGACAGACTGAGTTGTAGACTAACCTGCTGTGGTGGGACACCGGCTTCTGCCAGGAGGCTGTCAACAGGGCTTGTATGGAATGCACCCGTTGCCAACCAAATGGCAGTGTGGTGAACAGATCCCAGCAGGCTCTGTAAGGACAGTGCTGCCAACCCATTCACAGTCCAAGGGGGATAAAAATCACTGCTCAGAAGAACTGTGAAGTCCACATCCCACAAGCAGTGACTAAGAAGACAGAGCATTCAGCTTCTTCATGAAAGTGACAGTGAGCCGGTGGACATGGGGCACCGAAGTTAGCTTGTGGTAAAATAAAATACCTAAAAATTGTCAAGTGTCAATGACTTCAAGTAACTGCTCACCAAGATCAATTTCTAGGTGTGGGTGCACAGTCCTGAGTCATCAAAAATGACCAACTCTCGATTTTGCAGGGGAAAATTGATATCTGTGGTTCAGGGACCAGTCATGGACACTCTAGACAGCCCCCCCCCCTCCCCCCCAGCCCCCTTTTACCCTGCTACCTCTGCGAAGTCAGTTTTGTACTGTGATGTACAAAAATGAAGATGGGAGACCTTATGCACATTGGGGAGGGGGCGGAGTAGGAGAGAGAGGAAGAGAGAGTGCATCAACAGGAACTTTTACTCCTGTTATTATTATATCTCACACTTACATGTTCTACCCTAGTATCTAGTAATGCTGGGGTGCAGGCCTTCCAGCTGGATACAATTTTGGCAGCATGCATGTTGCTGACTTACAACAGTCACTCAATCAGGGAAAGGGGACCTATGGCTAACATGGAATCTAAACCACATGTCATATCTGCTGAATCTTCACATCACAGAGGTGAAAGCTACTTAACAAGACAAACTGGAAAATTCATGGTCCAACCAAGATTTGGTCGCACAGGCATGCACTTTACTGCTAAAGTTCCATGTTCGACAGATGACCATTTTTTGTTCAACACTTTTCCTGTTTTTGCACAAATAATTAAGACGACAGTATTGACTTACGTATTTCAGATTAAATTCACTTAATGTAAATATCTTGACATCAGCTGTGTTAGATGGAGATATGCTACCTATCAGCAACATGTGCAGATTTGCCTCATACCAGGACTCTTCACCTGAATTTCCCAGTTTTCATGTGCAGTCACCCTTAACCATTTTTTCTATCTGTGCATACCTCACACTGACCCAAACTTCCATATATCACACTGTCTACACCACTATACCATAGGTCCTACATTCATTACTTAATGTTCACAGCTTTTACTCTGCATTACCACACCAGTGAGATCAAGACAATGGGTAATAGCAAATTTATTTTCAATTGATTTCAGAAAATTGTCGACCACCATTAACGTCTGTTCATCCAAACATGCAAGTAAATAATGTATGTCAAGGTGGGCACAAGATGATAATATCATGGGTCTTGAATCCTCAGTCTCCTCCTCACTGGTGAATGGAATACAGAGTAAAGGTGTGAGCTTTGAGTGATTAATGTATGGGCTACAATATAGAGATGTTGACAGTGTGACACATGGAAGTTTGGATCAGTCCAGGAAGTGTGTACAGATAGCCGAAGTTGTTAAAGTAATAAGTTGTGACCAGCATGAAATTCGGGTTCAAGTCTCTGGCACAAATTTTCACCCATCAGCAATAGGTAGTATATCTATACCTAATACAGCTGATTCTAAGTTATTTGCATTCAGCAAATTTATTTCCAATGGCTGTCAATCGCCAATGTCTGTTCATCCAGACATGCGAGTAAATATTTACTTACTTGTTAATTATTTACTTGTTTATTACTGAAACCGATAAAGGCGAAGGTCCCGAGTTCGAGTCTCGGTCGGGCACACAGTTTTAATCTGCCAGGAAGTTTCATATCAGCGCACACTCCGCTGCAGAGTGAAAATCTCATTCTGGAAACATCCCCCAGGCTGTGGCTAAGCCATGTCTCCGCAGTATCCTTTCTTTCAGGAGTGCTAGTTCTGCAAGGTTCGCAGAAGAGCTTCTGTAAAGTTTGGAAGGTAGGAGACGGATACTGGCAGAAGTAAAGCTGTGAGTACCGGACGTGAGTCGTGCTTCGGTAGCTCAGATGGTAGAGCACTTGCCCGCGAAAGGCAAAGGTCCCGAGTTAGAGTCTCGGTCGGGCACACAGTTTTAATCTGCCAGGAAGTTTCATATCAGCGCACACTCCGCTGCAGAGTGAAAATCTCATTCTTGTTTATTACTTCTTGACAGCTACAACCTATTGCCTAGGAAGATAAAATAAAGCCATACAACTACCAGTCCAGTGTATAATAAAAAGTGTGTGTAATTATTACTACCTGGCACAGTCAGAAACTACAAAGAAAAAACCTAACATCAAAACGAAGAAAGAGGAAAAAGAAAACTACTTTCTACCACTATAAAACTATTACTAAGCAATTACTAAATTACTTGTATTACTGGTGGTACTACTACTTTTAGAAGCGATATATGTACACTTTTTGTTCATTCATTAGGTACATCTGAACTGTAGATATATCCTACTGAATGAACACAATGAAGTGTGCAAATTTTACTCACAGAAGCAGTAGTACCAACGACAATAAGAACCCTGGCTCCTAACTTGCAATAAAAATAAAGTAAATCATAAAAATTGAGATATTCTATAAATAACACTTCACTGACACTATGCACTGACACACTGCCTACTATGCATCTCTAGCCACCTACCTCACAACTATCACAACACATTTCCTGCTATATTATTTTCCTATAAGAAGGAAAAACTTGGTAAATGCTAGTTAATAACTACAGATTTTAAAACTGATATCTGACAAGAGTTTCTCAAAATGGGCTGTACTTCTGCATTGACTTTAATGGCACAGGAGAGTGGGAAGCCACAGATTTCACTTTTTAAGACCCTGAGGTATTGACAGCAAATGTATGATCAGGCTTAGTTCAAATGTTAGAAGAAAACTGGACATAGTTTCACATGCCTTCCCACAGCTGTACCATTTTTCAGTCATTACAGTGAAATAAAAAGTTATCATCAATTTCCTATGTTTTTCATTGTGTTTTCATTTCTATATTTCTCCCTACAGCTACCATGAAGGAACACTTTGAAATAAGCATTTCATTTGTTCATTGGGGATCAGCAGTAATTAAAAGTCTTATAGGATCTGCCTCAAAAACTGTGAAACTGCCCAAATCAGAAACACTGTTTCTTTACAAAGAAAACGTTTTTAATGCAAGAAATTGATAATGCTACAAAAATGACCATGAACAAATCAGTTTTGACTGTATTCAAAAAGTCGGCTTGCAGAGTACGGATGTAGATGAAAATTTTATCTACCAACAGGACAGTTGCATAAGGCATGATAAAATGTGCATCACGTAAACACAAATGGCTTAAGCCACACCATGGTCTCACAATTTAAGTATTCTGAAAATCTGAAGGACATCTGAGAATCTAGCACTAAGAACAATTAAAATGTAAATAAAAGTAATCCGAATTAGTAACTTCCAGAAGTCTGGAACAAAGCATTGTAAGTTGCAACACCTAAAATAGTACAATTAGGGTGTGCTTCCACAGAACACACTCACCGTATAAATATGCCTCATTTACAAAGGCATTAGTCTGACAATGTTCCTTATAGTCTTGAGAGAATATTTTTTTGTAAATAAGAAATTCAAATTTTCAGTGTCCCCTATGTGTCACCATAATTCATCCCTACACAGGCATAAACATCAAATTACCTTCATTTCAGAATACTCTTTAAATACACTCCTGGAAATGGAAAAAAGAATACATTGACACCGGTGTGTCAGACCCTCCATACTTGCTCTGGACACTGCGAGAGGACTGTACAAGCAATGATCACACGCACGGCACAGCGGACACACCAGGAACCGCGGTGTTGGCCGTCGAATGGCACTAGCTGCGCAGCATTTGTGAACCGCTGCCGTCAGTGTCAGCCAGTTTGCCGTGGCATACGGAGCTCCATCGCAGTCTTTAACACTGGTAGCATGCCGCGACAGCGTGGACGTGAACCGTATGTGTAGTGGACGGACTTTGAGCGAGGGCGTATAGTGGGCATGCGGGAGGCTGGGTAGACGTACAGCCGAATTGCTCAACACGTGGGGTGTGAGGTCTCCACAGTACATCGATGTTGTCGCCAGTGGTCGGCGGAAGGTGCACGTGCCCGTCGACCTGGGACCGGACCGAAGTGACGCACGGATGCACGCCAAGACCGTAGGATCCTACGCAGTGCCGTAGGGGACCACACCACCACTTCCCAGCAAATTAGGGACACTGTTGCTCCTGGGGTATCGGCGAGGACCATTCGCAACCGTCTCCATGGAGCTGGGCTACGGTCCCGCACACCGTTAGGCCGTCTTCCGCTCACACCCCAACATTGTGCAGCCCGCCACCAGTGGTGTCGCGACAGGCATGAATGGAGGGACGAATGGAGACGTGTCGTCTTCAGCAGTGAGAGTCGCTTCTGCCTTGGTGCCAATGATGGTTGTATGCATGTTTGGCGCCGTGCAGGTGAGCGCCACAATCAGGACTGCATACAACTGAGGCACACAGGGCCAACACCCGGCATCATGGTGTGGGGAGCGATCTCCTACACTGGCCGTACACCTCTGGTGATCATCGAGTGGACAATGAATAGTGCACGGTACATCCAAACCGTCATCGAACCCATCGTTCTACCATTCCTAGACCGGCAAGGGAACTTGCTGTTCCAACAGGACAATGCACGTCCGCATGTATCCCGTGCCACCCAACGTGCTCTAGAAGGTGTAAGTCAACTACCCTGGCCAGCAAGATCTCCGGATCTGTCCCCCATTGAGCATGTTTGGGACTGGATGAAGCGTCGTCTCACACGGTCTGCACGTCCAGCACGAACGCTGGTCCAACTGAGGCGCCAGGTGGAAATGGCATGGCAAGCCGTTCCACAGGACTACATCCAGCATCTCTACGATCGTCTCCATGGGAGAATAGCAGCCTGCATTGTTGCGAAAGGTGGATATACACTGTACTAGTGCCGAAATTGTGCATGCTCTGTTGCCTGTGTCTATGTGCCTGTGGTTCTGTCAGTGTGATCATGTGATGTATCTGACCCCAGGAATGTGTCAATAAAGTTTCCCCTTCCTGGGACAATGAATTCACGGTGTTCTTATTTCAATTTCCAGGAGTGTATAAGTTTCCAGACAGTGTCACTTCATATCAGCATGTTGTTGTTGTTGTCTTCAGTCCTGAGACTGGTTTGATGCAGCTCTCCATGCTACTCTATCCTGTGCAAGCTGCTTCATCTCCCAGTACCTACTGCAACCTACATCCTTCTGAATCTGCTTGGTGTACTCATCTCTCGGTCTCCCTCTACGATTTTTACCCTCCACGCTGCCCTCCAATGCTAAATTTGTGATCCCTTGATGCCTCAAAACATGTCCTACCAACCGATCCCTTCTTCTAGTCAAGTTGTGCCACAAACTTCTCTTCTCCCCAATCCTATTCAATACCTCCTCATTAGTTACGTGATCTATCCACCTTATCTTCAGTATTCTTCTGTAGCACCACATTTCGAAAGCTTCTATTCTCTTCTTGTCCAAACTAGTTATCGTCCATGTTTCACTTCCATACATGGCTACACTCCAAACAAATACTTTCAGAAAGGACTTCCTGATACATAAATCTATATTCGATGTTAACAAATTTCTCTTCTTCAGAAACGCTTTCCTTGCCATTGCCAGTCTACATTTTATATCCTCTCTACTTCGACCATCATCAGTTATTTTACTTCCTAAATAGCAAAACTCCTTTACTACTTTAAGTGTCTCATTTCCTAATCTAATTCCCTCAGCATCACCCGATTTAATTTGACTACATTCCATTATCCTCGTTTTGCTTTTGTTAATGTTCATCTTATATCCTCCTTTCAAGACACTGTCCACTCCGTTCAACTGCTCTTCCAAGTCCTTTGCCGTCTCTGACAGAATTACAATGTCATCGGCGAACCTCAAAGTTTTTACTTCGTCTCCATGAATTTTAATACCTACTCCAAATTTTTCTTTTGTTTCCTTTACTGCTTGCTCAATATACAGATTGAATAACATCGGGGAGAGGCTACAACCCTGTCTCACTCCTTTCCCAACCACTGCTTCCCTTTCATGCCCCTCGACTCTTATTACTGCCATCTGGTTTCTGTACAAATTATAAATAGCCTTTCGCTCCCTGTATTTTACCCCTGCCACCTTTAGAATTTGAAAAAGAGTATTCCAGTCAACATTGTCAAAAGCTTTCTCTAAGTCTACAAATGCTAGAAACGTAGGTTTGCCTTTTCTTAATCTTTCTTCTAAGATAAGTCGTAAGGTCAGTATTGCCTCACGTGTTCCAACATTTCTACGGAATCCAAACTGATCTTCCCCGAGGTCTGCATCTACCAGTTTTTCCATTCGTCTGTAAAGAATTCGCGTTAGTATTTTGCAGCCGTGGCTTATTAAACTGATAGTTCGGTAATTTTCACATCTGTCAGCACCTGCTTTCTTTGGGATTGGAATTATTATATTCTTCTTGAAGTCTGAGGGTATTTCGCCTGTCTCATACATCTTGCTCACCAGCTGGTAGAGTTTTGTCATTACTGGCTCTCCCAAGGCCGTCAGTAGTTCTAGTGGAATGTTGTCTACTCCGGGGGCCTTGTTTCGACTCAGGTCTTTCAGTGCTCTGTCAAACTCTTCACGCAGTATCGTATCTCCCATTTCGTCTTCATCTACATCCTCTTCTATTTCCATAATATTGTCCTCAAGTACATCGCCCTTGTATAAACCTTCTATATACTCCTTCCACCTTTCTGCCTTCCCTTCTTTGCTTAGAACTGGGCTGCCATCTGAGCTCTTGATATTCATACACGTGGTTCTCTTCTCTCCAAAGGTCTCTTTAATTTTCCTGTAGGCAGTATCTATCTTACCCCTAGTGAGATAAGCTTCTACATCCTTACATTTGTCCTCTAGCCATCCCTGTTTAGCCATTTTGCACTTCCTGTCGATCTCATTTTTGAGACGTTTGTATTCCTTTTTGCCTGCTTCATTTACTGCATTTTTATATTTTCTCCTTTCATCAATTAAATTCAGTATCTCTGCTGTTACCCAAGGATTTCTATAAGCCCTCGTCTTTTTACCTACTTGATCCTCTGCTACCTTCACTATTTCACATCTCAAAGCTACCCGTTCTTCTTCTGCTGTATTTCTGTCCCCCATTCTTGTCAATTGTTCCCTAATGCTCTCCCTGAAACTCTGTACTACCTCTGGTTTAGTCAGTTTATCCAGGTCCCATCTCCTTAATTTCCCACATTTTTGCAGTTTCTTCAGTTTTAATCTACAGGTCATAACCAATAAATTGTGGTCAGAGTCCACATCTGCCCCTGGAAATGTCTTACAACTTAAAACCTGGTTCCTAAATCTCTGTCTTACCATTATATAATCTATCTGATACCTTTTAGTATCTCCAGGGTTCTTCCACGTATACAACCTTCTTTCGTGATTCTTAAACCAAGTGTTAGCTATGATTAAGTTGTGCTCTGTGCAAAATTCTACTAGGCGGCTTCCTCTTTCATTTCTTATCCCCAATCCATATTCACCTACTATGTTTCCTTCTCTCCCTTTTCCTACACTCGAATTCCAGTCACCCATTACTATTAAATTTTCGTCTCCCTTCACTAGTCAGATATCAGCATGAGAAGTAGGAAACATTAAATGTCTAAATAATTGCGCATCTAAAGTTTTATTTTATGTTATTTTTAAATTTCAATTTTTTTGCATATTTTCATGTGTAAAATATGTACTACAGCTGGTGCACTTGCACATTCTTGTTAACACAGTCTCTTAAACTAACCCCAAAGCCGAAATATCTGTGTCGAAATATATTTCACACTTAGTGTAAATGAAGATGTATCAGACAGAGGTGGATAAACAAGGCTGCAATTAGATAACACTACAAGAAAGAAACCCAATTTAATATACATCCTTACTTATGATGACAATACTAGTAATGTAGATATAAAAGTACTTTTTACTCAAGAAAATGAGTGAGTATGTCACTGTTAGTCACACTTTAACTATTAATCTGCAAAGAAGGAGAGCCATATGGTACAATCAAGACATTTCCATTCCAAAGCCGTATACCAATCAGATTGGATTCGATTGGATTGTTTGGGAGAAGAGACCAAAGAGCGAAGTCACTGGTCTCATCAGATTAGGGAAGGATGTGGAAGGATGTCGGCCTTGCCCTTTCAAAGGAACCACCCCGGCACGTGCCTGGAGCGATTTAGGGAAATCACAGAAAACCTAAATCCGGATGGCTGGATGCAGGATTAAACCGTTGTCCTCCTGGATGCGAGTCCAGTGTGCTAACCACTGCACCACCTCACCCGGTATACCAACCAGACAATATCGCCGTGAGCACTTAAGTGATCAACGCACCAATGCACCAGGTTGGAAATACCTATTTTGTAAAATATTGTGTCCTGCTACATACACTACTGGCCATTAAAATTGCAACACCAAGAAGAAATACAGATGATAAACGGGTATTCATGGAACAAATATATTATACTAGAACTGACATGTGATTACATTTTCATGCAATTTGGGTGCATAGATCCTGAGAAACCAGTACCCAGAACAACCACCTCTGGCTGTAATAACGGTCCTGATTTGCCTGGGCATTGAGTCAAACAAGAGCTTGGATGGCGTGTACAGGTACAGCTGCCCATGCAGCTTCAACACGATACCACAGTTCATCAAGAGTAGTGACTGGCGTATTGTGACGAGCCAGTTGAACGGCCACCATTGACCAGATGTTTTCAACTGGTGAGAGATCTGAAGAATATGCTGGCCAGGGCAGCAGTCGAACATTTTCTGTATCCAGAAAGGCCCGTACAGGACTTGCAACATGCGGTCATGCATTATCCTGCTGAAATGTAGGGTTTCGCAGGGATCAAATGAAGGGTAGAGGCACGGGTCATAACACATCTGAAATGTAACATCCCCTGTACAAAGTACCGTCAATGGGAACAAGAGGTCACCGTGACGTGTAATCAATGGTACCCCATACCACGATGCCAGCTGATACGTCAGTATGGCGATGACGAATACACACTCACAATATGCGTTCACCATGATGTCGCCAAACATGGATGCGACGATCGTGATGCTGTAAACAGAACCAGGATTCATCCGAAAAAATGATGTTTTGCCATTCGTGCACCCAGGTTCGTCATTGAATACACCATCGCAGGCACTACTGTCTATGATGCAGCGTCAAGGGTAACCGCAGCCATGGTCTCCGAGCTGATAGTCCATACTGCTACAAACACTGTCTAACTGTTCGTGCAGATGGTGGTTGTCTCGCAAACGTGCCCATCTGTTGACTCATGGATCGAAACGTGGCTGCACGATCCGTTACAGCAATGCGGAGAAGATGCCTGTCATCTCGACTGCTAGTGATAGGAGGCTATTGGGATCCATCACGGTATTCCGTATTACCCTCCTGAACCCACCGATTCCATATTCTGCTAACAGTCATTGGATATCGACCAACGCGAGCAGTAATGTCGCGAGACAATAAACCGCAATCACGATAGGCTACAATCCGACCTTTACTGAAGTCGGAAACGTGATGGTACGCATTTCTCCTCCTCACACGAGGCGTCACAACAACGTTTCACCATGCAACGCCGGTCAACTGCTGTTTGTGTATGAGAAATTGGTTGGAAACTTTCCTTATGTCAGCATGTTGTAATTGTCACCACTGGCGCCAACCTATTGTGAATGCTCTGAAAAAATTATCTGCATATCACAGCATCTTTTTCCTGACGGTTAAATTTCGCGTCTGTAGCACATCATCTTCGTAGTGTAGAAATTTTAATGGCCAGTAGTGTATATGAAGAGGTCCGTATCTGCCTGCTGCACATCCTCGTCTGACAGAAATATCCAACCTTTCAAGGACTTTAAGGGACCAAAGGTGTGACAACTGCATGGGAAGAAATCTGGACTTTAGGGCAGGTGCTCGACTGTCTCCCACTTGAGCTAGCAAAATTTCCACTTTGCAACATTTGTGATATAGGGTGCTATGAGGTGGCAGCATCAGCAGGTACACAATACCACAATGGTGCTTTTTGACACACACATTCTTCATTCTTTATGGATGCCTAACCGATGTGGGTTGCACATTGGGCCTGTTTGGACACATTTGGTAATATTGTGACCATAGTTCAAGTTTCTACACTTACTGCATGCATGTCTGAAGGACACCTCAAACGGTAACTTTTTGATTGCCCTTATACTGACACCTGTTATACATCGGCTTTCATAAATTTTCTGAGATGAAATGCAATTTTGCGCTTTATTTTCTCAGCCATCAATGTAGTATTCTCAATCTCAATTTCCTCTTTGTAGCCAACTAGTTTGATGAGGTTTTTCCACTTCAAATGACTAAGCACACTTATGTATTACACAAGTTATTAATTATTTTTAGTCATTTCAGGATAGCTCTAAGTTGAAAACCAGTTTGTAACACATACTTGTGGAATAATACACAGTTACATTAGCTCTTCAAACTTAAACATTCCACAGTTGTCACGAATTCTAGGAACAGATCATCAGTGATGTAATCAAACAATAATCTCTCAGCCTAATTGTCGTTGTTGTTGTTGTTGTTGTTGTTGTTGTTGTCTTCAGTCCAGAGACTGGTTTGATGCAGCTCTCCATGCTACTCTATCCTGTGCAAGCTTCTTCATCTCCCAGTACTTACTGCAGCCTACATCCTTTTGAATCTGCTTAGTGTATTCACCTATTGGTCTCCCTCTACGATTTTTACCCTCCACGCTCCCCTCCAATACCAAATTGGTGATCCCTTGATGCCTCAGAATATGCCCTACCAACTGATCCCTCCTCCTAGGCAAGTTGCGCCACAACTTTCTCTTCTCCCCAATTCTATTCAATACGTCCTCATTAGTTATGTGATCTAACCATCTAATCTTCCGCATTCTTCTGTAGCACCACATTTTGAAAGCTTCTATTCTCTAATTGTCCCAACTATTTATTGTCCATGTTTCACTTCCATATATTGCTACACTCCATACAAATACTTTTAGAAACAACTTCCTGACACTTCAGAAACGCTTTCCTTGCCATTGCCAGTCTACATTTTATATCTTCTCTACTTTGACCATCATCAGTTATTTTGATCCCCAAATAGCAAAACTCCTTTACTACTTTAAGTGTTTCATTTCCTAATCTAATTCCCTCAGCATCACTTAATTCGACTATCCTTGTTTTGCTTTTGTTGATGTTCATCTTATATCCTCCTTTCAAGACACTATCCATTCCATTCAACTGCCCTTCCAAGTCCTTTGCTGTCTCTGACAGAATTACAAAGTCGTCGGTGAATCTCAAAGTTTTTATTTCTTCTCCATGGATTTTAATACCTACTCCAAATTTTTCTTTTGTTTCCTTTACTGCTTGCTCAATATACTGATTGAATAACATCAGGGAGAGACTGCAACCCTGTCTCACTCCCTTCCCAACCACTGCTTCCCTTTTATACCCCTCGACTCTTGTAACTGCCATCTGGTTTCTGTATAAATTGTAAATAGCCTTTCACTCTCTGTATTTTACCCCTGCCACCTTTAGAATTTGAAAGAGTATTCCAGTCAACATTGTCAAAAGCTTTCTCTAAGTCTACAAATGCTAGAAACGTAGGTTTACCTTTCCTTAATCTTTTTTCTAAGATAAGTCTTAAGGTCAGTATTGCCTCACGTGTTCCAGTATTTCTACGGAATCCAAACTGGTCTTCCCCAAGGTTGGCTTCTACTAGTTTTTCCATTCGTCTGTAAAGAATTCGTGTTAGTATTTTGCAGCTATCAGTTTAATAATTTACACATCTGTCAACACCTGCTTTCTTTGGGATTGGAATTATTATATTCTTCTTGAAGTCTGAGGGTATTTCACCTGTCTCATACATCTTGCTCACCAGATGGTAGAGATTTGTTAGGTCTGGGTCTGCCAAGGCTGTCACAAGTTGTAATGGAATCTGGTCTACTCCCGGGGCCTTGTTTCGACTCAGGTCTTTCAGTGCTCTGTCAAACTCTTCACACAGTATCATATCTCCCATTTCACCTTCATCTACCTCTTCTTCAATTTCCATAATATTGTCCTCAAGTGCATCGCCCTTGTATAGACCCTCTATATACTCCTTCCACCTTTCTGCTTTCCCTTCTTTGCTTCTTTTCCATCTGAGCTCTTTATGTTCATACAAATGGTTCTCTTATCTCCAAAGGTCTCTTTAATTTTCCTGTAGGCAGTATCTATCTTAACTCTAATGATACATGCTTCTACATCCTTATATTTGTCCTCTAGCCAGCCCTGCTTAGCCATATTTCACTTCCTGTCAATCTCATTTTTGACACATTTGTATTCCTTTTTTCCTGCTTCATTTACTGCATTTTTATATTTTCTCCTTTCATCAATTAAATTCAGTATATCTGCTGTTACCCAAGGATTTCTATAAGCCCTCGTCTTTTTACCTACTTGATCCTCTGCTACCTTCACTATTTCACATCTCAAAGCTACCCGTTCTTCTTCTGCTGTATTTCTGTCCCCCATTCTTGTCAATTGTTCCCTAATGCTCTCCCTGAAACTCTGTACTACCTCTGGTTTAGTCAGTTTATCCAGGTCCCATCTCCTCAATTTCCCACCTTTTTGCAGTTTCTTCAGTTTTAATCTACAGGTCATAACCAATAGATTGTGGTCAGAGTCCACATCTGCCCCTGGAAATGTCTTACAATTTAAAACCTGGTTCCTGAATCTCTGTCTTACCATTATATAACCTATCTGATACCTTTTAGTATCTCCAGGGCTCTTCCATGTATACAACCTTCTTTCATGATTCTTAAGCCTAGTGTTAGGTATGATTAAGTTGTGCTCTGTGCAAAATTCTACTAGGTGGCTTCCTCTCATTTCTTAGCCCCAATCCATATTCACCTACTACGTTTCCTTCTCTCCCTTTTCCTACTACCGAATTCCAGTCACCCATGACTATTAAATTTTCGTCTCCCTTCACTATCTGAATAATTTCTTTTATCTCATCATACGTTTCATCAATCTCTTCGTCATCTGCAGAGCTAGTTGGCATATAAACCTGTACTACTGCGGTAGGCGTGGGCTTCGCATCTATCGTGGCCTAATTATTTTACACAGTATGTTACATTTGTTTACCATGTGGGATAACTGTTAGTCCTTGCACCAATTTATGATCCTTAGCATCTTCGTGCATTTCGATAAAATAATGTGGTGTTGCTAGTTCTTCAGATACAGCACCAATATCCATTACCAACCTCTTAATTTCCAGCCTTATACAAGTAATGGCATGTTACACTTTCTTGAGATACATCCAGAACTAATTTAACACTGTTCATTGATAGTTATCAAGAGGATTTTAATTACACGAAAGGTCTTCAATCCAGCTGGAAAAGTGCTTCAATATTTCACACACTCTTAATCCATTCATGAAGTGACACTGCAAAACTGTAATGTCTTTACAAAATCATGCCTTCCATTACTATAAACCATGTTAGCCAAGTTGCAACATGTTGCTCTGTCTTACTACAGACTCATGGCAGAAAAGTAATTTCAAAAAGCAAGTGCTCTGAGCCAGTATCTAATTGGCATCCTGTCAGGTCTTGTGGCTTGACTCTATTTAGTAGTTTAAGTTTATTTTCAATCAGTCAATTAGTTCTGTCATTTCAGTATTCATACCGAGTTGCTGCTTTAGTGACACGATTTTCAGAGCAACCTTTTTAAAAGAACCATTCAGGATATGACCTTGTGTCATTCTGTTTCAGTGCCAGCAGGATTGACAGCGGTTTGTCTAGATGACAAAGCCATAACTAACTTAACTGCCAAAAGCTCCCAAGCAGTTTCATTTTACATCATGTAAGTAAGCACATGAAATTCATTGAAATCTTCCACTGCTCTCCTTGCATGCATTTTCCCACCTTCTGCTTTGATTTTTAACAAAGCTATTGCTTTTATTCTGTAGAAGCTTCCTCTGCTTTTTTTTTTTAAAAAAAATGGTTTCTCTAATATTGCTTTTAAACACTCCCATGACTCCCTCACAATAATGACCGACACATACCATGTGTTGGTGGTTGCACATACTCTTAACACTATGCCGTCCAGTGACACCACAGTGGTGTCATATGCACAGTATCGCTCAGTGGCTGGCAACAATACAGTGGTGTCATGAGCATAGTACCGTGCAGTTGCCGGCGACAGCACTTTAGTATCTTTCAGATTCTGTTGGTGTTTTGTTTAGGTAACAATAAGTTACACACATCAACAAGTATGTGCCCTTTCATCATGGCAAATTAAAGAGACTATAGGACTATTTATGAAGAATGCGTGGACATCTTGTCTGACTTCAGTAGACTTCGCCGACTGGGAGGAAGACACTGAATATCAAAAAATTTAAAGTGAAGCAGAATCGTCTGAAGATAGTGAAATACATCCAAGAAGAATTCTGCGAATACTACAGTTGCCAACTGATTCGGATGAATCAGAGGAAGATGACAGTGCACAGTGGTCAGACTGATCTACTGAGGACCAATAATAAACTTTAAATATCACCTGGTTGAAACATATTTCCCAAAGATACACAGAGCATCGAGGATATCATAGAATTGTGTATTGGAAATTATCTATTTGATTATATTAGCAACGAAACCAACAAGTACTACAGTCAAAATTGCAACAGAAGGAAATTGGATTTAAAAAATTCCAAGTTTGTCAATGTTACGGGACCCAAAATTAGAAAATCTGAAAGATGCTGTGTTTGGTGCTGTTTACAAAAATAGCTTAACTGCACAGTGTATTCTGAATGTGGCCCCTGAGACACTACCTGTGGTGGAACATGCTGTTTCTCAATTTCGACTTGTGGTAGAAAATGTTGGACACAACATTAAACACATCTTGCACATGTCATGTTGTTGCTGTCTTCAGTCCAGAGACTGGTTTGATGCAGCTCTCCGTGCTACTCTATCCTGTGCAAACTTCGTCTCCCAGTACCTACTAAAACCTACATCATTCTGAATCTGCTTAGTGTATTCACCTCTGTGTCCCTCTGTGCGATTTTTATCCCGCACACTGCCCTTAAATACTAAACTGGTGTCATGAAAGTTAAAAAATAGTTTCTTTTTTTGTAGTTTTTGCCTCAGGACAACTGAAAACTGGTTTTCCCATCCAACCTTGCTGTGGTGAATGGGCTTATCAAACAAACAGTGCCCCAACAGTTGAATGCCAAACTTGTGCAGTCATGCATACTTCACAGTACAAATGGTTTAATGTGCAACTCACACTATAGTTGGTCTATTGAGATTCCCCCGTCATTTGTAGCAAATTTTTATTTCCATAATATTTCCCCCCCTTCTTTGATAATGTTCCATACAAATTCTACGGTATTTTAAAAAAAAAGGAGAATTTTACAGGGTCTCTCCCCTATGTTGACCGGCACATTTTCCCTTGTGCTTCTGCATACGTTAGCAATATGTACATGGAGACAGGCCCAACAAATACTGCTCATCATATGTTTCATGTGACACTTAGTGTCGATTGTAAATGTCTATTTCTCATTGCAAACAAAATAATTTTTAAAGAGGACTTCTATGTGCCCCTTTGATTGAGTGGCCCCAGATTAGTCCGTTTTATTTACCTGTATTAACAGAGACAGTAAAACACTAAGAAGGATCAGTACTCTAGCAGTGACAGCATCACAATGGCCCATGCTGATTGCTACCATCCTGCAGCAGCACTGCTTAGTTACTGCTGGTGTACTTTTTATTCTTAATGTTTTACTGTCTGTTAATACCCATTTACCATGATTTCCATATTGAATGTTAATTACATTCATGACTGTAATGATTTTTTTACACCTCTACTATGGAACCTATGAAGTCTTCGTACAGCTGTCTCATTCAACACTTTGACCAGAAGAAGCACTGTGTGAGCTATATTGTAAAAATGGTTTCCCTTCACAAGAAAGCCCAGTGTCTTGCGTGACTAACAGAAACCAGATCACTGATTATTGTCTAGCGAAAATTCATGTCTCATTATGGAAAGAAAGCACTTTATGTCAAGTCAATCGGAAAATGGAAACTTTTTTAGTGACAGGGTCAGTTCAGAAATAGACACACAATGGTAGACTATCTGTTTCGGAGGAGACTGCAATCAGTTCAAACCACATTCACAAGTTTGCCACAAATGTATTAGATAAGCTCCGCAGGAGCTTCAAGTGTCAAAGAGTATAGTGCATAATGTGGTTTGCAAATGATTAATTTTATGTGTATCAGATCCAAATTGCACAGGCATTACAACCAGATGATTGTCCAAAATGTGAACAATTTTCAATGGACATGCTGAATTGTTTGAATGAGGACAACAATTTCTTGAAATTGTCTGTTTTTCTGATGAGGCAACATTTCATGTTTGTGACTAAGTTAACTGCCATAGTGTCCAGATCTAGGGATCAGAAAATCCTCATGTCTAACAGGAACACATTCAGGACAGTCCTAAAGTTAGTGTGGTGTGGTGTGGATTAGTGTGAGATCAACTATTTTTTCTTCCTTGAAACCACTGTGATATGTTTACCTAGACATGTTTGTGAATTAAACAGCAATTCCTAATATTGTGAAATTGCAACAAGTCAGAGATACCAACGGCACAATCACATCACACATGTTGCAGAATGTGTGACAAGAGTCTGAATACTGACTTGATATTTCGCAAGTTAACAGAGTTGCACATGATGAACTGATTTAAATGTTGAAGAGTATTACCTGTGTTAAATGTTTAAGGTTCAAAACTTAATGACTAGAGGCATATGCTATATAAGATATGTTTCAATTACTATATGCAATAATGAGTTACATTGTTTTGTTATCAGGGTAAACATTTATGACAACAATTTCAAGATGTATGCGGGCAGCCAGAACAAAGATACTTTTAACAAATTTAAAATAAACAGGAAGATAACACCAATAAGGAGAGCAAATTTTAAGCAGTAAGATCACTGACCATTTTTTGAAATATAACAATACACACCACAAAAAACTTAGTAAAATATAATGAGATTACATACTCAGATATTAAGTTAAATTCTTAAAAGCACCACAGCAACTCTAAGATTAAGGATACGACAATGACAAATTCAGCCTTCTCATAATCCTGTGTACTAAATCCCAAGATGTTAATCTCGCAAAAAATAATAACAGTGTATATAATATTCTGGACAGAAACCTAATATTATTGAAACACAGGGCTGTAATCCTTATAATCTGCAAAAATAAAGTGACTATTCTTTGGCTTACAATGAAAAGTTGCTTTCTTTGGGATAAATTTGGAAAAAGAAATTATTCATACCTAGCAATGTAATCCATTCTCTGAAAAGCACTAATCCCACAGACATTAATAAATTTAGATTTACTTGAACTATATGAAAACATGAATACCAATGCAGTGGACACTACGCTTAAATAAAAAATAACATTTTCCCTAAAAATATCTTCATTAACTATTTACATCTTTAATTACTATGTTCATTCTAAGGAATCAAGATGTTCAGAATAATCACCGATTTTATCTATTTTGCAATCACTGCTTCCAGCAGCAAATTGTATCAACCCTAGTAATGTATATGTTATAATTTTGCTATTTGCTGTGAATACAGTTTTTCAGCAACACAGTCCAAAATAATTGTAAGGATAACCAATAATATATACACTGAAGCACCAAAGAAACTGGTATAGGCATGCATATTATAATACACAGATATGTAAACAGGCAGAATACAGTGCTGCAGTTGGCAATGCCTATACAAGACAACAAGTGTCTAGCACACGTTTAATCAGTTACTGTTGTTACAATCACAGGTTATCAAGATTTAAGTGAGTTTGAACATGGTGTTATAGTCTGCACACGAGCAATGGGACACAGCATCTCTAAGATAGTGTTGAAGTGAGGATTTTCCCACATTACCATTTCACAAGCGTACCATGAATATCAAGAATCTGGTAAAACATCAAATATCTGACACTGTTGTGGCTGGAAAACGATTCTGCAAGAACGGGACCAACGATGATTGAAGAGAACCCAGTATTCCACCAATAAACTGGAGTCTGCCACCTCCTTTACCCTCAACTGAGCCTACGTGATCATTCCACTTTATATCTGTATGGAGTGTTACAAGTTTACATTTTATAACATTTAAAGCAAGTTGACAAGTTGCAGCACTTTGAAATCTTTTAAGATCTGACTGTAGACCTATCAGCTTCTTTCAGACAGTACTTCATTACAGATAACTACATCATCTGCAAGAAGTCTGATGTTACTATTCATATTGTCAGCAAAGTCATTAATATACAACAGCAAGGGTCCCAACACATTTCCCTGGGGTACACCCGAAGTTACTTCTACATCTGACAATGACTATATCCAAGGTAACATGCTGCATTCTCCCTATCAAAAAGTCCTCAATCCAGTCCCAAATTTCACTTGATGCCTCATACGATTGCAGTTTTGACAATGAGCATGGCTGTGGTACCAAGTCAAATGCTCTTTTTAAATCAATAAATATTACATTTACCCGACTGCATTCATCGAAAGCTTTCAGTATGTCATGTGAGAAAAGTGCGAGTTTGGCTTCACATGATCAATGTATTCTGAACACACACTGGTTGGCATCAAGGTGGTCATTTCGCTCAAGACACCTCATTATGTTTGAGCTCAGAACATCATCTAAGATTCTACAACAAATTTACATTAAGGATACAGGACAGTAGTTTTTTAGATCACTTTTGCTATCCTTATTGTAGATGGGTGTGACCTATGCTCTCTTCCAACTACTGGGCACCATTGTGTGTTCGAGGAATTTACAATACATTATATTTGGTAGATGGGAGAACTCTGCCACAAATTCAGTATATCTGACTCACCGAGATATGGCACTGATTTTTTTTTATTTAGTTTACTGAATATATATTTTTTTCTGCTTGTCTTAGTTGTCCTTTGCACTCTGGTAATCATTGTTGCCACAACTGCATCATGGTCACTGATACCAGTTTTGATGTGAACAATATATTGGACTTTATATTGGAATCAGTGAGCTCCAACATCAGCGAACAATCTACATTAATCAGCAGAGAAATGTTCAAATGATTTCTAGACATGTACAGGACTACGACATTCACGGACCAAGAAGTGTTATTTTCTGACAATGAAGAGGTTGCGAGTCCTACCGACGCAAGCCACGATGAAAGCGACTCACAGAAAAAACAAAAAATAGAAATAACACCTATTTCTTCAGATTCTAATGAAGGAGATGGAGATGAGTGGACCAGAAACCTATATGCAGTGAAAGTCAAGGCCGTGGCTATAGCAGAACTTCATCCAATGTGGTCATTTAAAACCGTTACAAAAACCTTCAACGAGATTATTGGAAAGCAAAATTCTGCTGTCAAAGTGGAAATTCCAAATCACAGTAGGGGGGACGTGAAATGATAAACTGGAAGTAATCAATTTGTATGTTTACGACCAGTTTATCGAGGCGAGAGACCAGAGAGCAGGCCTCGTAACAACATGGATGCTCCAACAGTAGGCAATGGCTGCTGCTTTTCAGTTCCTGGAAGGAAATTTTTGACTCCAAAGTGTCAGAATCTTGGGTTCATCACTTCAAATTGATGCAAGGGATATCTCAATGGCATGAAACAAAACATGTCTGTGAGAAAGACAAGAGAGCTTTTGGCGAGCTTCTGGAAATCGCTACAAAATATCAGCAGCAAACAAGCAATATAATCATGAGATTCAACCCTGACTATATCAAATACAGATCAAACAGGATGTGAATATAAAATAAGCAGCTGGCGCACTTTGTCCCACAAAGGTGAAAAAGTCACCGACATTGCTGTGGGACAAAAAAACTAAATTGATGCACTCATATACGGCGCAATATGCAATCACATTGTCTGGAAAACTGCTGCCTAAAGTATTTGTTTGCCTGCAAGAAGTGACTGGAATGTTCGGCCCCTCGAGTCTGAAAAGACGTCAACTGATGTATGTAGAAATACCAAAATGTTCACCTCATGTCGACAAAGTCCAGAAACTGCACAAACAAACGGACGGAGAGTTTCTGGATGAAGTAATTCAACCATACATGGAAAATAATCAGTTCCTCTACATCGTTGACTCCTGAGTGGGCAAATCTCCACAGACTTGCATTAAATGAAATTCAATGGTGAAGATGGCCTAGCAACTTTTACTCCATCAGTGATACCACCGCGAATTACGCAGTTTTGTCAGCCATGCAATGTATATTTTTATCACCAAGTAAAGAATTACATTCACCGCTTCCAAAATGCTCCGTACCTGTTGCAACACAATGTAGAAATTACATCCAGGGAGGACATGGTAAAAATCTATTCGCTGGTACATGATCAACTGCTGGCTCCGATATATAAAAATATGATAAGGGACGTGAATAAAAGCATTCTTTTCAATTTTCGGATAGCTTGCTTGGATTTTCAGATGTACCTACAATTTCATTGTTAATATTGTTACAGATATGACTGGCGTGCCGTGAAGCTGGATCCATCGCAAAAAGAAGTATTTTGTAACATCAATGCAGTGACGTTTCCTGCGGACTTGAAAAAATACAGACGCGATTGCGACAAAAATGAACGTGCATTTGTACAATGTTCGTGGTGTCTAAAGTACAAATGTTTTGATTGTTTTTATAAAAAAGTATCATTCGTCGGAAAGTACTCGTCAAAACAGGAAATATCGATGAAGTTTCCATTAAATGAAACATTTTTAATCCACCATTCGTTGGTATTTTTTTTAATATATTCCCTGCCTCAACAGAACAAAATTAAAAATACAATGAAAAAACTGAAAAATAATAAAATATTTCAAGAAATTACATTACAGTTAATTTCCTGTTAAAATAAAATAAAATACAAAACATTGAAACAAAATTTGACATTCAATGTGTAATTTTGATTTATAGAGGCTTGTAATTCTTTTTAATCAATTCCTTGTGAAATTTTCATGATTAATTATAAATTAAAACAGGCATTCGGGGGGAAAAAGGTAGCATAGATGGGTCTCTAACACCAGGGTCACCTGGACTGGAGTATCGCTCACTTGCCACTCTACTACTTGCTTACTTGCCACAATAATGAAACTTTTCTGTATATAAAGAGCTGCCCAAACTTTAACTAGCAATATTTCAAAAACATGGCTGTCGTGGCACCTATTTTAGGGTGCGATAGGTGCCTACCCACACTACAAGCAGGCGAAGTGGGAGCTCATAACTATGCCCCTCCCAGAAGGTTCAACTACCGAGGTTAGTTGAACTACCCAAGTCAAGTCTACCAGTGTATTATTACAAGCAGCAGTTGAGATTAGGACAGATCCAGCATGATTGTGTTAATACGATTTGCAATCAGCAACAAGTGATAGGTTCAAATGTTTCACCTTACATGCATTCCCATCAACCTGTGCAACCTTGGGGAGGTGGGGAGAACCCTAATCCTAGCAAGCAGGTTTACATTGGGATTATTCTGTAAACATTACTAAAGTAGTAGTTGTGAACTGCTATGACCAAGTTAGGCTTTCAGGTGCCAACTGTTTGGAACTGAATGGGAGTAAAATAATTATTAATGGGGCAGATGAACACAACAGGGCAGACCCTTCACCTGCTAGCCTCTGTTACAGGGGAAACAGTTTAACATTAAACAGCCACATTTCTACTGGTCAGAGGCCATAAGCAATCATTCCAGTAAGAAATCTGACCTACTTGAATGAAATGCTGGTTCCTAACCTTACACCAGCTAATAGACATGCAAAAGGGATGTTTTTCAGCACATTAAATGCTTTCACACATACAGCAATATCGTGAGCAGCAGCAGCAGCACACGATCAAGGCCATAAGTATCACAGCCACAGACACCGTGTTTGTTTTGATTGATCTGCAAAGCCTTTGTCTATCTTCGGTGGAGGGAATCTTGTCAGTGCAATCCTCCAGTACATTAGACGTTGCTGAACTGGATAGCTGTTTGTACATGAGGTGGGCAGATAAAATTGTGATTTTGAAGACAAGGAACCTAGAATGCAGAGGGAATGTGGAACTTCTGAGCTTCCCTTCATAATATAAGCGGAAAATTGTTAATCTTGGTCATAACAATGCATGTGAAGTCTTCTGTTGCAGAATGGTCAGGGATTAAGACCACAGATCTAGGTCTTCCCAAAGAGAGGAAGTAATTAATGCCATCTGTAATTTTGGGTTTTCCTGGGTGAGCAGCAGCTCCACTGCAGAAGTATGAACTGGTCTGCTGCGTATTTACACACCACTGTGACACGAAGTTGTTGATCAGTACATGCCTGGAAGCAATGTATCGGCACACAAAGTATGCTATTCATCACTAAAAATACCCTCCAATTCTAGCACTGTTATTTGCAGTATGGAAGCACTATCCATGACACTGAGTCCATGCCAAGTATCTAGCAAACTATAGGCAAGCCATCAGCCAATGCTGGTCTGGCCAGCCATCTACAGCAGACCAGTTCACAGTTATAAATCTGCACTTGGGAACTTAGAATGACATGACAGACGAGTCATCCCCAGGCTCCACAGCCTCAATGAACTCTTGTCTTGGAGGGTAGGAATTCACAGCCATCCATCAATATCAGGGCAAGCTGCTTCTAACCCAGTAGCAGTGGACACGGATGAAAATTAAATGGACTAGCACTACTCACTAACGGTCACACAGTGCTAACTCATGCATCCACTGCCGAGTGGAGTAAACAGTGTCAGCAAAGCAGGATTTGAACATCAAACAGCCATCCCACTGCTGCGATCATCTGACATCAACAGCATCGCCCGTACCACAGTTTTACTATCCACTCCTCGGCACCATCTCTTTCACAACAGCCACTCTACCACCTCTACATCGCAGCAGCCCCACTCCTAACAGGTTGGTATAATACTAGAAGTATCTCAACTATGCTTTTACAACACTGTAGAAAGGCATATTCCTACATGTATTCCACGAGTGGAAAGGCTGGGTGTCACCTTCTTAGGTTTCTGTATCACTTCACTTTTTAGATTCCTGCAGCTTATCTACCAGGTGGCTTCAAACGTGTATATTTACTCCCACACAGACAGCAGGATGTACTCATTTCTGTCACATACTTTATATGATACTGCGTTGCCAGTAACAGCTGTGGCAGCATTGAAATATGGTCATATCTGAGCAGTGATGTGGAAACATGATATAAAGCTCCACAAACACTGCAAATGGTACCACTAAGCAAGGTACTGGTTTTAATATTTTTTCCTGTGTAACCCAGGCAACACCTAAAACCAAGGGCACACTGCTTCTGAAGGCTTTTTATCACCATTAGTGAACTGAAAAGGCTTCCTTAGGGGCCTTCCTGTTTAAAAGGCATTTCTTGGTGCAGTCTTTCTGATTTAGCCTCGATACCCACACATTGCTGCTGGCATTGAGATCTTTCTAAAAGCAACCAATGAATAAGGTACCTGAATTTCCATCTTTCCACGGCCAACCAAAGGCATAAAAATTAATTATCACGATAATATGAGAGGAACACCCATTAAATTTGTGTTTACTATGACTTGTCCTCTTGTATCATTTGCTGGAACAAAGGGCTTTGACAAAGCATCACAAGTGGATTCAATTGTGTGCTGTTGCCTTCAACTCTCCCCATGGTGTTGCTGCTTATGTTGCTTCTCTGTCCACTGACCACCTCCAGATTAACCTGTTTTGCTCTTCTGAAATGGCCCTGGGACTTTCAATTCAGGGCTTGTGATTTTACTGCCGTCTGATTTTTGCACAGCATATGTCCAACCCACTTCCATTTGCTTGCCGTTATTAGTAAATCCAAAGGCTTCTTATTTGTGATTCTCCAGCTCTGCACTGGATATTACATTCAGCCAAAATACTCTCAAGACTCTTGGTAAGCACCAGTTTATAAAAGTCTATTTTCTTGATAAATGATTTTTGTCATCATCTGGGTTTTGTACCCATACAGCAGCACTGATTTTGCATTGCCATTAACGTTCGAAGTTTTGTTCACAGGGAAATCTCATTGTTTTCCCAGATGGGATGCACTTGGATGAAGGGTGCATTTGCTTCAGACATTCTCCTTGGCTCCTCCAATTTTGGTCACAATGCTTCCAGGATACTTAAAAGTCTAACATCCTCTACAATACTTCCATTTATTTGGAACTTTCCATCAGACACATTTAGCTGTAGATTTGGTCTTTCTCACATTTACAGTTAAACTAACCCTCTGGGGCAATCTGGCAGAAGGATTGGGGTTTGCCAAATGCCTAGAGAACATTAGCCACTATCAGATGTAGTGCCAAAATGAAGTATGGAGGAGGTGGTGTGATGGTATGGGTGTGTTTTTCCACAGTTAGGATGTGGCCCCCTTATTGTGCTTAAGAAAATGCTAACTGTTGAAGGATATGAACTCATTTTACAGCACTATGTTATGCATACAGTACAAGAACAGTTTGGAGACAAGTGATTGTATCAGCATGACAGTGAGCTTTGTCATAAAGCAGCATCTGTAAGGCAATGGTTTGTGGACACGAAAATTCCTGAAATGATCTGGCCCACCAAGAGTCCTGACCAGTGAACACCTTTGGGACGAGTTAAAATGTTGACTTCACTCTAGGTCCCAGCTTCCATCATCACTATGTTTGTTAGTTTCAGCTCCTTGAGGAAGAATGGGCTGCCATTCCACCACAGACATTCACACAACCTATTGACATTGCACACAGCAAAGTTCAATATAGAACGTCTTCACCCTTTGCCTTTATGACTGCTTGAAGTCCATTAATAAGTCTCCAGATACTTTCGATCAAACAATGTTTACAGAACCAAAGCCCTGTAATTAGTCTTTGACACTCCAGCTTATCCTTCTCTTGTCCTCATTTGTCTCATCACTTTCTCCATCATACTTGATACGAAAAATGGCAGCACAACAGAACCCTGTTTTATCCCTGACTTCATGCTACTAGTTTTCAGTTTTCCTTTGTGTATTACTTTGCAGCCGTATCCATTACACATTTCCTGCTTTATTTTCAGAATCTTACCACTTATACCATGACATGGTTCTCCACATGCTGCTTCTTGAAACAAGCAACTGTCAAACTCTGAACACTAAATAAATTCCATAAACTGTTCAATAATGATTCAAAGTACATTAATGTAGTCTACACAGGCTTGGTTCTTAAAAAACCAGTTGGTTCTCTTTGCAGGTGGGTTTCAAGGTAGTTCATTTTATTTCAGAAGATCCATGACAACACTTTACAAGGTAAGAATAAAAACATGATCACCCTACACTTTTTGCCACTTGTCAAGTTTCCCGTCTTTGTTAAGATTTACCATGATGCCCATATTCCATTCTTTGGGCACTACTATTTCGCACTCTTTTCGAACAGACTGTATAACAGATTTTCATTGAAATGATTTTTGAACACTGCCCAGCAAAGCCACACTTTGTTTAATGGCAGCTAACCACACCCCAGTTAGGCATTGCACTCTTGATTTTTCCAGGTATTTATTATTCATCTCGTGGACTACATTTTTCCACTCCGGACAATTGGAAAATTGGGATTAACATTCTGAATGTAGTGCTAGAGGGGTACAAGTAAAGTAATTTGACTATGGTGGTGGTGGTGGTGGTGGGGGGGGGGGGGGGGGGGGTTACAAGTTTGGGCATATAAATTAACTTCAGTGTGGAAGATGTTTCTTATGTGCTGAATATCTTTATTCCATTTCCTTGGCACTGTATCATCTTTATTTAAAAATGTTGCTCAATTAAATTTTGAGCAACAATTCAATACAGAGAGGCACTGGTGCAAACCACAAAGTTAAGAATGAGTGTTACGGAATGTCAGATGTCTTTCACAGGCAGCACAACTAACCACCAATGCTTTTCTACAGTCCATGAAAGGAATTTTATGAACTACTTAGAAGTTTTGGGACTCATTCAACAGATGAGTTAAGTGTCCAAGTATACACTGATCAGGCAGAGCATTATGCCACCTACCTAAGAGCTGGTATGTCCACGTTTGACACACAACAGCAGCAAATAATTAAGTAACACAAATGCTACTTAATTCCCATAAATTCCAGGGAGGGGGTGCGCCATGAGCTCTGACGCCATGTTCTATCACATTCAAGATGTTTGCTTGGGTTCAGATCTGGTGAGTTGGGGGGCCAGCACATCAATTTGAACTCACCACTTCATTACATTCCTGGCCTTTTGACATTTCACATTATATTGTCAAAAAAATGTTACCGCTCCAGGAAACATGACTGTCATTGAGGGGTGTACATGGTCCTCAACCAGTTCATGATATTCCTTGGCTGTCATGGTGCCTTGCACTAGTTCCACTGGGCCCATAGATACCCCTGTGAACGTCCCCCAGAGCATAATGGAGTCGCTGCCAGCTTGTCTGTCTCTCAGTACAGGTGTCAAGGAGCTGTTCCCCTGGAAGGAAACAAATGCCCTCCCATTGGCATGATGAAGGTATCAGGATTCATCAGACCATGCAATGCTCTGTCACTGTGCCATGTCTAGTGCCGATGTTCACATTCCCATTTCGGTCTTGGTAGCCGACGTTGGCACATGCATGGATCACTGACTGTGGAGGCCCATTGTTAGGAGGGTTCGGTGCACTGTGTGTTCACACACTTCTACCTAGCCCACCAATAAAGTCTAAGTTCTGCAACAGTTCACTGCCTGTCTTGTTTTACCAGTCTGCCCATCCTATGATGTCCAACATCTGTAATTCGGGGTGGTCACCCAACCCCACGACATCTGGACGTGGTTTCACCTTGGTTCTGCCATGTGTTTAAGACATTCACCACAGCATTCTTCTAATACCTGGCAAGTTGTGCAGTTTCCGAAATGTTCATGCCAAGTCTCTGGGCCATCACAATCTGCCCTCAGTCCTTACACTGATAGATTACACGCTTTCTCCATTCTATACGTGGACAGCACACACACTGATACTACATGCACCGGGCATGTGTCAATGTTCTGGCTGATCGGTTATAGTTACCTCAGCACAATTCGCCTGTGCACATAACTACTTGCTTAAACAACTGTCTGCAAGATATGGATTCCATCTATAAAACTCAATGCATTCACTTGCTGTTTCACTAGTTAGCCTGCTGCAGTGTATTAAACAATTGTATACATTAAATAAGCACTAGCTGGAGAAGTGTACATTACAAATAAATGAAATATTGTGCAAACATTTCTAAAATATGGAAGGGGCACTGGCATCATTATACATTGTGATTACTTCAAAACCAACAGTTACTCAGCTAGAATAAAGTAATAAAGCATTTCAAGACAACTGGCACCTCAGGAAATTAAAATTAATGTCAAAATATTAATTCAATTTTCTAAGATGATGCAATGAAGGGGTGGACAGGGAATCAGCTCAAGCAAGGCTGGAGAAAGTATAACACAAATGCTTACAACACAAGCTTTATTTGGAGGAAAGAAAAAAAGAAACAATCCTGTAAACTTAACAGACATTGATTCACTCCAACTGTCATCACTGTTAAATACAAACTAAAAGAGTAAACAGTTGCTAAATGTAACATCGAGTTAATATCTTTTTTCAGGTCTAGAACAGTTCACTATTTTACTCTTCCTGAAACTGATTATAAACATAATATGGAATAGGGTGTCCTCAACTGTCTCCATTTCCAGGGATTTTTCATTTTTGTAATCCAGATTCAAGATTACAAGAAAAATCTTTAATTCAACTTGTGTTGTACAAAGTACTACAGTATTTATAAAATAAACTTGTTTAAACAGGCATTAAGCCTATGCTAATGAGTACCTGTTGGCTGAAATATCAGACATCTGCCTCCCAAGGTTAGCTTGGCCCTGAAACAAATTAAAAATGAGAATCCAAGCATTATCACAGAATTTAGTCACACTCATACACCACACACACTCCTTTCAACTGAGTAATGCAAATGATATTTAAGTTAAACATTTCTCCAGTAAATGGTGAGTGAGTTAGTGAGAGTGTGTCCTGGCTCCCATCAGTGAGTATCAATAAAAAGTACCCACCTGTTTCCACACCAGTGAGAAAATACAGAGTACCTGTCTACCAGAACTGAAATGTTTGCAATAATGCTCTGTTGCTCAACCCCTGTTCAACTGTATCTGCTGTCTTGTGGACCATGGCCAAATTTCCTCCAATATGCCAAACTGAAGCTTCATTTTGCTAGAATAGCATAGTAACAAGTTATCTTGTTTAACTAATGCTTTTCAATATGGACTACGCAGATGTTTAAGTACTAGGAAAGAAATGTAAAACATGCTTTCGTTTCCAGAAAACACCTAGCACAATATTTGTGGTTTCACAGAGTACACTGGAGAAAAGAGAAGCAGTTTTAAGAGTATCAAACACTCAGATGGCAAACCAGAAGAAAATTAAGAACAGAAAGCTCAATGGAAGAAAGAATATATATAAAGTTGAGTAAACAAGGGAAATGAACATGAAGACAATATAACTGAAAGGCAAGAGGAAACTGTAAAAGATTAGATTGGGGGATATGACACTGCAAGAAGAATTTTCCACAGCACCAGGAGCCCAAATTGAAAACAAGGCCCCTGGAGTCTATGACACACACTCAGAATTATTGAGACCCTTTGGAGATTCAACCATGACAAAACTATTCCACTTAGTGTGTAAGATGAGGATGGGTCTGGAAGTAACTGCTGTTCTAGAATGGTGCTAGTGTTTCTGTACAGAGTGCCACTGTTGTAACATCTGCACACTGATTCAGTATGCTCCCAGCTGTGAAAGTATCAACCTCTTTCTTTCAAGTAATCATGTGTTATAATCTTCTAACATGAGCACTATAATAAAAAATCCTGCAAAAATCCAAGTGCGAGCATTAATAAGAATTCTTTTGGAACCGAACGTTTCAACAGCACACTTTCATTGTCAAATGTGTACTGTGTATGGTCCGAACGTCATAAGTGGAGGCGATGTGCAGCAATGGTTCTGATTTTCTGTAAGTAGCAGAACAAGCATTCATGATGAAGAGAGGAGTGTAAGGCCTTCTGTTTTAACTAATGATCCCATCACGAACACTCACAAAACAGTCCATGAAAATTGAAGATTAATCATCTCTCTTTTCATCTCTTCACTCAAATGAAGTTGTTTGCATTACAGCACTCCGGTGATAATGACAAACTTCAAAATGCCATGAAAGATTGGTTATAGTTCCAGGCAGAAGCATTTTACGAAGAAGGAATCTGAATTAGTGAAACATTATGACAAATGCTTTAAATTAAATGGTGACTATGCTGAAAGATGGGAAAAACCTGTTCGTTTCAAGAAGTATATGATAAAAAAAAATGTCTAGACAAGTTTTTTTAATTACAGCCAAATGGAGGTTACTTTCCAGACCACTCTTGTATGTTAGAAAGGAGCAATACCACTAGACTCCAAGCAGAATGTAAGAACTCTTTCACAACTTTTATCAAAACCAGATTGTAGCTGTAGGAATTTAAGGACATGGAAGGGAAGTAGTAGTTCAGAAGAGATTGAGACAGTGTTGTAGGCTATCCATTCAACCTGCACATCAAGCAAACTATGAAGGAAACTAAGCAGGAGTTTGGAAATGGAATTAAAGTTCAGGGAGAATAACTAAGGACTTTGAGGTTTGCCAATGACAATGTAATTCTATCAGAGACTGCAAAGGACTTAAGAGCAGTTGAAGGGAATGGCCTGTGTCTTGAAAAAGAGGGTATACAATATCAACAAAAGCCAAACAAGGCTAATGGAATGCAGCCTAATTAAATCTGCTGATGCTCAGCAAATTATATTAGAGAATCAAACAGTAAAGGTAATACACAAATTTTATTTGGGAAGCAAAATACCTGGTGATGGTTCAGGTACAGAGAATATAAAATTTAGATTTGCATCAGCAAGAAATGCATATCTGAAAAAAAAAAAATAGAAATTTGTTAATATCAAATATAGATTGTGTTAGGAAGCTTTGCTTAAAGGTATCTGAAGTGTAGTCGTGGAGGGAAGTAAAAGAGGGAGGATAAACAACTCTGACAAGATAAGAAGAGAAACTTCTGAAATGTTATGCCACAGAAGAATGCTGATGATTTAGATGGTTAGGCCTTATTACTAATGAGGTGATGCTGAATCTAATTTGGGAAAAGAAACACATTTAAGCCGCAACTTGCAAAGAAAAAGGAACCAGCTGGTAGGACACATTGTGAGGCATCAATGTAGCATCAATTTGGTAATGAAGGGAAATGCGAGAGAGGGAGAGTCTATAGTTGTAGATGCGGACCAAGGAACAGTTACAATAAGCAAGTTCAAATGGATGTCAGTTGCAGTAGTTATGCAGGGACGAAGATGCCTGCAACCAACAGACTATCATGGAAAGCTGTATGAAACCAGTCTTCAGAATTAATACCACCACCACCACCACCACCACCACCACCACCACCACCACCACCAACTCCCTGTAGGCACTCGACAACCATTAGACCATGACAGTTACATAGCTCAAAGAGTTACCCTTTCCACAACAGATTCTGGCAGCTGGGATCTGGTGCAACTTATATTGCATAGTACTTTCAAGATTCTTACTCTAGTACAGAAATAAAATTAGGCAGCTTTCCAACTACCTGAAAGACCATTTGCAGGGCACATTTGAAACCTGTGATTCATAGGACAGCACCCCCATTCCTCCCCCAGTGTGTTTAACATAAAATACTGACTGAGTAAGCTATATTATTTCACAGTTCTGCACACTTACATCATTTGCTTTCTTTAGTTAGTAATAGTCATGCAATCAATGCACAGGTTGATTTAACCTAATTTGCAAGGCAATCCTATTTGTAGGTGGCATGCTATAGCCTTCAAGCTGAACTAGTTCACATAGCCAATTTTAGAAGGGCCTAAAGTCTACAGTTAAATTCAAAATGTTGTGATTCACTTCTGACAATGTTTTATATATAAGAGAGAAGAAAATATGAATAAGATAAAACTACCAGTTTGTACTCAAATATTCAGACACAAATTTAGTTCATATGTGGCCTACACTTTAATTGCACTACCTTCAAGATTTGGCAGTTCTCATACTTAAGTGGATCCACTGCATATGGTAATCATATCCTATTGAGGGGGGGGGGGGGGGGTGTTAGTGTTTAACGTCCCGTCGACAACGAGGTCATTAGAGACGGAGCGTAAGCTCGGGTTAGGAAGGAAATCGGCCGTGCCCTTTCAAAGGAGCCATCCCGGCATTTGCCTGAAACGATTTAGGGAAATCACTGAAAACCTAAATCAGGATGGCCGGAGACGGGATTGAACCGTCGTCCTCCCGAATGCAAGTCCAGTGTGCTAACCACTGCGCCACCTCGCTCGGTCATATCCTATTGAAATGGTTCAAATTGTGTGTGTATGGGGTATACTGGTTGCACCATCTTACTGAATTTCAATTACAGAATTAAAATATGAGTATTACTGCACTGAGGCAGGTGTGCTCTAACTCTCTAGTGATGGAACAGATGTAGGTACATGTCTTTTGAGACACTTTCATAAATAATTAGTTCATAAATAATTATTTCATAAATAATTATTTCATAAATAATTATTTCATAAATAATTATTTCATAAATAATTATTTCATAAATAATTATTTCATAAATAATTACACTAGTTTTACTTTTCATCATTCCATTAAAATTATAAAAAATCACTGGATTTAATGGAATAAAAAAGAAGAATACTGCTAAAGCTACAATTACATACAACACGTTACACTTTTTCCATTATAAATATAATGTTTAACAATTTGTCTCAGTTTTAAAAATTCAGACGCAAACTTGTCACTTCTCATTCCTTACACAGAAAATGCTGTTAGTTCTACACAAATCAGTTATTCAGAGGGGACTGACTAATTCATTTACAAAGTTTTCTTACCTCAGCTGTAGTTAGTTTTGCTTTGTTCTGCTGAATGTGATCCACAAATGACTTTCCTTTTGCCATTACAAGATAGCCACACCGCGGGAACCAAACTGCATGCTGAATCCATGGGTCATCATGCTCTTCCCAGTACCTCAAACCCTTTCCGCAGTGGAAGCAAACAGTCTGATCACCTTTACCTGTACAAATTTGGCGCCATTTACCATTATTAGATTATATTTCATAGAAATTTTGTTGTTTCCAGATTTCTGTTCCTTTTTTCCCCAACCAAAACAGGTGCAAGTAACTGAACTCAACATAGACATATACACTATGCCTCTAGTGTAAGCTTTAAAAAATATCAACTGAAAATACATTTTACATGCCCTACAATAAAATGGATATTCAAACAAAACAGAACCAGCTATAATTACTAGGTGTACATGGAAAATGACTGACTACCATGATAACTATGTTGTCAGGAAACAACAGACATGACTCATCTACTAGAATTTAAGTGCGAGAACAGAATCATACGTAAAAGAACATGAGAACACACTACACCGACTAAATTATGCCCCACAACTAGGTGGTGGTGGTGGTGGTGGTGGTGGTTGTTAGTGTTTAACGTCCCGTCGACAACGAAGTCATTAGAGACGGGGCCCAAGCTCGGGTTAGGGAAGGATTGGGAAGGAAATCACCATGCCCTTTCAAAGGCACCATCCCGGCTTTTGCCTGAAACGATTTAGGGAAATCACCCCACAACTAGGGACCAGAAAAATTCACATTTGCGATAAATGTGAATTCTCGCACAGACTGCAAAATTACCTAATAAATATTATTTTGAAGGAAATTTTATCCAGGTTAACTATTTGATCAGCACTAATTACTGATATTTTTATTTTATGCCTATAAATATCTACGAAGTAATCCATTTTTGGGTACTCGTATTTTTCAATATCTGGCAATGGCCAATTTGGAAAGAGAATATGTGTAACAGAGTGTTTGAAAAGGGAAGGCACAATTGTGCATAAAAGCTTCAGTGCCCTGACGAGTTATGCAGTGGTACCAGGTCGACAAACAGGCAGGTGACATAATGGTATTCACAAGACATATGTCCCATGTGGAAACACATGGGAATGTGAGACAGTTTTGAAGAACAAAGACATACACAAACAAGACTGTCGACAAGGCACCTGATGCGGACAACAGAACCTATAGAAATCTACAAGGACATGCTGGAAAGTAATGCCTCTGAATTTAAGTTAACTCTTATAGCTTTTTAAATAAAACAAATGTTATTAATGTTCTACATCTTTATTCTTCACATCTACCTACACTCCTGGAAATTGAAATAAGAACACCGTGAATTCATTGTCCCAGGAAGGGGAAACTTTATTGACACATTCCTGGGGTTAGATACATCACATGATCACACTGACAGAACCACAGGCACATAGACACAGGCAACAGAGCATGCACAATGTCGGCACTAGTACAGTGTATATCCACCTTTCGCAGCAATGCAGGCTGCTATTCTCCCATGGAGACGATCGTAGAGATGCTGAATGTAGTCCTGTGGAACGGCTTGCCATGCCATTTCCACCTGGCGCCTCAGTTGGACCAGCGTTCGTGCTGGACGTGCAGACCGCGTGAGACGACGCTTCATCCAGTCCCAAACATGCTCAATGGGGGACAGATCCGGAGATCTTGCTGGCCAGGGTAGTTGACTTACACCTTCTAGAGCACGTTGGGTGGCACGGGATACATGCGGACGTGCATTGTCCTGTTGGAACAGCAAGTTCCCTTGCCAGTCTAGGAATGGTAGAACGATGGGTTCGATGACGGTTTGGATGTACCGTGCACTATTCAGTGTCCCCTCGACGATCACCAGAGGTGTACGGCCAGTGTAGGAGATCGCTCCCCACACCATGATGCCGGGTGTTGGCCCTGTGTGCCTCGGTCGTATGCAGTCCTGATTGTGGCGCTCACCTGCAAGGCGCCAAACACGCATACGACTATCATTGGCACCAAGGCAGAAGCGACTCTCATAGCTGAAGACGACACGTCTCCATTCGTCCCTCCATTCACGCCTGTCGCGACACCACTGGAGGTGGGCTGCACGATGTTGGGGTGTGAGCGGAAGACGGCCTAATGGTGTGCGGGACCGTAGCCCAGCTCCATGGAGACGGTTGCGAATGGTCCTCGCCGATACCCCAGGAGCAACAGTGTCCCTAATTTGCTGGGAAGTGGCGGTGCAGTCCCCTACAGCACTGCGTAGGATCCTACGGTCTTGGCGTGCATCCGTGCGTCGCTGCGGTCCGGTCCCAGGTCGACCAGCACCTGCACCTTCCGCCGACCACTGGCGACATCATCGATGTACTGTGGAGACCTCACGCCCCACGTGTTGAGCAATTCGGCAATACGTCCACCCAGCCTCCCGCATGCCCACTATATGCCCTCGCTCAAAGTCCGTCAACTGCACATACGGTTCACGTCCACGCTGTCGCGGCATGCTACTAGTGTTAAAGACTGCGATGGAGCTCCGTATGCCACGGCAAACTGGCTGACACTGACAGCGGCGGTGCACAAATGCTGCGCAGCTACCGCCATTCGACGGCCAACACTGCGGTTCCTGGTGTGTCCGCTGTGCCGTGCGTATGATCATTGCTTGTACAGCCCTCTCGCAGTGTCCAGAGCAAGTATGGTGGGTCTGACACACCGGTGTCAATGTGTTCTTTTTTCCATTTCCAGGAGTGTATTTGCAGCCCCCTGTCAACAGAGGGTTCCGAATTGTGGCATGCAACATGGCCATATGTTACTGAACTACGTCAGTGGGGGAGAAAAGCATACTGTAATCAAATTTTAAGAGTTTGTTCACATATGGAGCACCCTCACCTTCAGCACAATGCTAGACCATAAACGAATGTTGAGACATTTGCAACAACCTGACACCTTGCATTCACTGTCTCGATCATCCTCCATACAGTCCTGGTTTGCCTCTATCTTTCTTCCATCTGTCTACAAAACTTTATGAACACCTAGGACTTCACTTTGTGATGAAGTGGTGCTAGCAGAGGTGAAATTATGGCTCCATCAACAAAGACAAAGATTCTATAGTGACAGTATCAACAAACTGGTCTCTTGTTGGGTGAAAGATGTTCCTTACCAGGGTGACTATGCAGAGAAATAAATATGCAGACATGAAAAATGAAGATGCATAATGTTAACATTTGTTTTCTTTATAAAGATTTAAGTTTTATAGCAGAAAAAGTTCACAAGCATTTCTTTTAAGCATTTCCTCTTAAATATATTTACTGGTTTGCTGTTAGTTGCTACGTATGTTATGAAACTTTAAAGGTTGTCATTGGCGATCATCTATTCCATGGGCACTGTTGGGCACATAAGCTCAATGTGGTTAGCAAATGCTGGGTAAAAATTACGTCTGATTAAAATGAAGCTGTGAGTGGTTAAGTCTGCTTTTTTAACCACCAGGAAGTGTAAATATAAATACATTCAGTACTTACAGTATTCAAACAAAAGGACACCAATCTTAAGCAGGTGTGTGCGCACTCACGCGGGAGGGGGGGGGGGGGGGGGGCAGCAGCTTTAGCACAGATATTTTATCCCGGAAATGCCATTTTCAACTGTGCGAAAAAACCTCTAATTGAGACACTTCTGTGTTTCCCAAAAGTAACAAGATATACGTGGTCTAGTGGATATGAGAATTTTCAAAAAACTTGACAAGCAGCTAAGGGAAAAGTCGAAGTAATAACTGTTTTTAATGTCATTCAGATTAAGATGAACATCAAAGGGGTAGCAGGGGGGGGGGGGAGGAGGAGGAGGAGGAGGAGGAGGAGGAGGAGGAGGAGGAAGTAGTAGTTGGTGGGGGGCAGGAATGTGGGGGGGGGGGGGGAGGGGGGAAGGCAGATAGCACCTGGCAGTTTCTAACTTAGAGCCCCTTCACTGAAACCAAAGTACAGTCTGAGACTTGTGCCGTCCACACAAAGTGGATCAGCCACCAAGGACACACCATGAAGTTTTGAGTGTTATTCCTCTTTAATCTCTTTTATAGATATGTGTTGGTTACAGGCATAGTATGACACCTTCATATGAGAAAAATTAAATCCCAAACATTGAAGAAGATATTGCTGCAGAAATAAAAACAGGTGAAATACCAAGCTTCACTTTGTCAGGTAGCACTGAAATAGAAAATGGACAAACCCATTCAGATTGTTTTTCTTTATTCTTTTCTTTTAGGCTCAGAAAAGAACTGGAGTTACTCACATACAAGTCAAAACTATGGAACAAGAACAGAGTGGAGTTAAATGACATGTCAGTCCCAATGGAGGGATTAGGATACAGCTAAAACCAGGCAGGTGGAAAATGGCCAAAAACACCATATAGAAATTGAGGTCCAAAACTAAAAATTAAATGGCCTTTGCCGTATAGCTTTGGCAGATAAAAAGTAAAACATGGTCAAAAGCCCACGTGTCATTCACTAAAACAGCTGATAAATCAAATTGCAAACCCAAGATGGAATGTAAACTGTTAAAAAAGCGACATTCTAGCAGGAAGTAGAGGACAGTTAAAATTTGGGTGCAATGTGTACAAAGTGGTGGGGGAGCGTCATTTAGCAAATGACGATGGCTAAAAAGACAGTGCCCAATATGCAGACGAGTTAAAATAATCTCATTCCAGCAGGAGGGCCGAGAGGAGGTCGTCCAAGGTGCTGGGAGAGGCTCATTACGCGAAAGCTTATTCCCATGAAGGGAGGACCATTGGCGCTGCCAAAGAGACACCACCATCTGACAAACGTCAACATAGAGATCAAATATAGGTACTCGTGGGCTGAGGTACGAGGACTGCAGCCTTGGTAGCGGCGTCAACAGCCTCGTTTCCTGGCATGCCGACATCACCAAGGGACCCACAGAAACATGACACTGGCTCCATGAAGAGTGAGCAAGTGAATTTTCCTGGACCCGCTGCACTAAGGAATGAGCAATGTACAGTGCAAATAGACTTTGGAGGGCACTGAGTGACTGAGCAGAGGACACAATTGGAATGGCTGTGATGCCGGATGTACTCCATGGCCTGATACAAGGCAAAGAGCTCAGCTGTAAATACTTAGGAGTAAGCCGCAAGCTGATATTGAAAGACGTAGGTGCCAATGACGAAGGCACACCCGACCCCACAGTCAGTGCTAGAGCCATCAGTATATACGAAGGTCCTATCGCGAAGTTCCATGCGAAGATCATGAAACTGGAGGCGATAAACTGAGGCTGGAGAAGTGTCCTTAGAAAGCAAATGAAGGCCAAGGTTAACATGGGCCACTTCACGAAGCCAAGGTGGTGAAGGGTTCACACCAACTGGGAAAGTTGCAGGTAGTGTGAAGTTTAAGCTGCCGTAGAAAGTGCTGAAAGCAGACTCCAGGAGGTAACAGAAGAGGGATGAGCCCCATACTGACGATCAAAGGAATCATCAAAGAAGGGGGCATAGAAGGGGTGGCCACACATGGCAGACGAACAGCATGCATACCTGCTGAGGAGGAAGTCACGGTGGTAGGACAGTGGTAGTTCAGCAGCTACAGCATACAAGCTCTCAAGCTGGCTGGTGTAAAAGGTGCCCATGGCCCTACGGATGTCATGAAGTACAATTGAGGACACGTAAGAGATTGAAGGACCGTGTACAGCGGGCTGCCAGGTAAGACCCATGGGAGCACCAAGAGTTTCCTAAGTTTCCTATCAAGCATGAGCCCCAGAAATTTCGTAATTTCAACAACTGGAAGTGCATAAGGCCCAAGATGTGGAGATGGTGGGAGAAATCTGGGGTGGGTGAGGTGGGGTGTGGTGGGGGGGGGGGGGGGGGGGAGGGAGGGAGCAAAAACCATTGTCGATGCTCCAGGAGTAAAGATGATCAAGACAGCGCTGAAGACACCACTCAGACAGGTCTGTGGAGAACTGCAATAGATGGCAAAATTGTCTACAAAAAAACAGAGCCAAAGATGTTCAGCAGGAGACAGGCCATTATAGGGTTAATGGTGATGAGGGTAGCACTCAGGACGGAACCCTAAGCACACCATTTTCCTGGATAAATGGTGCTCGACAAGGCAGAAACACACACACACACACACACACACACACACAACTTGGAAACCCAGTCTTGTAAAAATGCCCACAGAAGCCCCACATGTAAGGAGTACAGAGGGTACCCAATATGCTATTTCTGCAGAAAACCAGTCACAACATGGCTGGACAAAGTAGAGACAATCAACTGCAGAGTGCCGCACTCTAAATCGACACTGTGCATTCATTAGTAAATGGCGAGACTCGAGCCACCACACCAGCCGGGCATGAATCATACGTTCCATCACCTTGCAAACGCAGCTGGTAAGAGAGAGAAGGCAGTAGCTAGAAGGAAGTTTTTTGTCCTTACTGGGACAAAGTATGGGTATGACTGTGGCTTTACACTAGCATCCGGGAAAGGTGCCCTCAGCCCAGATGCGGTTGTACATGTGAAGCAGAAAGTGCTTGCCCACAGGAGAAAGGTGCTGCAACATTGGAATATGGATGGCATCTTGCCCTGAGGCGGAGGATCAGGACGAACAAAGTGTGACCGAGCTCCCTCGTGGTTAAGGCAGCACTGTAGCACTCACGATTCTGAGAAGAGAAGGGTATCGCCCAAGCCGCCTCCATTTGTTTCCGATGAATGAAGGCAGCTTGAAACTTCTGCACAATTGTGGCCCAAGGTGTTGGAGATAGCAATAGGGTCCATGATGACATCATCAGTTACTGTCAGGCCGGAAATTGGGGAATGGATCGTGGTTCAGAGAGCCGTTGGAGGTTGGCCCACAAGGCAAAGGAATGTGTGGAACTGTTAAAAGAACACTAACATTTTGCATGCATCTTTTTAGAATGAATGCAGTTTTCCAGCAAAGGGTGTTGGTTAAAAATGTGGAGAGCACGTCTCCGTGCACGAATTGCATCATGGCATGCCTTGTCCACCTAGGGACTGGGAGACAATGTGGTAAAGAGGAAGTGCAAGGAATGTAACATTCTGCAGCTGTAAGGATAATGTTAGTGACAGTCCACCTGGTCATCACAACTGGGGAAATCTTGTTCTTCGAAGGTCGCCAGGCAGAAGTAAAGCTGCCAGTCTTAGTAAGCTGCGATTTCGGTGTGCATGCAGATGGGGTAGGAGTCAGCATACAGAGAGCACATGAGAAATGGTCGCTCGAGTAGTTGTCAGAAAGAACGGACCACTCGAGATGATGGGCAAGCTGGGCAGTACAAAAGGATAGGTCCACATGTGAATAAGTGTGCGAGGAGTCTGAAAGGAAAGTGGGTGCCGGAACCCCAAAGGGGATGACGTGCATTAAAGTCACCAAGTAGCAAAAGTGGGTGAGGTATCTGCCCAGTAACTTTAAGGAAGTCTGCCCCTGTGACAGCAAATGATGTAGGGACGTAGTACAGAGGGAAAAAGTTAAGTAGGGAAGGAAAAGGCGAACTGCCACAGCTTTAAGATTGGTAGTCAGCAAAATGGCTTGACTATGTCATCTCATATGAGCAGCATGAAGACTCCACGAGAGGGAATGCCGATCTCAGGGGAAATGTCAAAACGAATCGGTAAGAAATGTGAAAGCTCAAAGTGGTCGTGATGGCGCAATTTTGTTTCCTGAAGGCACATTACAAAGGGATGCTGCAACACTAAAAGCAGCCGTAAATCCTCTTTGTGGAACCGAAGGCCACTAACATTCCATTGGAGTAGAGTCATAATGAAGAGACGTGGGGGTGTCACCTCGGCGGTTGCTGAGTGACAGCTGGGGAAGAGGCACTACTACAGGACACAGAAGCAGAAGGATCCTGCTCCATGGGGTCCACAGAAGCATCTGCTTGCTTGTGCGGTCGGTCTGTGGAGCCCAGCGCCAAAAAACGGTTAGTGTACACCTGCGACACAGAGGCAGGCCAGGCTAAGATATCACATGCCAACGTCATCCAAGAGGATCTCTGAGGTGGCGAAGTAAAAGACCGTTTGTCTTTGGAGCACTTCTTTGAGCCTTTCCGGCAGATGAAGACACTTGTGTTGTTTGCCTGGAGGGACAGAAAAAGTCTTCACGGGAGTACTACTCCTCTCCTTTCTGGCCTACCAGTTGTGTAGCTGGTGGTTTCACCCCTTGAGGCAGGAGTTTGACAGCTTGTTGCGCAGCTGGACAGATGGGGGAATGGTGATGCTACCTTGACACTGAGTGATTTTGCGACCTCAGAGCTGAATTGGAGGTCATATGTCTGCGTGACCATGTCCATTATGGAGAGAAGGATAACAAGAACAGAACTATAGGTACCAGACGGGAGAACACAGGGTTTGAGACTAGCCAGTGACTTACGAGCAACTGGATAAAGCACCTTTTCCTTTACCGAGATCTCGTTAACAGGACAGTCCTAAGAGGCAGCAGCATGGCTTCCATTGCAGTTGATACAGTGGGGCAAAGGAGGTGGACAATTGCCCTCGTACGCGTTTCCTACCACAGGTGACAGTTGGCTGGGTGTCGACAAGACTTTCTAGTGTGGTTAAAAAGATGACACTAGTAGCAGCACATAGGGTTCAGAAAGTATGGCCAGATGGTGATAATTTCATAGCCTGCTCTATCGAAGGTGAGAAAGAGTACGAATGGGCACTAAGGAGGAATCTACCTTTTTCATTACACTATGAACAGCAATGACACCCTGATCAGAGAGGTGAGATTGTATTTCAGTCTCAGGTAAGCTGTAGAGCATCCTGGTGTAAAATACACCACGGGACGAGTTCAAAGTTCTGTGGGCATTGACACAAATAGGGTAACCATAGAGAAGCGAGGCAGCAAACAGTTGTTGCACTTGAGAATCAGAAATGGCCTTCAAAAGCAAAGTGGCATTCTGTAAACGAGAGCAAGATTTCACAGGGCCAGCAACTGCATCTACACCTTTCTGAATAATAAATTGATTTACCGTGGTGAAGGACTGACCATCTTCAGTACGTGAAACCATGAGGAACCATGGTGCAGCAGGAAGGGACTTTGAATCATTAGCTTTGTTGCACTTACGTTTTGTAGAAGTTGAGAGGGAAGATGATTGACTCATTGTGAGGAAATCCCCCATAACTACCAGTGTCTCCGATGGCCTGCTCCTTCCAACTGGAGGCCCCATTCACAAGGGGCCCATGCACCTTAGGTAATTGTTTACACCTCCTGAACACCTGATGGAGGCACCTATCAGCAATTTAGGAAGGTTACAGCTCAGGTAGTCACCCCTCCCTGGGCCTGGTCTGCACCAGGGGGTAAAAAGAGAGAGAGAGAGAGAGAGAGAGAGAGAGAGAGAGAGAGAGGATCCTCAAATGCTCAAGTGTAGGAATGAGAGGAGAAGGGAAACAAAGAAAGGGAAAGGGCACAAAAAACAAAGGTGAGGCTGCTCATATGTCAGTGACAGAATGCTGAACATTCTGAAGTGAAGAACACCCCAGACATGTTCCCCAAGGGAGGGAGGAAAAAAAATAGCAAGATGATAGACATGCAGCACGGAAGGGAAAAAATGCTGCAAAGGCTGGGGCCCCAATGTAGCCAAGCACAAACGTGCCAAAGAGTGGCGAGCTGCCTGGGGGAGACCCACTCAGGTGTGCAGGGCAGTAAGACAGACTTTACAACTTACCAAGAGAAAATAACTGTGTGCCACTTTAAGACACTTGCTGAATGGGTATTTCCACTGACAAGAGTTGAAGTTATGTTCATTCTTCAGGACTTTATCGGACGAAATGAGTTGACCATTCATTCTGAATATGGCAATCGTTCTGCAAAATGGTTCAGAAATTTCTGTTTGCATGATTCACTGATGTTTAAATCTGAAGGTCTTTAACCAAATGGTAAAAGAACTACAGGTGATCCGTTTATCATTTATGATTTTTTTACAATAAACTAGGAGAAATATTGTATTGGAAGAAGTGGACTTCAAAGAGATGAATGAACATATGGTCTTCGGACAAGACATTTTTGGCACATCCTTTATTTAAGTGACATATTATTCAAATTAAGTTCAAGGTTTCATGGTATCAATACTTTCAGGCTACTTCAGTCACTTCTGTGCTACTGCAAAAGGAGAGGCCTTTACTTGTCTTGTTGGATGGTCACCTTAGTCATTTAGATAGCACAGTAATTAAAAAAGAATGAGAAAGTTGCTGTCATAAAACTGCTATGACAACTGGCCAGCTGTAACTTCTAGTATAGCATAACTTTAACACATTCAAAGACTGTTTGAATATCGAGTTAATTCAATGGCAAAGAAGTAATCTGAGAACACTTTATAAACGGGAATTTGTGGAGCTTTTCTGCAAAGCATGGACAAATACCTTGAAGCCTAAAAAATTTTTTGGCTTAAAGGACACAGGAGCCTCCCTCCCCTGTATCTGTAAATTTGTATGTGCCACTTGGAATTTAATTAGTTATAGGATTATGGAGACATGTGCAAAGCTATGGGGAAAGGGGTTCTACCAAATATGTTGTTAGTTGCAAGGATGAGTACGTGAAGGTCCAACACCAAATTTCATGGTGGCAGCAATTTCTCAAAAAATAATTAAAACCTTTTTACTACCCCATATGCTTGTCACATTCACAATAATGTTGCAACTGAACAATGCCATAAATGATCAAATTTAGTGCTCAAATCATGCTAAGAACTTCCAACACTGAGCATTTAGTTTCTGCAGTAAAATGGAGGTCATGCATAAGTGATATTACAACAGCAAATTATATCACTCAAAAATAGAGGGCATTTATAGTTTCTTCATTTTTTTTCTAAAAATGTGGCTATATACCATCTCTACTAAGTCACGAATTAATTGGGCATTTGCTAGAGGTTATTTCCCTTCATCTTTGGAAATGACAGCTGTTACACCTCTACCCAAAAATGTGACCATCACATGCTTTTAATTACTGCCCAACTTATCTCATACCCACTCTTTCAAAATTAGTATAATACTGCATGCAGCTCTAAATTTGCCAACATGTAAACATCATTCCAACCGGCTATCAATATGCTATCAGGCCCAATATGTCGGTGAAAATCAGAAACAGTACATTCATACCACCCTCATCTGAAGAGAGATTATCTGTTACTGCTATGTTGTGGAACTTGGTAACACATTTGACTGTCAGCCAGATATAGGCTCACAACTCTAATCAACTCAACAATGAGATAAAATGTTCTGTATGAATTTATCAGTGGGTATGCCACGACATTCCACATTCAGTCCTTTACTCGTCATAATATGCATGAATGACTTGACTTACAATTAGCACACGCATGAATGACTTGACTTACAATTAGCACACGCGCACACACACACACACACACACACACACACACACACACACACACACACACACACACACACTATGGAGTTAATGAACATAAAAGCAAATCAGTAATCTTCTTCAAATAGTTAGCACATAGGAATCTATGAATTGCCAGTTAATGATAAGTGTAAATATTTCCTGTAGTTTAAATGATGCCAATGACTAATTCTGTTAAACTTTTTGGGATTCATGAGAAAGTCAAATATTTTATTTGTATGAAGTCTGCACATATAATGTATTCACTGAGTAAATGTCCTTTGTTTGTGGTAAGCTTTGCACAATGGATATTATGCCTCACTCTCCAACCATTTAATATATGGAGATTATGTACACCACCACCATACTTATGTGATATCAGTGCATTTCAGACCACCACTTAGAAATTGGAAATGTCAAGTTTCATTCTTGTTTATGAGTATTTAATAGTTTTGAAACACTAAGGTGTATCAAGTATGACCAATTTAAATTAGCACTGCTACAACCTTTTCAGCAATACAGAATCCAGTAAATGCTGCCTAATGTTTATTGCCTGGACAAACATGCAAGAAATGAATCTTGGCCATTGGCTTCACCTGATGGAATCTCATTGGTTGAAAATTTTTTACTGCAATGAAGAATCCAAATATTTCCATCAACTTACCAACCAACCAATATAAATTCTTTTGATGCTTAGCAACTGATCATTGTTAAATGAGCACCTTTTCATTTTGTGAAGGATGGTTGAAGTAACCTGCCTTTGCTTTGAAGGCTTCCTAACTGGCATGCAATACACTATTCATCTTATGAGAAACTAGATAACACATTCTATGTTTCAGGAGTACATTTGGAACAAATTTCATTTTCTGGTATTTCAGCTAAACTAGATAACCATTGCCAAGAGGTGTCAACTGAGACTGTGATGCTATGCTTGTTTATTTCTAGACACCAAAACTGTTTACGAAACAAGTCATGTAACATGCAGGAAGCATTGTTCACAAACAAAGCACTAGCTAGAAAATTAACCACAATGATCACTGATCAGATGGTTGGTCAGTAAAATTTAGTACAGCGAGAACACAAGAGATGGGAAGCTTTACCCTGAAATCCTAACCAACTATGATATGTTAATTTTCTCATAGCTCTTACACATCATCTTGGAAATTATTGATGTGTGTCTGAATCACCTGGATTTGTAACTTTCACTTAGTGTTGTTTGTGCACACATTATCTCTCATTGATTAATCCTGTAAACGTCTCATCTCTCAGAATGAACACACGCAGCATTACGTTCTGATCACTCCACGACACTCATTCATAAATTTTATGAGTAAGGACGGGCAAATAGATTGAACCACCCTTATTCTGCCATTACAAACCTGCAATAACTCAATTAAAAAAGAATTTACTGAGTCAGGCAACTTAATGCAATGATATGTAGCAGTGTTTTGGGGACAGGTAAAGATGATATAGTAAACTGAACAACAATCTGAAGACCTGTTAGTGTCCCGTGTTTGTGCTGAGATTTTTCACAATTTTCAGAAATTTTATGCACTTTGTCTTCATGTCTTTTAGGTGTTTTAACTATATTAACATAGTGTCACAGACAAGGCCCAGAAATCTCTCATTCAAAAAGATTTGAAATAGTGCCACCACTACGCTGCAGTTTGTTAACAGCAACACATATCTCATTAAAATGTAGTACTTTCACATTAAAAACCTAAAACCAGTTTTCAACCTATTCCTCCAGACTTCTGCTGATTAACTGCAGCTGCCCTGTTACATTTGTATAGCTGCAAAACATCACAAAATCATCCCTGAAGAGTTGCTGTTGATGGCTATTGTAAATAATTTTATACTTTTCAGTCTTTGGTGGTAGATATGCCCAAATAGGGCAGTGTGACAAGATATTTACCTCTAGTGGAACATACTCCCCATGGAAGAACTGACTAACAATTCAAAGCTGTCCTCTAAGGATATATTTGTACCACAGGTCAAGGCCAATAAAGCTCCAAGCAATCTTGACCCAGTGGTCTTGCTGCACAGTACATCTGCTAACAGTTTATCCTGAAAATGTTGTAACCATTGCAAAGTGATAACTGCAAATAGGAGTTTGTCAAACAAATCCTCAGCTGTACACATGTAAGATTGCCTGTATTAAAAATTCACTGTATCCTTCTACTGCGTGTTTACCTCTCCAGAGCCCGAGCTCAAAAAAGAAAAGAGAATTATTTATTAAACTTATTCATGACAGAAACTTCACACTATACTAAAGCAAGCCTTTGAAACAGTAATTTTTTTTTTAAGTGATATTAGCAAGGGTAAGCCACTCAATAATAGGATAATTTTCTTCTGTCAAATGATTTACAAAAATATGAAAATTCTGACAGAACGCAATTACTATTTGTTACACAACTCATGACATATAGGTGTATAGTTAATCAAGTTCCAGACTAACAATACTGTAACTTTCCATTACATCAAAGTATTCTTAATATTCCATGAAGATTTAGGATTGTAACCGAGTAAAAACACTGGCATCCTGCCACAAAATTTCAACTGGTAACCAATCTGTCTCTTTAGTAGAGTTACACAACTGCTTTCTGTTATTTTAGTTGTGAAAAATTTGTGCGTAGACACCAGAAATATTTAGGAAGATTGGCTAAAAGACCACCTTCTGCCCAAACACTGCACTTTGTAATTTGATCACCATACAGGTAGGAAACAGAGATCAGAAGGCAGTTACAGCCGGAGTGACTAGTGACTCCATGCAGCTGAGAAGATATTTTAAATAATTATATGTAAGCAAAAATTCATAATGGCCAATGAACAACACACATGTTGCTTGCTCACAGCCCTTCCCGTACAAAATGGCACTTCTAGGTATTTTTTAACACTATTTTCACCAAATTTTACATCCATTAAAAATAACAGGCAAATGACTAGGAACATTATTTATAACTTTAAAATTACAGTCTGCAATAATTTTTTTCACATCATTCCTAATAAAAGGTGCAAAAAAAAAATTAATGCTCTGTATCAGGGGGCAACGAGAAACAGAGTCAGCACTGTAAAGTATGATAACTGCTGATTAACTACATACATTCTTTCCTCTAAAAACACTGACATGCTGAGTGTAAAGAAATGACAACATTTGCAGTAAATCCCGGACAGTGTACTGCATATTGTGGTAGTAATATTAGTTGACACTGAATTACTCAAACACTGGTTCCAATTTTCTGCACATTTATGTAAAGTGCACATGGAAGTGTGTATAGTCTGCTGCACATATTTACTTGCCTGTATAAAAAAAGCCAGCTTCACTTAGTGTTTCAGGTTTTTGTTTCATGGAAATAGGCCAGTTCTCATAAGTTTTCAGTCTTGAATCAATTGTGACAAACTCTGGCCACAAGGGCTTGGAACTATAAGCAATTCCAAGCTTCTCCATAGTTTCTGACAAACCACCTGGAAAAAATAACTAGTCTGAGTAAAAAGAATACAAGGAAGGTCCCACATGTGAACATCCTCAACCAAGCCCTACACATTCCAACTGATCATTAAATAGCACCATGTAAAGCAGTTTAGTGTGATGGATAGCTGCTAACTACCTACACAGACAAGTAAAGACATTACAAAAAGGACATGTCAAGAATAACCTAATAATGTTTTATTAATAATAAAACATCTTCCTTCAATTTATGCATTTTACAAGTTTTTTTCCATCAATAGCTACAGACAATTAGCAATCACTTAAGTTTTCTGTGGCCTGAATCACAATATGTAAATTACACTCTGTGTCCTCTGTCTGAATCCAATGTTTAATTCCAAGTCTGCCTTAATTGGTTGGTGAGCTGTGTAGTATCCGATAATGTGAACTGCCTAATAACCACTGTGGTACTGGTGCACAAACTGGCCTTCAAATTCCTGAATTCTTTCCTCCTTGACTGGATTTTATTGCAATTTAATTAAACTAAAAAGGTAAAAACATTTCCAAACTGACTGAGGCAGGCAGTTAACTTGCTAAAATTATGTGTAAGATAGGTTCGAACATTTTCATGAGAAGACTAAGCACTTATCTTACTAGGCAGTTACAATTCACTACACAAAAAGTAGTCTTTTTGTTTTGAAATCTAAGTCTAAAATTTCTACTACTGATAATATTGTATCGTACTGATAATACTTTATGGCTAGTAATGCAGATGATACAGAATCAGTTTCCTACCTAACTGACTGACTACAAAGTGTCAGACTGACCTTTTAACCTAGTGCTGCTGACACACATTTATTTTAGTTAAGAACAAATATGGTTTACGGCCTACAGTTGATCTGCACAGGTCTCATGGAGACAACATAGAAAGGGAAGTAACAAATGGCCAATTTGGATTGGATTCCCTGAAAATTCAGCCCTCAGCACCCATACAAATACAATTAGCAAGGGTTTTATTTTGAAGTATGTAAGAAAATGAAAGATTTGTTTTAATTCCATTGTGCACTTCCATGGCATTTTAATTTAAACTTATGATCTTAACCATCAATCCCGACACAAATAATGATACAAATGTTAACATTTATATGAGCTGCTCAACATTAAAAGCTGAACAGCCAAGATTTCTACTTTCCATTTATTAGTTTATGTCCAATTTTTCAGAGTACTTGTCACTACATTTTTCTATCAAATCAAGTGCTACAAAAATAAACTTCATTCTATTAAAATTTGGCAGTGTAGATACAAGGCCACTAAGTGCAGCTGTGTATAAATAAAACCCTAGACAAATTTCCACAATAAATTATGCCAGATGAGATACAAATAGCCATTTGAAGACTTACTGATTTAAGAAACTACAGCTTCTGTCTCCTGATTATGTGGCTGCAAATAAGACATGCATGACCTGGGTTAAAGTTTGGAAAGAGGAAGTTATCCACAGACTGCCTTATAAATGTAAACTGGGACTTCATTTATAAATATTACAGATAAATGACATGTTTAAATCTTTTAAATAATTTCTTTTAAGACCTATATTGAGTAATGGTACTCTTGCTCATGACTGTAAAGTTAAAAAAGCTTAAATGGTACACTGATGACCTTGCTGGTATCAGGGAAAACTTCTTTCACTGTACAGAATGTATAAAAATAATAGCAAATCTGGCACAGAAAAAAATATGTATATAAAAGCCAAACTTAAACTTATCAAAGCAAGTTGCCTATGAAGATTACATAGAAGGAGCTCCAAACAAATGCAAGGCTGCTTGAGATATTATTACATAAGAATTAACTTCTATCCAAACTCTAGACATTCTGATTAAGCCAGAACAGCTCAGTCAATGCTTTACTACTGCAGTACATGATTTAAGATAAAAAATTATCCAGTCAAATATCAGCAACTGAGACACTTGCTGATCAGCTTCCTGCAAGGCATGATATACATTATGATCTTTTTACGCTCACAAATTTTGTAAATTTCATTTCAAAATTTTCAGACTAACAAAAGCATTTACTGCTACTGACTACTTAACATGATGAAAAAGGACAATACACTTTATTAACAAACTGCTTTCTTTTATTATGAATAAAAGCCTACAATTTTGGGTTTTCTCTGACCAGACAAAAATTTCGAAGTTATACCTATATGCAAAAAGGAGGGAAGTATTTCCCTGAGTACTTCACACCAGTGTCTACTGCTGCAACTTATTCCAAAATATCCGAAGCAGTTTTCACATACAACTTAGTAACTACTTTGGGAAGAAAGGGGAGGGGGAGGGGGGGGAAACACAACACCACTTCCACAGTCCTTTAAGTTGTTAATCAGACACCAAATGTACTTGAAAATAACAGTCTATTGAACTGTGCTATTTAAGTGCTTCTTAGCGAAATTACAGTATCGTGGAATAAACATAACACTAGAGGTAACGGATTCTTATCTAAACAGGATTTTTTTAATTTTTTTGTGGTTCTAGGGCGCACAACTACAATGGTCATTAGTGCCCTGACTAATTTAGGAATGTACCGCGAGGCACAAGGTTAAAACAGCAACTAAAAGGGACAACACTATAAAAGACGTATTAACAGGCATAGGATTAAAAAAAACTACAGCATAATCAAACGTCCTTAGACAGGTGTGTCAAGTTGATAAAACGAAGAACGCGAGCAGCAGCTCCTGGGTCATCCGCTAAAATGGCATCCAGAGTACATGGCAGGCCAAGATCAAGACGCAGCGTAGTAAAATCCGGACAGGACGTTAAAATGTGGCGGACCGTCAGCAATTGCCCACATGGACAGAATGGCGCCGGCACTGCCGTCAGCAGATGGCGATGGCTGAACTGGCAGTGTCCAATTCGTAGCCGGGCCAAAACGACCTCCTCCCGCCGAGAAGGACGTGAGGACGACGTCACAGCTACGGGAAGAGGTTTCAAGGCCCGAAGCTTGTTGTCCCTAAGTGCAGCCCAACCGGCATGCCACAGCGATAAAATGACCGTGCTACAATCTGATGAAGGGACACAACAAGAAGCCGTCCGAGGCTGGAGGACCGCAGCCTTGGCTGCGGCATCTGCAGCTTCGTTCCCAGGGATACCGACATGGCCAGGAACCCACATAAAGCTAACTGGAGACCCGTCGTCCACCAGCTGAGCGTTGGATCCGGTGCACCAAAGGGTGAACCGGATACGGATCACTGAGGCTCTGGATGGCGCTCAGAGAATCAGAGCAGATGACATAAGCAGAATGTCGGTGGCAAAGACATAAAGAACAGCCTGGTAGAGGGCAAAGAGCTCAGCTGTGAAGACCGAACAATGGCCATGTAGCCGGTATTTAAAACTTTGTGCCCCGACAATAAAAGAACACCCGACCCCGTCGTTGGTCTTAAAGCCATCTGTATAAATGAAGGTCATATTAATGAACTTCGAACGAAGTTCGACAAAACGAGAGTGGTATACTGAACCGGGGGTAACCTCCTTTGGGAGCGAGCGGAGGTCAAGGTGAACGCGAACCTGAGCCTGGAGCCAAGGTGGCGTGTGGCTCTCGCCCACTCTAAAGGTTGCAGAGAGCGAAAAATCAAGGTGTTGAAGGAGACGACGAAAGCGAACTCCAGGGGGTAGCAGGGCAGAGACATACAACCCATATTGACGGTCAAGAGTGTCATCAAAAAAGGAATGATACGATGGGTGGTCGGGCATTGACAGTAGCCAACAGACGTAACGACAAGGCAGCATATTGCACCAGTAGGTGAGTGGCAATTCACCGGCTTCAGCATTAAGACTCTCGACGGGACTAGTATAAAACGCTCTGATCACAAGCCGTAAACCCCGATGTTGTATGGAGTTGAGGCGGCGTAAGATGGATGGCCGTGCAGAGGAGTATATACAAAGCACCCATAATCCAGCTTGGAGCGGGCGATCGACCGATATAGGCGAAGTAGGACAGTTCGATCCGCTCCCCACGACGTGCCACTGAGAACACGGAGGACATTTAGAGAACGGGTACAACGGGCAGCCAAATGTGACACATGTGGAGACCAACTAAGTTTTCTGTCAAATGTAAGGCCTAAAAATTTTGTTGTCTCCACGAATGGGGAGCAACGGGGGCCGAGTCGTAAGGCCGGTGGGAGAAACTCTTTGTAGCGCCAGAAGTTAATACAGACCGTTTTCTCGGCAGAAAAACGGAAGCCATTGGCGACACTCCAGGAGTAAAGACGGTCAAGAGAACGCTGAAGAGAGCGCTCCAGGAAACATGTACGCTGTGCGCTGCAATAGATGGTAAAATCGTCCACGAAAAGGGAGCCTGATACATCATCTGGGAGGCAATCCATTATTGGATTGATCGCTATGGCAAAGAGAGCGATGCTCAAAACGGAGCCCTGTGGCACCCCATTTTCCTGGCGAAAGGTGTGACAGGACAGAACCCACACGTACCCTGAACTGTCGATCCATTAAAAAGGAACGAATAAAAAGAGGGAGGCGACCGCGAAAGCCCCATGTATGCATGGTGCGGAGAATGTCCGCCCTCCAACAGGTGTCTTAAGCCTTCTCCAAATCAAAGAACACAGCAGCGGTCGGGCGCTTCCGCAAGAAGTTATGCATAATGAAGGTCGACAGGGTAACCAGATGGTCAACAGCAGAGCGGCGCCTACGAAATCCACATTGTACATTGGTAAGTAGGCGTCGAGATTCGAGCACGCAAACCAACCGAGAGTTAACCATTCGTTCCATCACCTTACAGACACAGCTGGTAAGCGAGATGGGTCAATAACTGGAAGGCAAGTGCTTGTCCTTCCCCGGCTTAGGAATCGGTACAACAATAGACTCGCGCCAGCATGCGGGAACATGTTCCTCAATCCAGATGCGATTGTAAGTACGAAGAAGGAAACCTTTACAAGCAGGAGAAAGGTTCTTCAGCATCTGAATATGAATAGAATCAGGTCCCGGAGTGGAGGACCGTGACCGGGCAAGTGCATTTTCGAGTTCCCGCATGGTGAATGGGGCATTGTAGTTTTCACAATTCGAGGAGTGGAAATTAGGTGTCCGAGCCTCCTCTGCATGCTTTCGAGGGAGAAAGGCAGGGGGGTAATGAGTGGAGCTCGAAACCTCTGCGAAAAAGCTGCTGAAGGCATTGGAGACATCCTCAGTGGCCACAAGGACGTCATTCGCGACCGTCAAGCCAGAAACTGGTGAGTGGACCTTAGTGCCAGATAGCCGGCGCAGGCTACCCCAGACAACAGAAGGAGTAAAACTGTTGAAGGTGCTTGTGAAAGCAGCCCAGCTGGCTTTCTTGCTTTCTTTAAAAATACGACGACACTGCGCACGTAATCGTTTATAATTGATACAATTCGCCACTGTAGGGTGGCATTTAAAGGTGCGTAAAGCACGTCGACGAGCACGTAAGGCGTCTCTACATGCTGCGGTCCACCAGGGGACCGGTACGCGGCGTGGAGAAGAAGTTGTGTGAGGGATGGAATATTCAGCAGCAGTGAGAATGACTTCCGTGAGGTGTGCGGCCTGACTATCGCAGCTTGAAAAGGTTTGATCCTGAAAGGTCGCCCTGGAAGTGAAGAGCCCCCAGTCTGCTTTGGAGAAGTTCCAACTAGTTGAGCAGGGAGAGGGGGTATGATTCAGGAGATGGATAACACACGGGAAGTGGTCGCTCGAATATGTATCAGAAAGAGCATACCACTCAAACCGGCGTGCAAGTTGGGTAGTACAGGCAGAGAGGTCCAAATGGGAATAGGTGTGAGAGGTGTCTGAAAGGAAAGTAGGGGCGCCAGTATTAAGGCAGACTAGATTGAGCTGGTTGAAAACGTCTGCTACCAGGGAGCCCCTCGGACAGGATGCTGGAGAGCCCCAAAGAGGATGGTGAGCATTGAAGTCTCCAGTTAACAAAAATGGTGCAGGGAGCTGAGCAATAATTTGCAGCATGTCTGCCCTGGTAACGACAGACGACGATGGAGTGTAAACGGTACAAATGGAAAATGTAAAATTGGGGAGAGTAATGCGGACGGCAACTGCCTGCAGGCCGGTGTGCAATGTGGTGGGATCATAGTAGATATCATCCCGGACCAGCAACATAACCCCTTCATGAGCCGGAATACCTGCCACAGGGGTAAGTCAAAACGCTCAGAGGTGTAGTGTGCCAAGGCAATTTGATCGCATGGGCGTAGCTTCGTTTCCTGGAGGGCTACGACGAGAGGACGGTGCGAGTGGAGAGGCGAGGACAGTACTGTACTTCCCCGCTGGGAGCAACGTGGGCTTCCTGCTAGCGAATAGCTTGCGAGCAGCCGAGGTGGAGACTTTCTCTTAGACCCGAATTTCTTAGATACAGCGTTCTTCCTTGTAGACGGGACAGTCGCGGGAGGACGTTGGATGGTCACCGCAACAGTTCACACAACGAGAAGACGGAGGTGGACAGTCACCCTCATGGGCATCCCTGCCACAAGTCACACATGTAGCCGCATTGGAACAAGAATGGTGAGTGTGATTGAAATGCTGACACTGGTAGCAGCGCGTAGATGTCGGGACATAGGGGCGAACAGAGATAACCTCGTAGCCCGCCTTGATGCGTGACGGCAGCTGAACACTGTAAAGGTCAAGAAAAGTGTCCGGGTCGATACAAGGTCATTGTTGACCTTTTTCATGACCCTATGGACAGCCGTCACACCCTGCTCAGCGAGGAAAGACTGAATCTCCTCATCAGTCAATCCGTCGAGTGATCTAGTATAGACCACTCCACGAGACGAATTCAAAGTGCGGTGAGCCTCCACCCGGACAGGGAACGTGTACAGGAGTGTGGCCCGAAGCAGTTTTTGTGCCTGAAAGGCGCTCTCAGTTTCTAGTAACAAGGTACCATTACGCAACCTGGTACAAGACTTGACAGATCCGGCTATGGCATCTACGCCCTTCTGGATAACGAAAGGGTTGACAGAGGAAAAATCCTTTCCGTCCTCAGATCAAGAAACTACGAGGAACTGTGGGGCAGGCGGTAGTACTTTTGTCACTGGTGGCTGGTCAAGTTTCCGTTTGTGGGCAGAAGTCGAGAGAGAAGAAGAAGAAGAGAAATCCATTGCGGAGGAATCCCCCATGATTGCCAGCGTCTCCGATGGCGCGCTCCTTCCTTGTGGGGACCCTCTCAGAGGGCACTCCCGCCTTAGGTGATTGTTCACACCTCAGGTCACACCTCCCGAGAAACGGACGGAGGGACCAATCGGCATGGTCGGAAGGTGTCAGCTCAGGCAATCACCCCTCCCTGGGCCTGTCCTTTACCAGGGGGTACGTGCGTGCCTTACTTGTCTACCCAGGGCGGGGAATTACGCGTTACCCCGTCACCGGCTACGCGTGCGAAGGCCTTCAGGCACGCACAGGAAGGAAGGAAGGAAGGAAGAAGAGGAAAAAGAAAGGAGAGAGGGAAAGAAAGGACATACTGTCTCAAACGCCGAAGCGGAGACCAGAGAAGGAGAAGGAGGCAAGGAGAAGAAGGCAAGGAGAACTATTAAGTAAGACAGCAAGATGGAAAAGAACAAAGAAAGGAACCAACCAAAGGAAGGAAGAAACCAGAAGAAGTGAAAAACCAAAATGAACGCAAATATAGGTCGTGAAACCGTCCGTCTCCGGACGCAGGCGCTAACTACCCTCTTGAGGGGGAGGGACTCCTTTTAGTCGCCTCTTATGACAGGCAGGAATACCTCGGGCCTATTCTAACCCCCGAACCCGCAGGGGGAATCTAAACAGGAGAATGTGTGTCAATTAGAAACAGCCATTCTTCCTTGAGGAATGTCACTTCTCGTGTGCCGCAGGGCTCTGCCCTTCAACCATTCTTCATTGCTGCAATCAATGATTTACCACATTATCTTTTGCTTCAGTCAGTTATCTCCTATGCGGACAATACAACTTTAACAACAACATATCTACATATGTCAAGGTTACACCAGAAACCACAGGACAATCTCTCCTTAACACTTAACTGGTTCTAATCTAACAAATTACTGTGTCATCGCGATACAACTCAGGGATTTGCAGCTGGGACAAGCTAAAGATGTAAAATCAAATTCTGTGAAGCTGCTCAGAAAACTTACCGATTCCAAGCTAAATTGGGAACCTCACATTAACCATGTCCACACAAAGATACCACAGGAGTCTTCTCTTACAGAAATTAGCTGATCTGGTGAGAAATATCTTAGGATAGCTTACTTTGAACTACTTCAGTTTCATACCTGATGGGCTGTTGCTATGGGGTCACCCTTTTCATGTCAGGCATGCACAACTGATTCAGAAAAAGGCACTACAAATACAGTGTAAGGTTGGTTCAAGGGAATGTTGCCATCCTTTATTCACTACAATCAAAATATTGACAGTGAAAAATATTTATCTATGCATCACTATATACAATAAAAACAACACACAGAGTTTAGCACTAGAGAGAATATACATGGTCATTACACCAGAAACAAAACTAGTCCTGGCTTTCCTGGGCATAGATTGACAAAAATGAGCTACTTCCAAACAGAGAACTACTCTAAAATTTTTAATGAATTGCCACTTTCTGCAGTCAATATATCTCCCAAAAATTTTAAAAGTAAGCTGTATGACTAGTTAATACGCAATGCATTTTATAGTTTAAGAGAATTCTTGGCTATTTGGGTAGAAATCTGTTTTAAGATTATGACTGCAACTCAGCACAATATGTTAATGTAGGATTAATTTGTAAACATACTGTGAACATACATTAATACAATTATTGCTATTTTATCATATCATCACGGTAAAGCCTACTCCATTACATGTGGTAAAAGGCAATAAAGAATCTAAATCAGAACTAGCCATTTACAGTGCACCATGGAAGAGAGATGGTAATGAAACTATTCCCTGCAGTCCACTACAGTTGTCGCTGTCCATAAATTGCACCCATTAATGCAGTACCTCTCCGGATAAAGACAATAAATGTTTTTATAACTTAATATTGTTAACCACTCTTTTTCACTCACCACTATGTTTTGTTATTTCGAACACAGTGAACCCAAGATTAAAAAATTTCCTCTTCCTATCAACTCTGATTAAGTGACTTCAATGTATTTACATTAAGAAACTGTCTCAATCTACATATGAAACACTAAGGAAAAACATGTGAAATGCTATGCATACTAAGTATCTTCTTGGAATCAATGAAACTAACTTCTGTTGTGTGCAAAAGCTGTCCCCATGGATTTCCAGTAGAACTAATTTCTCTGTTAATGGAATGGCATCCTCTATTGCTGCACTTTCGGAGAAACTGATTACACATAGTCCATCAAAATAGTTATCTCTGATCAAGGTATTAATTTTCAATGTACCTGTCTTACAAAACTGCCTTATTTCATCATTCACATTACCAATAAAGTTAAAAGCTGTTAAGAGTATACAAAATAGTTTAGCTAAATTTAGCTAAATTTCAAACAATGTAAATTTCCATTTACACAGCAATTACAGAAAGCTATTAAAATGCTTCATTTAAAATTCCTTATTCGTATAATGGCGCCATGGGTATCCCCACAAATTTATCCAGGACCCTACAACTGCCATTTTCAGCATGTTACACGTGAAATGGAATGATCACAGTCTCAGTGTAGGTAAAGCAGGTGGTAGATTTCAGTTTATTAGTGGAATACTAGGGAACTGCAATCAGACTACGAAGGACATTGCTTACAAATGACTCATGCACCCAGTTCTAGAATATTGCTCAAGTGTGTGGGACCCATACCAAATAGGACTAACGGGGGATATAGAATGTATACAGAGAAGGGCAGCACAAATGGTCACAGGTTTGTTTGACCCATTGGAGAGTCAGATATACTGAAGAGAATGAATTCAAAGATTCTTCAAGATAGACATACTTGGGATGGTTTATGTCTAACAGCAAAGTACCATGAACCGACTTTAAAGGATTACTCTAGGAATATATTACAACCCCCTACATATCACTCACATATGGATCGTGAATATAAGATCAGAATAATTACTGCAGGCACAGCGTCTTTAAACAATCCTTCTTCCTGCACTCCATACGTGAACAGAATGGGAAGAAACCCCAGCAACTGGTAGAATGAGACATACCCTCTGCCATACACTTCCCAATGATTTGCATAGTATAGCTGTAGATGGCTAATGCCATAGAACTGTCTCACATCAGCCACATAATGACAACTGGTAAATGAGAGGTTTAAAGGAATCATGGGAAATCACTTATAGAAGTGTATGAGAAGTCTGTAATTAACGAAAACTCTGTACTCCAGATTCCAAGAGGGTAAAGGCGGCGGGGGCGGGGGAGTAAGTGTCCCTTGTTGCCACCTCTCTCTGCAGACTAGGAATGACACTGTTGGAAGAAAGCAATGTTTTTAATTTTTATCAAACCATGACCTCAACTATATTCCCTGTAGTGAAATTATTCTTCTGACCAAAACAAAAGTTTAGCATGGTCTATGGACAATTTCACAGTTCACTAAATTTAAGGAAAACTGAATCTTAAAATTCTGAATTACAGGTTTGTCTATTCTTGGCACGTGAGTCACAGAAAGTACCTGTAATCTTAATTTAGTTTAATATCCTTAACTGATGCTATTTGTGTGCAACACGTCAAAAACAATTTTGGATTTGAGAGGATAACTTTTCGATTCTGCGACTGTATAAATCACGAGGTTTTGAGGTGAAGAACTTGTTATGCCGTTTTTGGAGCACATTATCATCTGGAAAGGAAGTTCCTTGAAGGTTGTTTGCTAAGAGTGGAAAATGTGAAAATCTGAGGACACAAGACGAGTTGAATAAGGTGGGTGGCGAATGGCTTCCCAAACCTGACTCCAATATCATTACGTTTGTCAGTCTAGCTGAATGCTGGCAGGCATTATCTTTGATTAGCATCACTTCACACAGTCTTCTTTGTCACTGCCTTAGGACTGTGTGTCCTGACAAATGTCAACTGTGATGATTACACCTCAGCAAGCAATTCCTAGTACACCACACTGTCACACTGTTCCACCAGATGCGTAACATTATCTTTTGTGGATGTGTGCAAGTCTTTGTACAGGGAGTTGTTGCTTTGTTTGGGTTCAACCATTCCTTTCTTTTCCTTATGTTAGCATGGAGACACCATTTCTGGTCATCAGTAATAATGCAGGATGGTCAACATTGTTCCAAGCCAATTTATGACAAGCAAGCAGAGATGCAAATATGACCACTTGTTGGTTTTTGTGATTTTGGCCCATCGTTGATCATTGTAGATTCATGTGTTCAAACTATTTTCATCAAATGCAGAACGTCTTCTTGAACTTTGGGAGTCACTAATTTCAAAACTATCCTCCTCAAAATGAATAAACAATTCTTTTGCTGTGCTCTGTCCAAATGTACTATCCTCATTCCTGGTGCATGTGTTTGTGGAGGGCTCTGCTGTCAGCCTTCTATTGAATTAACAGAAGGATGTTCGAAATGTTCCGATTTCATCACTTGACACTCCATTTTCTAGCATCCACAGCTCCACCCACTACCTCCAAATGACAAAATGACAACATGTAAACTCAAATAGCAACAGTGAACTATCGTATGAACAAAAAGTGACAGTAAATAAACCTATAGCAACTGGAATACGAACACGCAAAACAAAAATTCTATGATCAAATCGTTTATGGGTTTGCTGCAGGGTGACATTGTCGACCACTGCCGATATCACACCCTGCTATTCTCTTAGAACAACTGCAAGGAGGAAGCAATGTGCAAGGGAGTTTAATACATCGGTCCACAGAGGAGAAACAAGGAAAATACCACATATAGAACAAGTAAACCCAAAGTCAACACACAACCAAAGACAACCAACATCAGAAATATCAATCAAAAAACAGAGAGACGGAATTAGGGCTACCTCACCTGTTGATTAATAGTCACTATCTATATTTCTGATGGTTTTCTTTGGTTGTGTGTTGGCTTTGGGGTTACTTGTTCTGTGTGTCGTATTTTCCTTGTTTCTCCTCTATGAACTGAGGTATTTATTTCCTGTGCACATTGCTTCCTCCTTGCAGTTGTTCCTCGAGAATGGCAGGGTGTGCTCCTACTGAAATATCGACGGTGGTCGACAACATCACACGGCAGCAAACCCATAAATTATTTGAACATTCAATTTGCCGGGAAAAGTTAAGGTCTCACAAAAACACTATGAACTTATGCACTAACCTAATACCATACAGGAAAGAACAATCTCTTAACTACAGTACTCACAACATCTGTTTAGAGGTAAGTTTCAATGGTGTCATTTTACACTTACGTTTCACAATTATCCTTTTTTAATTACTAAGCATAACTCTTGTGTACTGAAACAATAATTTTTATCTATTCCCAGAAAATATAAATCTTAGTGCAAATATGCATGCCTGTTAAATCATCAGACCTATCCTCAAAGCCTTAGCACACTGAAAAATTCTAATACTGCACTGAATCAGTAGTTACAACTACGAAATAACAGGATGTAAGTAATGACAATACAAAAATTAATCCATATCACACAAATTTTAGAACTTTGGTTCACACTTTTCTGTAGCTCGAATTAATTTCTTACTACCACATGAAAAAACAAAACTAATATCCCACCCCCATTCTTATGAAATGATTAGGCTATGAACAACCATAATATTTCAGTGACAACAAAAATGAATCAGTAGTTCTGGCCACAATTGATCCCTGCACAAACATCAATAACTGCTTACCCATCAGCTCTCCAGGTGCAGGAGCATCCATTCCAAATATTCCACAGGTATCACAAGCGCGATTTTTCTGAGGCCGAAATGGTAATGTTGATTCATCTATTGGTACATTACCAACATCAAACCCAGATACGAAAGGACATGTGGGAGACCATTTCTTATGTTCCTGGAATGGATCATCACCCCTAACCCAATGTCCAATTTCAGCGTGACAAAAAGCACACTTCACACCATCACTGCCCCAGTAATACACAAATCCAGCAGCAGCTAGTTTTTCTTTGTCCATAAAGGAAACTGACCAGTTGCGGAATGTTTTGAGGCGTTCTACTTCTGATTTATAGATGGACCAATCTATTTTCTGACCAGGTACTGCAATGGGCGAATTGACAGCAGCATCACCAGTGCTTGTATTTGCTGTGTTTGTAGCATCTGTTCTGTCCTCTTGAGAGTTCACAAAAGTACTGGTAGCACCATCCACAGAATCTTTTTCATCTGGAGACTCATCATTAGGTGTTTGTGAGGTTGAGGCACTGACACCTTCAACACAGCCATCATTTGATGCAGACTGACCTCCATGAGCCATCTGAGTGTCCGGTACAAACACCAAAATTGGTGCAGCTGCAAGATGCCTGGAGGAGGAAAAGAATAACAGTCACTGAACAAATGCAACTAATTTTCTTGTAACAGTAATTTAAGATTGCAATTCAAATTTAATTATTACAAATTCAATTGCTACTATAACAACAAAAGGAGTGGCTGGTCAGCAATGTTATAGGATAATTAAGTTTTAAATATGTTTCATGTACAGAATCAGTGGATGTATATTAACATTATCTTTTGAACAAAAATTAACAGAAACATACAGCACAACAAAAGGAGCGATTTCTGAAGCAACGATAAACTGTTAACCTTCTCTAATAAAGAATGAAAATTGGCATACAGGTAATTTTTTATTGTTCAGGGCTCAAAATAAGCCAATGTGCACTTGGTATGTCTGCCAGATGGTCTTATCCGAAATGTACAGGTAGTCTTTGGTAGCTCTCCAGTATGCAGGGTGCAGTCATCTGCAAGTTGTGGCTCACGTCAGCACTAATGACAGCTATTGCATGTCTTCAGAGGCCATTCTTAGTTCATACTGTCAAGCTGGCAAAGGCTACTGCTGGCCTCTCACATCGGATGCAAGCAGAGCTTGAGATTTGCAGCATTGTTCCCAAGAGTTGATTGTGGCCTTTGATTTGGAGCAGAGTTGAGAGTCTCAACCAAAAGCTCCATCAACGGTCTTTGCTACAGATTCCTGGACTTGCATTATCGGATGGGGAATTTTAGAACTCCCCTCGACAGGTCAGGGGTGCACTACACAAAGGAATCAGCTAATTGAGTAGTATAGTACCTGTGGAGTGCACATTTTTTTTAAGTTAAAGTGGTAGTTTGACTAACACTTGGCAGCTGAAATACAGATAGTGAATTCGGACTGCGTTTTGACTAAAGAGACTGACGGTCAAAATTTTATCAGTAAACTGTAAGTATTCATAACAAAGTTTCCAAATTTACTGCTCTTCACAAAAGCTCATGCATTACAATTATTCTTGGGACTAAACTGGCTGAAACGTGAAGCAGAATATCTCTGAGATATTTAGCGAGACATGGAACATATATCGGGGATGTATTAGGTGCCACATGAATGAGGAGTGGGGGAGGGTCTTCACTGCAGTTGACAAAAATATTCTCTCTATTGAGGCCAAAGTTGAATGTAACAGTGAAGTTATCTGGCCACATAACAGGCCTAAGTGAAAAAAGTTAACTGTTGGAAGTTTTTACCAGTCATCCGATTCCACTATCACAGTTCCAGAGTCATTCAAAAGTTAATGGCCAGCAGCACATCAATACCCAATCACGCAACACTAGTTGGAGGCGACTTTAATCTGTCGAGTATAGACTGGGACATCGGTGGACTCCCTGTAGGGGTTACAACAGGCAGTCTTGTAAAGCAATTTTGAACACTTTTCCAAAAACTGTTTTGAGCAGTTATTTCAGTAGACCACACGCAATGGAAATATCTTAGACCTCGTACCTACAACAGGCCGAACTTTAAACTTCCTGGCAGATTAAAACTGTGTGCCCAACAGACTCGAACTCGGGACCTTTGCCTTTCGCGGGCAAGTGCTCTACCATTTGAGCTACCGAAGCACAACTCTCGCCCAGTACTCACAGCTTTATTTCTGCCAGTATCTCGTCTCCTACCTTCCAAACTTTACAGAAGCTCTCCTGCAAACTTTGCAGAACTAGCGCTCCTGAAAGAAAGGATACTGCGGAGACATGGCTTAGCCACAGCCTGGGGGATGTTTCCAGAGAGAGATTTTCACTCTGCAGTGGAGTGTGCACTGATAGGAGACGAGATACTGGCAGGAGTAAAGCTGTGAGTACCGGGCGTGAGTCGTGTTTCGGTAGCTCAGATGGTAGAGCACTTGCCCACGAAAGGCAAAGGTCCCGAGTTCGAGTCTCTGTCGGGCACACAGTTTTAATCTGCCAGGAAGTTTCGTATCAGCGCACACTCCGTTGCAGAGTGAAAATCTCATTCAGGCCAAACTTGTTGAGACCATCAGTACAGAGATGGGGGACTGGTGATCATGAGGTCATCACAGTTACAAAAGTTGATAAATCAGTCAAGAATGCTACGAGAGTGTTTCTGCTAAAAAGAGCACAGAAAGAATTGCTAGCATCTCTATCAGACAGCAAACTGACATCACTTAGTTCCAGTGAGATGGACAGAAGAATTATGGGCAAAGTTTTAAGCACATTATAAATTGTGGTATGGAGGACTATGTGCCTTGTAAGTGGATCCACCATGGTTTACCAATGGAATTCAGAACATTCTAAGGAAGCAAAGGCTGTTGTACTCTTAGTTCAAAAGAGACTGTGCAAATGACGACAGGCAAAGGTTAGTAGAGATTTATACGCCTTGTGAAAAGATCTATGTGCAAAGCATACAGCAACTAACAGTCATACCTCAACAAAAGATTTGGTTGAGTACCCGAGAATATTCTGGTCCTATATAAAATTGCTAAGTGGGTCTAAGGTTTCCATCTAGTCGTTTGTTGACCAGTCTGATGTGGGAGTAAAAAATAGCACAACGAAAGCCAAAGTTTCAAATTTATCATTTAAGGAATCATTCAGACAGAAAAATCAAACAAACATACTATCGTTTGACTATCTATCAGAGTCTGATATGGATGACATAAGCATCCTTGGAGTAGATAAACTGGAAGACTTTAAAACAAGTATGTCACCAGGTGTCTATAGAATCCCAATTCAGTATTACACACAGACCTCTACAGCACTGTCCCCCTTATGTAGCTTGCATTTATTGTAAATATCTCAACCAGTTCAAAGTCACAAGCAACTCGACAAAAGCCTATGTGATTCCTGTAAATAAGAAGGACAAAACAATGGACCCACAAAATTACAGACCAATATCCCTAAAATGGTTTGCTGTAGAATCTTAACATTCTCAGTTCAAATTCAATGAATTTTCTTGAGAACAAAAGATTATGTTCATGAACCAGCATGGTTTTAAAAAGCATTGCTTGCACAAAACTCTGCTCGCCCTTTTCTCACATGCTGTACTGTGAACTGTGGATGAAGGGTAACAGTCAGATTCCATATTACTATATTTCCGACAAGCATTTGACATGGTACCTCAATGTCGACTTAAAAGGTACAAGCAAATAGTATAGATTCTCAGATATGTGAATGACTCTAGGATTTCTCAAGTAATAACAACCAGTACATTGTCCTTGACAGCGAGTTGTTCAGAGGCAAGAGTACCTGCAGGAGTGACCCAAGGAAGTGTGATAGGACCACTTACTTTCTATATACATAAATGATCTGTCAGACAGGGTGGGAAGGCTTTGACACTGCAGTGTACAGGAAGGAGTCTTAGTTTAGTAACTGTAGGAGGATACAAGATGACAGACTAAATTTCTAGTTGGTGTCAGAAATGGGAAAATTTAAGTAATGTGGATATGGATGTGTAGGAAAAACAAACCCGTACACTTCAGATACAGTATTAATAGTGTCATACTTGACACAGTCACATCACAAATATTTGGGTGTAATGTTGCAAAGTGATATGAAATTGAAGGAGCATGTGAGGACTGTGATAGGAAAGGTGAATGGTTGACTTCAGTTGATTGGGAGAATTTTGTGAAACAGTTATCTTTAAAGAAGACCACATAAGGGACACTAGTGTGACCTTTTCTCGAGTACTGCACAAGTGTTGGGATGCACACCTGGTCAGTTTAAAGGAAGAATGCAAAACAATTTAGAGGTGGGCTGCTATACATGTTACCAGCTGGTTTAAACAACAAGATAGTATTTTGGTTGGTTGGTTAGTTGTGTGATCCATCAATCAAATGGTACGGTAGCCTTTATGATGTGGAACATGTCAAGTGCACAAGAAATGCACATATGAAACAAGATTTTTTAACACGCACATGCACACGCACACATTTTACCCCTTTCTGTGCCAAAGATAGGTTGAGTAAAGGATAGTGTAAGTCTTTCTTTTTCTGGTATTATACTCATGAATGTCACTGTTGTTTTTAAATTGGTCCATGTTGTTGAGAACAAATTTCATTAGTGAATAAATGTACTGTGAGACTGTTGTGAGAATTCCCAATCTTTTAAAAAGATGCCTACAAGATATGCGACTATGAACTCCACACATTATTCTAACCACTTTCTTTTGAGCAGTGAATACTTTGTCTAAATGTTGAGTTACCCCAAAATATTATTCTGTATGGCATCAGAGAGTGAAAGTATGCAAAGTAAATTAGCTTACTAATTTCTATATCCTCAAAATTGGTAATTATTCTGATTGCAAAAGTTGCTGGACCTAGTCACTTTAGAAGATCCAAAATATGAATATTTCAATTAAGATTCTCATCTAAGTGTACACCCAAAAACTTAGTACGCTTCACCCTGTCTACTGACTTCTGTTGATGTGTTATATTTATTGAAATAGCTGTACTTTTCACAGCAGAAAATTGGATGTACTGGTTTTTTTTTTTTTTTTTTTTTTTTTTTTTTTCAAAGTTTAGAGTAAGCCAATTTGCAGAACACCAATTGATGACTTTTCCAAAGACCTTATTTGTATCATTTTCAATAGGAGTTTCTTTTACGAGATTAATAATTATGCTTGTATCATCAGCAAACAGTGTCAGTTCAGCTTCCTGTTTCAGATAGGAAGAGAGGTCGTTCACGTATATCAAGAACAGAAGATGACCCATGATTGATCCCTGTGGAACACCTAATGTAATTTCACCCCAGTTAGATGAAGTGGCAAACTTATTTCAATCACTTGACCCATATATGGAATCTTTTTGCTTCCTATTCTGTAGGTACAACTTAAACCACTCATATGCTATTCCATTTATACCATAAAACTGTAATTTCTGTAACAATCTCATAATTCACACAATCAAATGCTTTGGACAAGTCACAGAAAATTCCTATTGGTGACATTTTACTATTTAAGGACTATTATATGGACAGTGAACTTGTATATACCTGTCTCAGTGGAACAGCATTTTTGAAATCCGAACTGTGATTTACTAAGTATCCCACTACTGTTGAGATGGCTAACTGCTCGAGTACATTACTTTCGCTAAGATTTTTGAAAAGGATACTGACCGATAATTATTGACATCTGTGGTGTTCCCCTTTTTGTAGAGCAGCCTGACAATGGCATATTTTAACCTGTCCAGGGAAATACCAATACCCCGAGTTAGTGATGCATTACGTACAGGACTCCTAACATCAGCTGTAATTGTTCCACATTGTTTTAACATCTTATTAGAGATATCTACACCAACAGAACATTTATTTTTCAAAGATTTAATAATTTTATTTGTTTCACAAGAGGTCGTTAGGTGAAAATTGACAATTTTTTCAAAACTGATTCTTCCATGTACTGCCTGGCTTTTTCTTTTATACTGTTCTGATCAATTTTTTTTCCTCTTACACTTAAGAAATGGTTGTTAACTACATTAGCTACTTGTGTACTGTTGGTTAGGATGGTATCATTCTGATTAATAGTAATACTACCTTCCCCAGAGGTTACTTTTCCTGTCTACCTTCTAACGACATTCCATATTGATTTGATTTTATTGCTGGAGTTGTTAATTTCTTCTTTAACATACATGTTTCTTGATTTCCTTAAAACTTTTCTCAGTATCTTACAATAATTTTTATAGTGTAAAACTACTTCTGGAACTTTACTAGTTCTTGCTGTCTCAAAGTTTCCTTTTTCTTTCTGGAAACACTTTAATACCTGTAGAAATCCAAGGTTTCTTTGAAAAGAGTGTTGTGTTACATTTAGTAATTTTCTTTGGGAAACAATGTTCAAAAAGGGGTATAAATTTATCAAGAAATATGTTGCATTTATTATTAGCATTTGGCTCATTATATACATCTCCCCAATTAACATTTCTTAAGCTTTCTTTGAAGTACTCTACAGATACTGGGTTGAGCCACCTCACACTTTTACTTACTGGTTTCCAAACTGTACACCCTGTTAGGGGAAAGCATGTGTGTTTTCATCCTCTTTCTGTACAAATGAATTATCTATTAGCGTGCTATTGTCTTGAGTTATATGTGTAGGGAAACTGATCACTGATTCTAAGTTATATGTTGTTAATAACACTTCTAGTTCGCTTTTCCTCTCACGATTTAGAAAGTTTATATTGAAATCAGCACAGATTAATAACTTCTTTTTGTCTGACAGACAGCATAATAGGGAGTCAAACTTTTTTTATGAATAGATCCCAGTCTCTTAATGGGGACCTGTACACTATTGCTAATAACAATACTACATTACTTAGCTGAAGTTCACACGCACAAACCTCAAAGTGCTGATCAACACAAAATTTGCTTATTTCTACAGTTTCGTATTTATAACCCTGTTTTATGAAAATGGAAACTACTCCTTTCTCCATCCCAGATCTACAAGTGTAAGATGCTAAATTATACCCACTTATACTGAGACTATCTATGCCCACAGTTACATGGTGTTCAGACAGAGACAGACAGACAGACAGACAGACAGTATATCAATCTCCTCATTTTTTAGATCTAAACACACTAATAGCTCATCTACTTGATTTTTTATTCCCCTGATATTTTGATGAAGTACGTTGATACCGTCCTTAGATTTACCCCTATTTACTGTACATGAAGTTTCTTTTATTCTATTTATCTTTATTGTCGTCTGTCTGGACTTTGGCTTTCACCTAAAAAAAACCTGTATGCCTGGACCCATTAACCACAGGGATAATCCCTTGTGTGACTGTGGACCCCCTTAAAGTTTCTGCTAATAGAGAAGGTAATTTATTTTTTTATTTATTTTTCCCCATCCTATTCAGGTGCAGGCCATGTGTAGTGTATCCCCACCTACCAACAGTATTTACTGAAACAGCACTTGTGAGATTTTGCCAGTGTCTGGAGCATCCTGTTCAGCTCAGTGTCAACACACCTCACAGCAGTGTTTACCCAGTGATGATCATGGTGCTTAAAGACCTCAACAAACCCCACATTTGTGTGCTCAGTTTCTGCTCATGAATTCAAATGGGTATCACTGGAGGGAAGGTGTTCTTTTTGTGAAACACTATTGAGAAAATTCAGAGAACTAGCGCTTTAAGCTGACTGCAGAACGATTCTACTGCCACCAACATACATTTCATGTAATGACCCTGAAGATACGAGACAAAACATTAGGGAAGCATATATTGTTTGTTTTGTTTTAGGACACAAAAAAGATTTGGGTCACACATGCCCATGTCAGAACTGCAGAAAATGAGGACAAATATAGGAGTTAAAACAACTACACATGAAGCCCAGTCAACAGGATGAAAGACAGCTAAAAACAGGAAATCAGCCATTTCCATAAAATAGAGGTCCTTTGCCATATTGCTATGACAGATAGAAAGTAAAATGTGGTCAACAGCCCACATGGCATTCATTAAATGGCCGATAACTCAGATGACGAACAAATGAGAATGTAAGTGGTTAAAAAAGGCCCATAAGGAAATGGTGAACAGTCAAAGGTTGAGGACAATGAGAAAGTAGTGGGGCAGCAACAATTAACAAGTGGTGATGCCTAAAAAGTCAATGCCCAATACACAACTTAGCTATGGAAGCATATGGACAGCACCTTCCCTCACTTTTTGTGAGTGGAACAGGAAAGGAAATGATTAGAGGTAGTATGGGGTACCTTCCACCAAGCTCCATGGTGGCTGCAGAATAAGTATGTATGTACTAAAGATTTCACACTTTGAATGATTGTCTGCAGTCTCTGATTGGATAGAACTTTGTAACCTTGCACTTTAAGAATTTTAGCACTAAGTATTCACAAAACAGTTAAGAGATTTTTTGTTATCTTCAATTCTTAGTTTAATCATATCTCCATTGTTTCTCAAATACTGTACTCACATTCATGCGTACATGTGCAGAGGAAAAGTGGAATGGAGTGATTTTTTATACATATACTAAACATCAGTGAGTGTATATCAATGAAAGGGAAAAATGTAGCTTAAGGCAACCACATAGATGGTCATTTTGCCATATTTTGCACTGAACTTTCATTGTGAACTGTAAAACTAACTTGTTCCACACCATAGCAAAAAGTTACAATTATGATTCACTGAATATACAAATAACTATTATTTAGCTGCGAGGATTACAGGAACCATCTGCAACCTGTGAGCATCCAAATGTCCAAGCCATACATCCACACCACCAAGTTATTAGGGCCTACCTGTAAATAATAATCTTCATGGATTGCTTTACAGGGACCAAACAAGTGGGCAGCTCAACAAGCTGCACTGCAGGGTAAAAAAGTTTTAGACCAGTTCCCTTGCATATTTTCATAATATGCATCAAGGTACTCAGATTTGTCCATTATGTAACACACATTTTCTGAATTTACTTCATAGTTTTTATGATGGGAAGTGCATTAGAAACGGCACAAACATAAGCATTAGGCTGTACTACGTGTCAGACTTTTAGCAAAACCTTTTTTGGGAATTATCACCTTTAAAGCTAACCAAGATCTCAGGCTATACTACTGATCACAAGTCACCACAACAAAGATTTCAGAGGAAGTCCAAGCATTTTAGACAACCTCTCAACTTAGGATATTATTGGTGACAGACTCACTGTAACATGACTATGTTCACAGGAGATTTGAGGGCTCCATATGAACTGGTCAATGTTGATCCCCGGTCAGAAGAACAAGTTCTGAGCAGCAATTTTTACATGCACTGGTCTGTACAGAGCATTTACTGACCAATTCTTTTGCTCTTTGTAGGTTTCTGTAAGACAAGTAAGGTCTTAACATGACTATTGCCACATGCAAGTACATTTTCAATTGCTTACCAGTACTCATAATTAACAAGTTTCTGGAAACAATGCTGAAGTTGGTTGGTTTATTTGGGGAGAGGACAACAGCGTTGCCATCGGTCCCATCGGATTAAGGAAGGAAATCAGCCATTTCCTTTCAGAGGAACCATCCCGGCATTTGCCTGAAGCAGTTTAGGAAAAATCATGGAAAACCTAAACCGGGATCGCCAGATGCAGGTTTGAACTGTCGTCCTCCCGAATGAAAGTCCAGTGTGCTAACCACTGCGCCACTCTGATCAGTGGAAATAGTGCCATAAGATGAATAAAGCCATTTGTCAGCTGATGAAAAGAAACACATGGAGATGACTATTTCAACAGAAATTGTTATTACTGGAAATGAAAGGAACTCAAATTATTTAAAGGATGTCTACAGAGAAAAAAATTCTGAAAACTAACACTATACTTTAATTGCTTGAATTCACAAGACAGACAGACAAGAGAAAAAAATTCTGCATACACTATTAGCCTTTTAGCCACATTGTACCCAACATTAACTCAAAGTGTCAACAACCTCTCAGAAAAAGTTACATTTTAATTGGCCAAAACAATCTGGCTGTAAAAGTGGATGCAGCACAATACACCCCTTATACATTGTGAGTAAAATTACAGAAAATGCCAGTAAGAACAAGTTACCACATTGTCTGGGTCAGAACTGTGAGGAGGGAGAAAACAAAATGCATGCATAGTGAGCTGTGTTGCTGCTCTCATTTTTGAAAAATCTTTAACTGAATAAAGACATTAAACTGCCATTTTCTACATGACCTTGTTCTGCCCTCCCAGGAAAGTTTAACAGGTAGCTGAGTATTAGTAATGTATGGTCCACTGATCTCCACAAGACTCGTTCATATATCATTGTGCCCAAGCAAGTGTTCTTCAGTGATAAAAACTTATTCAGTTTTACAGTTACTGATTAAGTCATTAACTAACAAATTGGTCGAAGTTTTTCACAGCCCTTTTGTCTGTTCAGTCTAGAGGCATGGCTCAAAGGGTCAGTTTGACCTATGACTTTGTACATATTGTTACTTTCTAGCAAGAAGGATTGTCAGCATTGGAAGTTACACCACAGCATCATCATTTGAACATTCAACCACTATCATGACATGAAACATTTGAATATCTGCATCATAGGGGACACCCACAATCAACAAAACTGATGTGATAGCTACCTATAAATTATGCCTTGTAGGTACTTTGATGCCAATGCAACAGATCTGTGTGCTGCCTTCTGGGGAGCAACCAAGCTGTGTTAACCCAAATAGTATGCAAATGGTAGGAGGAGGAGGAGGAGGAGATTAGTGTTTAATGTCCCATCAACAATGAGGTCATTAGGGACAGAGCACCAGATCAGATTAGATTAGGGAAGGATGGGGAGGGAAAGCAGCCATGGTGCCCCTTCAATGGAACTATCCAGCATTTGCTATAAGCAATCTAGTGAAATCAGAAAAACCTAAATCAGAATGGCCGGAAAGTTTAAATGGAAACCATTATTAGTAAGCATCTCCCTCCACTAACAGTCTTGTTGATAGTGTGGAGGTGGATATATACTAATGCATATCTCCAGCACATAGCACCCAAGATTCATTAGGGAGGTCTGTTAGTCATGCTATGGAGCAGTATCATGGATGAGTATATGACACCTGTCTTTAGTAACGACAGTAATTTGAGGGCTGTACAATAGAGTGCATAATCCAACCTATTTTCCAACCCAACAGGCAACATTCTGGTGATGGGTTCATCTTTTGAGAGGATCCTGAACACTTGCCATCTGCCTGAAGAATACCTTTCTCCACAAGTCCAGAATCAACTGAATGGAATTTTCTGCCAAGATGAACCAGACTGAACATGCTTGGGACTAGCTGAAAATGTGTCAGAGAAATCCTCTGCACACTGGATGACCTCAGAATGGTTCCCACTACAGAGTAGGGCAGGATTGAGCAACAGCTTTGCCACATTGTTGACTGCCTACTAAGGAGGATCCCAGCAACTTATAACACACAGAGAGAACACACTATCAAACGGTACCACATCAGATGGTTCTGATTTCACAAATGTAAACATTTCAACAAACAGTATCTATCTTCTAGATTGATCGATCTACTTCCTCCTCCTCCTCCTCCTCCTCTCCCCCCACCCTACCCCCCCCCCCCCAAAAAAAAAAAGGAGAAAGAAAGAAGAGAGAGAGAGAGAGAGAGAGAGAGAGAGAGAGAGAGAGAGAGAGAGAGAGAGAGAGAGTGTATTCCTGCATTGGCAGCTCCAAGTCTAAGCCTACACAATTTCACAAACATGCAACTTTCTTTGAGCTGCCTATCTTGCCCAACTCTGGTATAACAATAACAGTCTCTTTGAATCACAGACATTAATATGCTGAGCACTCACCTTTTCCCTATCATTCTTTCACTACAACTATACAGCTTTATATTTGTTCCGTGAGCTCACAATTCTCTTTACATTATGAGCAGACTTAATCTGTAATCACGTACTTTAGACACTCCACATATCTTCAGCTTTATACCTCCACACTAATTTTGCCCACATCATATTACATACACAGTGATTTGTCATTTACATCTCATTATCAGGAATCTTTTAATGAATGAACTCACAAACCCAACTTCAATTTCTCCGACTGCCCTCTTGCCAATATTTGTTGATTTGAGCAGATAAGGTACATGGGCAACTCCTTTGGTTTGAGTGGGGTATCTGAGGAACTCAATAGCAGATTATGATCCCTTCAGCCTTATAATATGCCAATAGACATTCTGCGACTGATATGGATAGTTGGGTCAACAGCTGTGATGCTGTCAAGAATCATGGCAAACAGTGTAATGAGACTACTAAGAAAAGGCAATTTAGAACATACACAGCTGTAGGTAGATTGGTGGGCAGAGCAAGTGGGTGAACAAAGGTTCTTCCAGAATATGGCAGGGGTGAAAAACATTTCAGGACTATTTCCTTCATCCCCTTGCATCACCACTACAAGAGATCATGAAAAGTCATTCCATGTATTATGGGCGACTGACAATGTACATACACTTAAAGTATATGGAGGTACAATTTGGGTTTTTTAAAAAAAGTGAGATGTAGATGCTTTGATTGTATTAGTTAGGATATGTGGCAACAATTCATCACGGTGTGATCTATGCCATGCTTTAAGGATGTTTTGGACTGTTGGGTTTGTTCTGCAGATGCAGTTCTCTTGACGTAGCAAACTGGCTTTGTGAGAGGTAAGTATGACCAATACAGATGTGACAGACTACTATACCTTCTCTTCAAGAGAGGTGAAGTGACAGTGTTTCTTGGTGGAGGCTTTTATCATTAAAATTTTCGTTGGATTTTGCTCTCCTACTCTTCCAGCTTTTGTATGATTCTGCATCTGTGAGGTGCCTGTTAAGACAGCTTCAGAGATTAGTACTGCCAACAGGTCGACTGTGGCAGAGGTTTCGCTGGCCAATAATAGCACAATCACCATCCAGGACGCTCAAAGAAACACGAGAGTTTTTTGTACCGTTCATGTCATTTAAATGTTGGAGAATGTCAAAGGTCAAAGGATGGGTAATTTTGAAGCGTCTTCAAATGACAGATTTACAACCACTTCCAGTATGTACTTACATCCACATCTCTCTGACAAGGAATTTTACAGGGACACCAAATTTAACCACATGGTATGCATTCATCTAACACTTCATGCACAAGTTAGTTTTAGCACAGAGACATGACCTCCTAGGCTTTCCACACTAATTGTTACTTTTCATGTAAGTATTACTGTTCAAATGCTGGATATAGTCCGTGCAGGAATTCTGTGAACACGGCAGTGTTAATTTCTCCTCTACCCCCCCCCCCCCCCCCCCCCAACTATTTCTTAATGCAAATTCTTTTTATACTTCTCTAGCGTTTCTGAATTTTTGTAACTAATTTCATTGCAGTTCTCTTACTATTATGTTTTATGCTCAGTTTGTCCAATATTTTTGTGCAATTTACTTGCCCTGCTCAGCAGCAGCAGCAAATAATTTTTCTATCATTTCTCGTACACAACTAAGTTTGTTCTGTCTCGATGTAAGCAAGTTTAACTTTCACTTCTGTTAAGTTGTGTAATTTTAATCATTCAAAGTCAACATCACTTGAAAACCATGTGACAACATATACACAAAGTCTTTATTATTGTGGTGCACCAACATTGGTTAGGTAGGAAGTTGCCAATCTGAATATATAGGAAAAGCCAAGAAACGTGAAATCCAAAATAAAGGTGGTGTTCACAGACTAATCTGCAGTACAGCTTCATTTTATGTTTGATTCCTTGTCTATACCATTACCACCACTGAAACTGCAAGGTAAATTCAGAACTGTATTACATAAACAGAAAATTGAGTATTTTACTACAATGATATTGATGCATACATTTCATTCACTGCTATGTTAATTTTAAAGCCAGTATCACTACTAAAAATGGACAGTACTTTAACTTCCTATCAGTTTTATAAATCATTTAAAACTGATAACTACCTCATTTATGGAATGAACTTACCATACCTGTAAGAAATCAGTCCACTAACTGCCTAAATGTTTTTTAGGGTCACAGTAAGAAATCTTGATCAATAGCTGGAGAGGACTATGTAAGCCAATACTTTCTAATAATGGTGGTGAATTCTTATAGTCATACTTAATATAAACAGGATATGATTTTTTTCCATTTTTTTTGTTGACAAAACTTGCATCTTATTTCATACCTCAACAGTAGAAGATACATTTGAACTACTTATTTATATTTGAAATTTACTTTAGCTTCCAATTCAAACAGTGGCCTTTGATCATGAATGTCCTACACTGCATTAACATTATATTTGATGAAACTGACCAAACTAGAACATCTTTAGGAGCTTACTCCTAATCTTGCTCAAATGAAAAGGGTGATCGGTGGTTGAACACCTCAACTGGCCTACATTTACCTCGCATGATGTAGTGTAAGATTTTAAATAGTAAATAGAGCTCTCTCGTTAGCTGAAATAATTTGGCTTCGTTGATACATTACGAATTAACGACTTTATTGCCGTTGGCCTCCTCACCGCATAGCAGCATTACAAGACCAAGTAGCCGACGTGATATCGGAATCAATAACAATTAGAAGACGTATTATAAAGTTTTGTGTGCACAGAACTGGCCAATATGGAGTGCAAGAAACTAGATTTCAATAAATAACTTACACCTACTGTCAAATGGGGGTTACCAATCCACATTCTCAGGCAAGCGTTAAACAAATCGAGGCCAACTACTTATATGACTGAACAATTGAAAGTAACAAAAAGATTAATTGCAAACACAAAGTACACATAATTTACGAATGTTCCTTTAAACTTGTTTTCAGAAGATCAATTTGACAGCAGGCAAAAATTTGCTGCTGCGGCAACACCACCATTGCGAAGAAAGTGCAGGCATGTCATGGCAATTAACTTAATCGCCCTACACAAACATTTTCAATGTACTGGGCTTACCCTTGCACCTCTACCACATCCGCAAACCTTCACTTAAATAACAAGCATCGCCTTGGTTTACTACTCAAGCAGGTTCCCACCAGTCTACCAAAGAGAAACGCTTACACTGTCCCCAACACAGATTTTATACAGCATAAATTTTCACTTTGAAATTGGCCTTTTATTATTCCCACATAATCATTGCCATAGACGACAAGCGAGGAACAGACAGATTACTATCACAACAATTTTTCCGAACAGTCTTTGTTTTATCGCTAGGGCTGAATTTGTGATATTGACAAGAATGTTATGTGCGTTACTGGGTGCCATTCACAGACCATAGTTCTCATTCATTCATTCATTCATTTCATTCATTCATACATTTTATTTGTACGACGGGTTTTGATTATGTTAGGCTTGTACAGAGCATATGAGACATGTCAATGTGATGAAGTGATAGCGTGTGATTTACGAGATGATTAGATTAGTCATATACCATGGATCTTACGGAGAGTGATCGCTGGGATGCGAAAAGAAATCAGGGATGTACATTTAAGTGCGCAACACAATTAAATGACATTAACTTAACGTATTACGATGCTAATTATAATTAGGCTGTACACTAAGTTATTACATTAAATTTAAGAGTTTCTTTGACGAAACCCTTCAATCGAGTAGAAGACTCAGCCTAACAAAATTTGGACGTAGTAATAACTGAAACTTAGATGGCACAATTTTTAAAATCCATTTCTAGACTATTTAAGTCTATGCTGACACAAAATAGCTATAATATGGCTTTACCAGAGCTTACGTTACATCATAAAGGTTTCCGTAATTAAAAATTAACATTAGGCATATATATATAATTAAGCAAAGATATATTACATCTACATAGTGAGGCCTACGAGGGCACTAAAATTTAATATGTCAGACATGCTTCGGCATAAAATTCTTACACACTATTAAACTTCTGTAGTTGAATTATCTTAAGCACCTTAACAAAATAAAAACACTATTCTAACATTAGGTGTTTTATATTGGATTTAAAGTTTGCCTGTGATTTACTTACTTTTATTTCTTGTGCGATGCTGTTCAAAGCTTTATAGCCATACACTTGACACTATCTGTACACGACGTTGTCTTACTAATTATTGTCTGCAACTGACTTTTTGTTCTATGTTATGACCATGATTTATTTACTTGTGCTTAACTTGTCAAAATTTTTGTCATGTGAAGCAATTTATTTCAGATTTGCAGCGAGAAGGAAGTGGTAAAATTGTGTGCTGCGTGATGAGTGGTCTGCAGTGTTCAAGTTTCCCTGTAAAGAATATTAGCATTATGGCTTCTTTTTTGTATTTTGAAAATGGTTTGAGATTCAGTGCTTTTGCCCCAAAAAATTAAACCATAGGACTTCAGCGACTCGAAGCATGCATATTAGGTCGATTTCAAGGTATCTGTATTCACCACTTCTTTTATTGTCCTTAGCATTAAACATTTCAATATGGGTTTTTCAACTAAGTTCATCAGTAATGTACAGCAGAAGGAATTTTGTTAACTGTTTGTTTTCACAGAAGGCTACAGAAGGATTTTCTGCATTGAAATTTTGTGTAGTATGGAAGTTCAGGCACACTGTTTTGTGTATCCAGATTATTAAGTAACCTATTTGCCTCAAACCAACATTTCCTATGCTAAGTACTTTAGTTTATACCTTTGCTACCAGTTGTCAATATATTAGTATCACCAGCATACAGGAAGGAACTGGCATTATGTAAACAGCCAAGAAGATCATTTCTGTGTACAGTGAACCAAACTGGAATAAAGACTGACCCCTGAGGAACGCCGTTCACTGTTATGCCTAAGACTGACTCTGAATGTAGCTCTTCACCAGATTTTGAATAGCTTATGACTTCAACAAACCGTCGTCTCCCATTTAGGTAGCTGTAAAATCAACTGTGAGCAGTATCACATATCCTATACTATAATAGATTTTCTACATCTACATACATATCCTGCAAACAACTGAGAAGTGCATGGATGGTACTTTGCGCTGCACTTCAGGTAAGGGTTTCTATTGATACTTGCAGTGGGGAAAGAACGACTGCTTAAATGCCTCTGTGCACGCTGTAATTAATCTAACCTTGTCTTCGTGGTCCCTACAGGAGCAAGACATAGAGGGCAAAAGAGTATCTCTAGATTCTTCACTTCATACTGTTTATTGACATTTTGTAAGTAGACTTTCACGGAATAACAGATATCCATCTTCAATATTTTTCAAATTAAAGTTTTTCAGAATTTCTGTGATGCTCTACATTGAACCAAACAAAACTGATTATTTGTGCTGCTAATAAATTCAATATGCTTGATTGTTCTTGTTTAGTATGGATTCCACATACAAGAGCAGTATTCTAAGATGAGATGTACAAGCGATTTGTGAATAGTCTTTTTTATGGAATGACTGCATTCGCAGTATCCTGCCAATGTTATGAAATCTACCACGTGCCTTTCCTGTAATTGAGTCTATGTGTTCATTCAATTTCATAAACCTATAAATTGTCACATCTGTTTATTTGCAGAATTGGTTCTTGTTTAGTATGGATTCCACATACAAGAGCAGTATTCTAAGATGAGATGTACAAGCGATTTGTGAGTAGTCTTTTTTATGGACTGACTGCATTCACAGTATCCTGCCAATGTTATGAAATCTACCACGTGCCTTTCCTGTAATTGAGTCTATGTGTTCATTCAATTTCATAAACCTATAAATTGTCACATCTGTTTATTTGCAGAATTGGTTCTTGTTTAGTATGGATTCCACATACAAGAGCAGTATTCTAAGATGAGATGTACAAGCGATTTGTGAGTAGTCTTTTTTATGGACTGACTGCATTCGCAGTATCCTGCCAATGTTATGAAATCTACCACGTGCCTTTCCTGTAATTGAGTCTATGTGTTCATTCAATTTCATAAACCTATAAATTGTCACATCTGTTTATTTGCAGAATTGAGTGATTAACCAAGTCAAAACCTTTTGTCACATCAAGGAGAAGACCAACAGCTGGCTGTTTCAGTGTGCTAAATTTTTGCAGTTCGCTATAAATGCAATCAAACAATGAACTGTTGTTTTACTTTTACAGATCCAAGCTGGGAAGGTGAAATAATTTTATTTTTCGGAGAAACATCTATTATGAGTAAATACAGCATATTTTAACACTTCAAAAAGAACAGAAAGGATGGCGATAGGTCAGTAACTAATTCTCATATTTCATTTAGCTTTCGTGTATGCAGGTGCTACTGTTGCCATTTGTTATTGGCTAAGGGTGTATACCTTTTGTAAATGAAGCACTGATAATGTATGACAGGTGTTTATGAATGCGGTGGCAGCATTTGAGAAGTAAAATTCGACCAGCAAATATTATCTTCCAAAGTTTTACTTTTATAATTTCCTCAATTTCATTTTATATTGTTGGAGATAAACATAATGATATTGTCAAGTTGTTGCTGAGAGACAATGTGGATCTTTTGTTTACTGTTTTGCATATGAAATTAATTGCAATTTATGAAAAGTATGAGTTGAAATCATTAGGAACATCATTCACGCTGTCAATAGTTTTACCTTTAGAATTTAAATAGTTTTTTTAGCTGATATTGAATTTTCTTCCCCTAATGTAATTCACAATATTTCATATGGTTTTATGTTTAGAGGAAGTCTTTGTGGGTTTTCTTGGCTAATTTTACTAGTTTCTTACAAATAACTTTGTATTTTCTGATGAAGTATTTGAATTCATTGGTATGCTCTGCCTTATACTCATATATGCAGTAATCTCCTTTGTTTTGAAGATGTTTCAATGGAACAAACCATTTAAAACAACCATTTAAATTTATTTTTGCATTACATATCTAAATGATAAAACTATCTCACACTTTTGCATTAAAACATTATCGATAAGTTTGTGACAGAGTAAAAAATTACTAAGAATGTATCAAGACGAAACTTCTCCAGGGAGTACACTAATATTACCCATCTTCTACACGCAGCAGCGACTGCTATAATTAATTACATCTCTATTAAAACTCTACTTAAGGGGTTTAATTTTACTCTATATTTAAACAAATTATCAAATTAACCCCTAGCTGAGAACACAGTAGCTGTTTTTTTCATAGTTCTACATTGTGGCTGATGAGTATATACTGAATTTAATTTTAATATTTCTGTAGATACCTAAGAAATCATTCGAGACATCACAAGCATTAATAGAGGTATGGAACACACACATACAACATATACATATATAAAAAATAAAAGTATGGGAAATATCACAACAGGGGCATAACCTTAGGAAACCTACAGATTAAATGCTTGTCTTTTGCAGACGATTTGGCGATCGTCACAAAAAGTACAAACGAAACAAAAGAAGTTATTGAAAAACTACATGAAATCGCTTCCAAAGCTAGACTACAGATCTCTTACGAAAAGACACAGCCTATGAGAACAAAGACACTCATCTCTGAACACCAAGTATGGCACCATTTACAAAATGGAAAACTTCAAATACCTTGGTGAAACACTACAAATGAGCGGACATAGCAGGGACTCAAACCATGAAAGAAAGGGCATACACATATAAGAAAGGGCATACACATATCAGCCAACTAGAAAAAGTAGAATGGAAAATACTTAGGAAAATATTTGGCGCAACTAACAACAATGGAATATGGATCAAGAAACCTACAGATGAACTATAAAAACATATGGAGACAATCACAGAAAAGATTAGAAAACACAGACTACAATTCTATGGACATCACACAGACTGACCAAACAGATATTTGACTGGGTAACCACTAGAAACAACAAATGGATGGCAGAGGTAAAGAACGACCTGAACCAGCTCAACATCACACCAGACACAATAAATGACAGAACAAAATTCAGAAACATCATTAAGAAAAGTAAACTACATGAGACACATTGTGACAAACGAGCAGACGTAAAATGGACAGAAGAACGCAAACAAGATCACAGCTGGAAGATGAAAGAAACATGGGCAACCAAAAGGGCAACCAAGATGAAGAGGCTGACACAAAGCCGACAAAAAGCATGGACAGAGGACTGGAAACAGAAATGCAGTGTGTGAATGATGGAAGTTTGGGCAGCAAGGAAGGCAGCAAAAGGAATTGGCCATGTCGTTCAGTCTAACTGCACTCTTTAAGGACAAAACACCACTAATAACAATAATATAACAAATTATTACTTTTGCAGCATTACATATATTTAAAACACATTTCAAATTCAATAAAACACTACATTACACTACTGCAGACTGATGTAACACTTCTTAATTCTACAACTGCAATAATAAACGTGTCAAAATCTGAATCATTTTCTTGGTCTCCATAAAAAATTCACCAGCTGCATAAGAATTCAGTTATGATAGAAATTCTGTGATTTTCCTTTTGCAAATTGAACTGGTAACTCCCTGATACACTGAAGTATGACAATGAAGATGTTCATTTATGTACAGAGTATTTCTATGTTACCAGGTCATGTTTCTTCCAGAAATTATACATTTGGCACATGCCATACTGCTGCTATTTGCAGTAGTTGCCCTTGATGTGCATTACTCACTGCAAGAAATAGAAATATGGCAGAAGCAGAATTTTTAAATTTCTGAAGCTATGTCTACAAGAAGCTCTAAGTGCCATGATGCATATTAACCACAATTCCTTCTTTTGTAATTAAATACATTCGATGCATTCTTTAGATGATTCCATACAATGGTATTACATAGTATAAGCTCATGTATTAAGATATAATAAAATTCACTAATGGAATAGTATCAGAAAGGTTTAGTTTTCTGAAAGCAAGTATACTTTTACTAATATTAACTATAACTTTTTCTATGTGCTTGTCCCAGTGCAGTTTGAAATCGATTGTTATCCCAAGAAAATTAACAGCTCTTAATTCCTGTTCCAAATGTGTGCAATAATTCTACTTACTATGTAGAACTTGTGCTTTGTCTTAGTTTATACCGAGGGAATTTACACTACACCAAGCTTCAGTATTATAAGCTGTCTGAACCATTTTATATTTCAGCATCTCTATTGTTTCTGACGTTGCAGACAGTTAGGCCATTGGCAAATAAATATGTGCAAGTAGCTGGTCTCATCGTCAAATGGCAGGACATTAATGCAAATAGTATATATGAATGAACCCAGTACCAAACGTCAAGGAGCACCAGTATGCACTGGAAAGAACCTGGACTCTATACCATTAATAACAGCTTTCTACATTCCACTACTAAAATAAGACTTAAGTAATTCAACAGAATTTCCAATAACGCTGCAAAATTCTCCTTTATTCAGTTATATTGCTGTATGCATGTGCTTACATCATCCATCAATACTTCTAGTAGGTGAACTGGTCCACATTGTAACATTGCTGAATTCAATTCCTAAACTTCACCACTCAAGTCGTTGCTCATATTTTGCAATGCATTACAAATATCTTGCATCTCAATCAGTCTGAAGCAGAAAGCAATACTATCTTTGGAGTGTTGCACTTCTCTATTATTTCCTGTACTTCATCTGTAAAAAAGATTATTGAAACTGGCAGAAGTAAAGCTGTGAGTACCGGGCGTGAGTCGTGCTTCAGTAGCTCAGTCGGTAGAGCACTTGCCCGCGAAAGGCAAAGGTCCCGAGTTCTAGTCTCAGTTGGGCACACAGTTTCAATCTGCCAGGAAGTTTCATATCTGTGCACACTCCGCTGCATAGTGAAAATCTCATTCTAAAAAAAGATTATTGTAATGGGTAGCATTCAGATCGCTACATCCTCTCTGTTTACTCCTTTTGTTGTTACACAATTAATCATCGTTCCACAGGGTTCAGATCTTATTTTCAGATGTGAGCGTTACTGCAACATTCTTTTTAACTTGTCTTCTTTCAAGGTCTGGACATACCTTTTATTTTTCTTAAGCATATTACCTGAGAGCCTGTAATTCAATACCAAATATACTACTAAATTCACACTCTCTTAATCTTCAACAGCTCTTCATTATACGTTTTTTTAAATCTACTTGTCTTTTTCTCACTTAATTTCTTATTGGGTAATGTCATATTAACAATTGTGGACAGTGTTTCTAGAAGATCATCAACTTATCAGTGGAATATTCTCAGTATATTTGCAACTTCATACAATTATTTAAATGAAAGTTAGATGTTTCAGGGTCTGTTCATTTGCCACGTACATTATTTGCCCTGACAAACGTACTGAGTTAGTTTTACCATTTCTTGAAAGATTGGTTCTAAGAACTAATACCCAGTGATCAGACATCCAAGTCTTAGTTATATATGACTTGAGGTGCTACAATTCAAATGAGGGAACTATATTATCTATACAACTTCCTAAGCCTGTGGACTGTCGCTTCATTTTAGTAGTTCTTATGCAAAGAAAAACAGAATTGCATGAGCTATTGACATATTCTGTGCTATAATTAGTAGACTACCGGAAATGTAATTTTAAATCGTTATAAACAATTACCCTGCATCTATACAGGGTGTAACAGGTATAAGTACAGATATTTTTATATGTGGTACCTCAAAATTTACACACATCAATGAGTTGGTTGCTTCTTTTCTCTGTGTTGAATAGTCCTCCCACAAACATGTCACAAACTTTAAAACCTGATTTTTTGCCGCACTGTCATGCTGCACCACTATGCACACTACACCTGCCCGTATGGAATAGCTATTATGTGTTCTTGCAATGAAAGTTCAACTACAGCCCTGCTGCCCAGGAGAAAATAATCACTAAAGGCTTGCCACATGTACTTAGAGGTACTAACCAACCTAAAAACATATGGCTTGTAATGGCTGTAATTATTAGTCCCCAAATAACATAAACACTTATGCAATGTTGTTCAGTACACTGTCTTCAGTCACCAATAGAAATATCTGCACTTTTACCCATTACACCCTGTATTTGCAAGTACTTTCACATACAGAGTAATACAGATGTTACTATATTAATAATCTCATCTGCTGCACTGCCTTGTGTTTCTGCTGAATAAAGAGCTAAAAGTATGACACTTAATTCTCATGTTCTCACTGCTGGTACTTCTCATAACATTTCCACTGACAAAGCACCCACCTCCTCCACAGTTTCAAAATTAATTCTCTTTTTTTAGATAGACCGCATAACCACCACGATTTCTACCCGTTCTTTAGCGTTTATAAGATATGGTTTATTCATCAGAAGAATACAAGTTTATGTCCACCTACTTCAGCCACTGTTTACTTGATGCAGAAGACCGCAAAATTTTTTATTTAACATGAGCCATGTGCTGGAAATGTTCAAAATAAGTACTCTGAGACAGAAAATGAGGAAAAAACCAGAAGAGAAAATAGAAGTCATATTTCATTTTTCTTGGCAAACACGTTACACAGAAACAGAACTATAAAGCAGCATAACAAGCTAGTTTCAAATCATGTAGCATCTTTAAAATTGATAATGTTTCACCAAAATACACAATCAGCTACAAGGAAATAAAAAATCTTAGATCTTTTTAGAAGGTTATGGCGGTCCTACCTGCTTTTATTTATCTAGTTATTGATGTTTGTTGATTGTTCTTGGTGTCTTTGTACTGTGTTGCTACACTGGCTAAAAATGGGTTGTGGATTCCGACACTGACTACTTTAAATGATGTAGCCGATATATGCACAGTTCCATTTTACAGTACTTTAGTTTTCACTTTGCACAACCCTCTAATAACACACAGTTATATGTATATGACCAGTGCACTATTGTTTAAACTTTCCATAAGCCTCATTAATAGTTTGCAGGTGAAACTATACATAGTGCTACAATAGTTTCTTGTTGAACATCTACAAGCAGTAAAACCTAACCACAAAGTTCACAGTTCTTGAAGAATAATCAGGTACATATGGAGTAGTCACTGTCATTAGTTTTTACACGCGGCCTAATTGTTTAACACTTATTTCAGAGTTATATTGAAGCATTGTTGTCGTTCTAAGCAACACAGATTCCTCGTCCTAAACTCGGCTGTGGACTGACTGTCTCATGAACAAAAATCGGGCTCTCATATATCATCACAATAATAAGTACTGAAACCACAAATTATTCGAAGTAAAATTTACAAAAATTAACTCATTAAATTAACTGAATACATCGAAAAATTGATTCTTTTTAGTAGTTTCTTCTACTACGAGGGTTATGTCAAATTATTTGTCTAAATCGTGAAATTAAGAAATATAGTTATGTAAAGAATACTTTTGACAAAATTGTTAATTACTTTGGAATTAATGAGGGGCTGCCTTTGCTAACATGTTTTTGACTAGAGCTAAATAGGTACTTTAAGATTACTAGTACTTTGTCTTCCAAATGTTTACAGTTATTACAGAATTTATCCTTGTTTATATGTCAACAATAGAATTGAAGTTGTAGAACTATCACTGATTTCGCCCTATAATGAAAGATACTAATTAGTAACAGTCAAAATAAATTAGAAAGTAATTACATACTTAAAACTAAGCATAAAATTAGATCTGGTGTTATATTCTTTAAAACTGAGGGCCAATCTTTCTCTTTTATAGAAACGCAGATTATATTCATGTATAATAATGATAATTAGTTAAAAGTAACAAAACGAATTTAAGGAGGCAGATGGCAAAACAAGAGGGAATTAAAATTATTCCAGCTTGCTTTGTCACAAGGTGAACTATTAAATTGTGCCATGTTATATCTTACTGGACAGTGGCTTGAAGAGCAAAAATAAATACTATGTTTTCAAAATATTGTAAGAAATAATAATTTCTGCAGAGTTGTGCTAACACCCAGAGGCTGGTGTTTTTATACAAAAATAGTGTAAAATTTGTACCTATTAATTTCATAAATGATATACATATTGAAAGAGACTTAAGTACATGAAGGACCAAATTAGTAAGAGAAAATATAGGCTATATGGATATCCTCTTGAAAATATGCAATCTTGCCTTTACAAATTAACAAAACAATCAAGAAACCTAATGGATATTTCAGTATTAACTACTTAAAACAACCAAGACAAGATATTGATGTTCTAAATCTCCTCTTAACATTTAATTTAAAGCCTGAAATAGACATTACAATCTGGATAGCAATGAAACACTAACTACACTGACTAATCGTATGGTAGTAAATCTATGCTACAAATATAATATAGAGGCTTTTAATGTGGACTTATGGAATGTTATTGCATAAATAATTTCTCTGGATATAAAAGATCGTTTATAACTTTTAAACTAACATGCCACATTGTTATCAGCTACAGTGAACAAAATACAAATTATTTTGTAAATAAGTCCATTTCCCAGAATTTACTGGAGATAAAAACGAAGTTCAAATGACACCTGACTAAATTTTAGTGACAAATTTTAGATTTCCTCTTGTATATGGTGTAATTTTATAAATCTGCTTTGCGCTGTTTACTATACAATTCACCTCCTAGAATGTGTACTAACGGGAACTTCTTGAAGAATGTGTTTGAGTTCCTTCAGTTGTGACTTTAATCTTCTGGACCAAATCTGTTTGATTTCAAGACCTGCTTATACTCTCTAGAAGGCACTACAAGAAAAAAAATTGACACAGTATGCTATGGCCTAAAGTATTTACTATGATGTGTAATACTTCATGACTAAGGACAATGTACTTTGCACACTTACATTTTTCGGGTTAAACGTCTCATTGGGCGTTTGGCGCACTTAGAGAGCATGTATGGGTGCACTAAATCTTTCCATCATTTGAAAAAAGGTAAAATCGAGATTCGATGGATCACACAACTCGCTTCCAGCCAGCTACTGTCCAGAATTGTGTTATCTGAACCAACAAAGACGTGCAACTTATCTGTGCAGTCACGAGCAATGGCCTTTTGCGAGGTACCCAATTAGACGTCATTTGCACGAAGTTCCTGTCACAATGTTCGCTCAAAAACTGATTTAGACGAATCTCCATTCACGGTCAGCAGGAATCCCTGTAGGGTTTGAAACCAACAGCCATCGACAATGCATGACACTCGTCTTTGGTCCCTGTCGGTTGGGATCTTTCTATGACCACTGTTCTTACGCCATGTTACAAGGCTACAAGTGGTACACCATTCCTTGCAAACGCACTGGATAGACCACATTGTTATGTGTCAGCTTCATTAGCAGTGTGGTCATGGGCACACCCAAATGCGATCGCTGCTTTCTGCCATTTGGTCATGTCTCCAAGTCGACCCTTCTTGTTGCTCTAATTCAGTATAATTGATTGTCACTTACACACCATTTCACTGTCATAACATATGTCAACCATAGGGAGTTACATAACTGCCTGACATCACTTCTTGACTATCTACAGAGCTCCAAACCGACTAGTGTGCAATTTTAAGGTGGTGCTTTGACGTAATATTTGTGTTGTATGATGAATAGAGAAGGGAGATGGTGATATGTGGTATTGGCACCAGTGGCTGCCGGTGATCATGTGCTAATGTGCTGCAGCACACTGTAAACATCACACTAAAATCATGCCATTTCTCTTCAAATGCGAAACAGAAATCGCACTAAAATTACGCCATTTCTCTTAGAATGTGTTTGGTATGCAAAGAAAAAGGACAGAAACATGTTTTGTAGCGTTCTCTCAGCCATAGCTAGAAACCAGTGTTGAGTGCTGAAATGACGGTCAGTCGCCATACGATCAAATCAGAGAAGGGAGGCAGCTGTGTGTATTCGACTGTGCATGCTCTGATGTGACTTCATCTCTGCTGCCCCTAAGGGTGCTACGTTGCTCACAGCACCAGTCAGTATTTTTCTTTGAAGTTGCATGCAAAGTATTGTGGAAGTAACATGGCGAATTCTGTAGATGATCTGCTGATGAGTCCCTGAGCAAGCAGTAAAGAGAACTACAAAAGCCCATATCGATGATGTTTCATTGAAGGGTTCGCACACTGACGCTTGTTGATGTACCAGTATTGAAATCTGCAGCAATTTGCGGCAGGATTACACTTCTGTCACGTTGAATGATTCTCTTCATCCGTCTTCATCCGTCATTGGTCCCGCTCGTGCAGGATCTTTTTCCGGCCGCAGTGATGTCGAAGATTTGATTGTTTACCGAATCCCTGATATTCACGGTACACTCATGAAATTGTCATGCGGGAAAATCCCTACTTCATCGCTACCCCAGAGATGCTGTGTCCCATCGCTCGCGCGCTGACTATAGCATCACGTTTTAACTCACTTAAATCTTGATAGCAGCAGTAACCCATCTAACAACTACGCCAGACACTTGTTCTCCTATATAGGGGTTGCCTACTGCAGCGCCGTGTTATGCCTGTTTACAGATCTCTGTATTTGAATACGCATGCCTATACCAGCTTTTTGGCGCTTCAGTGTATTAGGTAGTAATACAGGACTGGCCGGCCGGCGTGAGCTCGACTTGCAGTGCTGCCAACACAGAGCGTCGGTTGGTCTGTGTTGCGTCATGGGGCGGTCGTCGACCCATGCAGTCCGACGGCCTCCAGCTCTTCTTATCAATTCCCAGAGTGCTCTCGTTGATGTCGAAGATTTGCACACAGGAGTCTCGCCCCAGGTCCACCTGAGTACTCGCTGGCTCGCAGGGGTCGGCTCTCAGCCCCTGTTTAGGTCGGATGGCGCAGTAGTTAACACACTGGACTCGCATTCAAGAGGACGACGATTCCGACTCCTGTCTGACAACCCAGATTTAGGTTTTCTGTGATTTCCTTAAATCGTTCCTGGAAAATGCCAGGATGGTTCCTTCGAAAGGGCACCGCCGATGCCCTTCCCTTGGTACAATCCAAGTTTGTGCTCTGTCTCTAATGACCTCGACGTCTATGGGACGGTAAACCCAATCTTCCTTCCTTTCCCTGTTTAGAACATTGGTGGCGGTGCCCCCCCCCCCTTCCCCCCTCTCGAAGGCGGATGGCGGACAGCATCCAGGTCACACAGCAGGTTTCCAGGCTGATGGCGACTTCTGTGCCCCATCAGTGTTGCCTCGGAAGTTGGCAGTGCCGCAGAGTCCTTCTAGCAATATTCGTGTTTCTGTAGACGATCGCAGGCAGTTAGGTGTGCTCAGGGTTGACCTCCATAACTTCCTCTTTCACTGAATAGCTGCAACTGAAACAAGGGTTGCGACTACGCTCTGGGTAGTCGGCAATCAGCACTCAGTAATCAGACATTTGTTAAGAAGGGTGGAATATTTATGTTGGCGCTTCCAGAAACCTCTGCGGCGGTGGGGATGGCTTTAACATGATGTATACTGGTTTTCCCTCGCTGTAAACTATCCTAGAGACTTCAGACTTATGCAGCTTCACATTTCAGAGGCTCTTTTCTTCTGAATCAGCACATGAAAAAGTATTGTCGCGTTGTACCTAGCATCCCTTATGACACTCTGCTTTGTAGCTAATGTGACGGTATCCCCCGGTTTACATGACCTAATTATACTTCAAAAATATGGTTGAAATGGCTCTGAGCACTATTGGACTTAACATCTATGGTCATCAGTTCCCTAGAACCTAGAACTACTTAAACCTAACTAACCTAAGGACATCACACAACACCCTGCCATCACTAGGCAGAGAAAATCCCTGACCCCGCCGGGAATCGAACCCAATTATACTTCGCTCACAGACTTCGGATCTCGGTCGTTACCCCATGCTCCGATAGCTTCCATGTTTGCAGCAACTTGCTCAGCATTTCCCTCTAGCTGACACTCTATTGGTCATTGACACAGATTGTTCGGCTTCTGGGAACAGCCAAAGTAGAATTTGGACGAATTTTTGGTGTCCACCTGGAGCGTAGCATTGCTCTATGACAGATGATTTATTTTTGATCGATGAATTATTAATACTTTTTGAAATTTCTGATCAGTAATTGTCATTTTCAACGTTAAAAAACTAATGACGTAAGGTATGTACTGTTTAACAAACGGTGTGTGATACAAAATTACTGCACAGATCAAAATTAGTAAATAAAACAAGTTACTTGTAGACCTGGAATCAAACGCTCGAAGTTTAGTATTCTGACCAAAACACTGCCTATTTCACTGCCCAGGCAGGAGCGTTACAAGTACTCAGTGATGAAACTTGTCGGACATCTGATTACAGTGTCGCTGAATTACCTTTCTGTGACGTGGTGCTACAGAAGAATGCTGAAGATTAGATGGGTAGATCACATAACTAATGAGGAGGTACTGAATAGAATTGGGGAGGAGTTTGTGGCACAACTTGACTAGAAGAAGGAATCGGTTGATAGGACATGTTCTGAGGCATCAAGGGATCACGAATTTAGTATTGGAGGGCAGCGTGCAGGGTAAAAATTGTAGAGGGAGACCAAGAGATGAATACACTAAGCAGATTCAGAAGGATGTAGGTTGCAGTAGGTAGTAGGAGATGAAGAAGCTTGCACAGGATAGAGTAGCATGGAGAGCTGAATCAAACCAGTCTCAGGACTGAAGACCACAACAACAACAACGACGTCCATTTTCTACAGAAAATAAAGCGGTAGGACAAAAATATGGAAACACTGCGGTAAATGCGTGTTTGAACATAAACGCAGAGGCTAGCCAAGCAAGCAGGCTGCGCTCTTATATTTGACTACTAACGGTATTTCCAATGTTCTCAGTAAGTTGCAAGTGTCAATTGTTGTCAGAACAGTGTTCTGTGTAGCTGTGAGTGCTTTATGCCGAAGCAAAGTGAATCAGAACGTGGGCAAATTGTTGCTGCTTGTATGGTGGATCCTTCCCTGCCAAGGGAGCCCAAGTGTTTGGTGTCTGAAGAGGCAAAGTATCGCAGTTTTATATCATGTACCGGGAAAACGGAAAACGTAATCCGCTAAGTCACAGCGCGAACGAAAATGCGTACTAAATGATCGTGGCGGACGACAACGGAAGAGATTTTGAACGAAAAATGGGAGAACGACAGCTGCATAAGTCACGGCAAAACTGAATGTCGCACTCGCGAATCGTGTCAGTACCACAATAACACGGAGGTAGCAACTAAAGCAGGGAATTGCGGGGCGAGCTCCAAAACCACTCATTCGTCGCGCAGATGCCCATAACAGAAGAACGTAGTGCCGTAAAACCTGGACTATTGATCAGTGGAAGTCAGCCCGTCGCTCGGATGTGCCTTCTTTGGCTCTCTTTCTAATTTCTGTTCGAGTTTGAGTCACGAAAGTGAAGTACGGTGGAGGTTCTGTGACGATTTAGGTACCCATATCGCGTTATTCCTAGGGCCCCTGGGTACTCTGCAAAGTCGCATTACTGTCAAGGATTATGTGACCATTTTGGCGGATCAGGCCGACCCTCTGGCACAATGTTTGTTCCCGGATGCTGATGCTGTGTTACAAGAAGATAGGGCCCCAATTGACAGAGCTCGCATCGTCCACGACTGATTTTGTGAGCACGAGGATGAACTATCGCATCTCCCCCGTCCAGCACAGTCGCCAGATCTCAATACTATACAACCTTTGTTGTCCACTTTGGAGAGAACAGTACGTGATCGCTAGCCACCTCCATCATCGTTACTTGACCTTGCCACTATTTTGCAGGAGAGACGTTGTAAGACTCTCTTGAAAACCATTCATTACCTTTGTTTATCCACTCCGAGACGATTGAAAGTTGTTTTGAATACCAACGGTTTTGCTACACCGTATTAGCTACGGTAGTGTTTTGTATCTTTGGTGTTTCAATGTTTCTATCTATCTCCTGCAAGCGCGGCACGAAAACTTATTAGAGATATTTTAGGCAACTATCGACAATCGCGATAAGTAGATAGTTATGTAATGATGTTCGCAGATTACTAAATTGCGAGCACTCCCTCAACGTAATAAAATCCCTTTAAATAGAAGCAAAATTACGATATTTTGTGTAACTACGCCAATCTGAGCAATCACTGGAAGTCCGCAGCTCGTGGTCGTGCGGTAGCGTTTTCGCATCTCGCGCCCGGGTTCCCGGGTTCGATTCCCGGCGGGGTCACGGATTTTCTCAGCCTCGTGATGACTGGGTGTTGTATGATGTCCTTAGGTTAGTTAGGTTTAAGTAGTTCTAAGTTCTAGGGGACTGATGACCATAGATGTTAAGTCCCATAGTGCTCAGAGCCATTTGAACCATTTTGAATCACTGGAATCAATCACAACCGCCGAGTGAAACGGTATCAATTAAAAGTGATGTAAGGCGGAACGACCGCGTTATTTTATTTGCTGGGAAAGAACAGGGTGGACTAACGCCAGGATAGCCGAGAGCGCTAACGCGCTGCTTCCTGGACTAGGGTAGGCGCGCTGGCCCCAGATCGAATCCGCCCGGCGGATTAACGACGAGGGCTGGTGTGTCGGCCAGCCTGGATGTGGTTTTCAGGCGGTTTTCCACATCCCGCTACGTGAATACCGGGCTGGTCCCCACGTTTCGCCTCAGTTACACGACTCGCCGACATCTGAACACGTTCGCTCTATTCCATGAATTACACTAGATGCAGACAGGTTAAGTACACTAGTTCCGTGCCGGGGGGTATGGCGTGGGGCAGGAAGGGTATCTGGACACCCCTTCTTCCTAATCTTGCCAAATCCGTTCTTAATAATGCCGACCCTGCGTCAGTTCGGGTCATGGCAGCAGTGAAAAGAGGGAAAGAAAGGAATAGGGTGGATTAAATGAAACTGGCCCAGAAAATATTTGTTGATGCGATGTCAGAACCCTTTTCGGATAGCTACGATTTTACTGGCACCATTTTGGCATTCAGTCTTGCACTGCTTGTTCTGTTGGAGGTTTTACCAAAACACTTCCAGTTTTTAAACTCTTAAGCAGACAGTTCTGCACACGTTTTCCACGAATACTCGACGGTTTTTGTCATGAGTACCATTTTGTGCTGCATTCAACCGGTGACTAAACACATCTGCTTCTCTCAGTCACTCAAACGCAATGACACAGTTAGGTAGACGGGACTGAGCCTATGCGAAATACCATGCGGACACATGCGACGGCATCCGACTGGTACATTGATAATCACAATTTCCAGCATTTTCTCTGAAGGGCAATTCGGCATCAGTCTTATAATTATTTTCCGGGCTATTTGCATTTTGCCCTGCCTGTACAACAGTTCTAGGGACATAATTTGGTCACGATGGGGGTATACATTCGCCCAACAGATTCTTGATTGATTCGTCGATCTGGGACCCTTACGAAGACATACTTCGTGATGAGACGGGGAAGATTCGTAAAGCTGTCTTTTTTATTTCATTTCATTATTATTACTTTTTGTCGGCCTGAGAGCGTTATGGAAATGGTCAAAAACTTAGATATGGAGATATGACAAACAAGACGTCTAATGAGTTCTTTCCAAAAATGCCTAAAACTTCCATATAAGTGGGCTGCGCGGGTAAGTGGTTCACTCCTTTTTTCTTGTGTTTTTAAGATGTTGAACATCGCGGAAAAGTTTATGCTTCAAGTTTCAAGAGCGCACGTTCCAAGTCGAGTGAAGGAAACAATATTTGCTTGACATATATAACTTGCCTAATAAGCCTGACGGTAAAGTAGCGTTTCGAGCCTATAGGTAGGCGTACCAGCACTCTTGCTCCACGTACAAGGTCCACGGATAGAATAATAATGACAGAAATTATACTGATATATTATGTTCCCTTCTCCATACACCTCACGGTGATTGGCTGAGAACAGATGTGGATATAACTGAGCTGTAGATGTGGGCGTACACTGTTTGGTCAAAAGTATCTGGGCACCTATTATTAAATATTACTATAGGGTGTGTATGCCCTGCTCATATATGATGGCTTGAACTCTGCTGGGGACATATTCAGAGAAGTGTCTGAATGTCTGTGGAAGAATGGGAGCCCATTCTTCCTCAAGAACGAAACCAGAGAAGTTGGTGATTTTGGACGCTGGAGTCTGGAGCGAAGTCGACGTTATAATCATTCCAAAGGAGGTCACTGGGTTCAGGTCGGGACTCTGGGCAGACTAGTCCATTTCAGAAATGTTATTGTATGGAAACCATTGCCTCATAGATGCTGTTTTATGAGAGGGTGCACTGTCAGACTGATACAACTATTTTCTGCAAACTGTTCCTCTGCTGTATGCAGTGCACAATGCTGTAAAATGTGATCATATCCTTCGGCATGTCGCGGTTTCTTAAGCGCAACAAGGGGATCACATCCTAACCACGAAAAAAAAACAAAAAAAAAAAACCTACCGTAACACCTGCTGCTCCATACTTCGCTGCTGGCGCTACATACACTACTGGCCATTAAAATTGCTACACCACGAAGATGACGTGCTGCAGACGCGAAATTTAACCGACAGGAAGAAGATGCTCTGATATGCAAATGATTAGCTTTTCAGACCATTCTCACAGGGTTGGCGCCGGTGGCGACACCTACAACGCGTTGGCATGAGGAAAGTTTCCAACCGATTTCTCATACACAAACAGCAGTTGACCGGCATTGCCTGATGAAACGTTGTTGTGATGCCTCGTGTAAGGAGGAGAAATGCCTACCACCACGTTTCCGACTTTGATAAAACTCGGATTGTAGCCTATCGCGATTGCGGTTTATCGTATCGCGACATTGCTGCTCGCGTTGGTCGAGATCCAATGACTATTAGCAGGATATGTAATCGGTGGGTTCAGAAGGGTAATACGGAACGCCGTGCTGGATCCCAACGGCCTCGTAGCACTAGCAGTCGAGATGAGATGCATCTTATCCGCATGGCTGTAACGGATCGCGCAGCAACGTCTCGATCCCCGAGTCAACAGATGGGGACGTTTGCAAGACAACAACCAACTGCACGAACAGTTCGACGACGTTTGCAGCAGCATGGACTGTCAGCTCGGAGACAATGGCTGCGGTTACCCTTGACGCTGCATCACAGACAGGAGCGCCTGCGATAGTGTACGGACCTGGGTGCACGAATGGCAAAACGTCATTTTTTCGAATGAACCCAGGTTCTGGTTACAGCATCGTGATGGTCGCATCCGTGTTTGGCGAAATCGCGGTGAACGCACATTGGAAGCGTGTATTCGTCATCGTCATACTGGCGTATCAGCAGGCGTGATGGTATGGGGTGCCATTGGTTACGCGTCTCGGTCACCTCTTGTTCGCGTTGACGGCACTTTGAACAGTGGACGTTACGTTTCAAATGTGTTAGGACCCGTGGCTCTACCCTTCATTCGATCGCTGCGAAACCCTACATTTCAGTAGGATAATGCACGACCGCATGTTGCGGGTCCTGTACGGGCCTTTCTGGATACAGAAAATGTTCGATTGCTGCCCTGGCCAGCACATTCTCCAGATCTCTCGCCAACTGAAAATGTCTAGTCAATGGTGGCCGAGCAACTGACTCGTCACAATACGCCAGTCACTACTCTTGATGAACTGTGGTATCGTGTTGAAGCTGCATGGGCAGCTGTACCTTTGCACGCCATCCAAGCTCTGACTCAAAGCCCAGGCGTATCAATGCCGTTATTACGGCCAGAGGTGTTGTTTAGGGTACTTATTTCTCAGGATCTATGCACCGAAATTGCGTGAAAATGTAATCACATGTCAGTTCCTGTATCATATATTTGTCCAATGAATACCCGTTCATCATCTGCATTTCTTCTTGGTGTTGCAATTTTAATCGCCAGTAGTGTATAATGGCAGGTAACGTTCTCCCGACATTCACCAAACTCAGACCCTTCTATCGGATTGCTACATGGTATGGCGTGATCCTTCAGCCCAAGTGATTCGTTTACAGACGTCCACTATCCGGTGGCTCTTTACGCCATCCCCAGGCGACGTTTAACATTGGCTACAGAAATGCGTGGTTTGTGAGGAGCTGTTCCACTATTTTGCCTCGTTCTTTTTAACTCTCTATTCACTGTCGCCGAGCTAGGTGAACTACTGGTAACACTGTGGAACTCACGAGTGATTCATTCACCTGATTTCATACGATATTTTACACTCACTCTCTGCAATGTTCTGCAGTCCCTGTCCATCTGTACATGAGGTCTGCCGGCTCTCGCTTTAGCTGTGGTCCTCCCTTTGTGTCTTCTCTTCAGAATCGCATCACCAACAGTCGGCTTGGGCAATTTTAGGAGGGTAGAGATGTCCCTTATGGATTTGTTACTCGGTAGACATCCAATGATTAGCCCACGTCGAACATGTCTTATGCGCTACAAATAATGGCGGGTAACGCTCTCCTGTTACTCACGAAACCCAGACACTTCTATCGGACTGCCAAGAGTTATGTTCAAGAAAATGAGCATGTCCCCTATAAAAATCAACATGGATTCCGAAAACAGAGATCCTGTGAAACTCAGCTATCGCTGTGGGCCTCCGTGAGATCCACGGCGCAGTGGATAACGGCCCTCAGGTTGCTGCCGTGTTCCTTCATTTCAGTTACACATTTGACACCATCCCTCATTGCCGTTTAATGAAAAAATACGAACTTACGGAGTATCGGAGCAGATTTGCGATTGGATCTAAGACTTTCTTGCAGACAGAACTCAACATGTCGCTCTCAACGGTTCTAAACAGACAGATGTAAAGGTAATACCCGGAGTACCATAGGGAAGTGTGATAGTGCCGTTGCTGTTTGCAATATACAGGGTGGTCCATTGATCATGACCGGCCCAAATATCTCACGAAATAAGCGTCAAACGAAAGAACTACAAAGAACGAAACTTGTCTAGCTTGAAAGGGGGAAACCAGATGGCGCTATGGTTGCCCCGCTAGATGGCGCTGACAGGTCAAACGGATATCAACTGCGTTTTTTTTTTAAATTGGAACTCCCATTTTTATTTCATATTCGTCCAGTACGTAAAGAAATATGAATGTTTTAGTTGGACCACTTTTTTCGCTTTGTGATAGATGGTGCTGTAATAGTCACATGCATATGGCTCACAATTTTAGACGAACAGTTGGTAACAGGTAGGTTTTTTAAATTAAAATACAGAACGTAGGTACGTTTGTTGTTCCAATGTGATACATGTACCTTTGTACCTTTGTAAACTTATCATTTCTGAGAACGCATGCTATTACAGCGTGATTACCTGTAAATAACACATTAATGCAATATATGCTCAGAATGATGTCCGTCAACCTCAATGCATTTGGCAATACGTGTAACGACATTCCTCTCAACAGCGAGTAGTTCGCCTTCCGTAATGCTCGCACATGCATTGACAATGCGCTGACGCATCTTGTCAGGCGTTGTCGGTGGACCACGATAGCAAATATCCTTCAACTTTCCCCACAGAAAGAAATCCGGGGACGTCAGATGCGGTGAACGTGTGGGCCATGGTATGGTGCTTCGGCGACCAATCCACCTGTCATGAAATATGCTATTCAATACCGCTTCAACCGCACACCAGCTATGTGTCGGACATCCATCATGTTGGAAGTACATCGCCGTTCTGTCATGCAGTGAAACATCTTGTAGTAACATCGGTAGAACATTACATAGGAAATCGGCATACATTGCACCATTTAGATTGCCATCGATAAAATGGGGGCCAATTATCTTCCCATAATGCCGCACCGTACATTAACCCGCCAAGGTCGCTGATGTTCCACTTGTCGCAGCCATAGTGGATTTTCCGTTGCCCAATAGCGCACATTATTCAGGTTTACGTTACCGCTGTTGGTGAATGACGCTTCGTCGCAAAACAGAACGTGTGCAAAAAAATTGTCATCGTCCCGTAATTTCTCTTGTGCCCAGTGGCAGAACTGTACACGACTGTTCAAAGTCGTCGCCATGCAGTTCCTGGTGCATAGAAATATGGTACGGGTGCAATCGATGTTGTGTAGCATTCTCAACACCGACGTTTATCAGATTCCCGATTCTCGCGCAGCTTGTTTGCTACTGATGTGCGGATTAGCCGCGACAGCAGCTGAAACACCTACTTGGGCATTATCATTTGTTGCAGGTCGTGATTGACGTTTCACATGTGGCTGAACACTTCCTGTTTCCTTAAATAACGTAACTAACCGGCGAACGGTCCGGACACTTGGATTATGTCGTCCAGGATACCGAGCAGCATACATAGCACACGCCCGTTGGGCATTTTGATCACAATAGCCATACATCAACACGATATCCACCTTTTCCGCAATTGGTAAACGGTCCATTTTAATACGGGTAATGTATCACGAAGCAAATACCGTCCGCACTGGCGGAATGTTACGTGATACCACGTACTTATACGTTTGTGACTATTACAGCGCCATTTATCACAAAACGAAAAAAGTGGTCCAACTGAAACATTCATATTTCTTTACGTACTACACGAATATGTAATAAAAATGGGGGTTCCTATTTTTAAAAAACGCGGTTTATATCCGTTTGACCTATGGCAGCGCCATCTAGCGGGCCAACCATAGCACCATCTGGTTTCTCCCTTCAACCTAGACGAGTTTCGTTCTTTGTAATTTTTTCGTTTGATGCTCATTTCGTGAGATATTTGGCCCGGTCACTATCAATGGACCACCCTGTATATAAATGAGCTAGTAGAAAGCGTCGGATGGTCTTTAAGGGTATTCACAGATGATGCAGTTGCCTATACCAAAATAGCAACGCCAGAAGATAGTAGGAATTTGCAGAACGATCTGCAGGGTATTGATGAATGGTGCAGGCTCTGGCAGTTGACCTGAACGTAAATAAATATAACATACTGCGCATACATAGGAAAAGAAATCCACTACTGTACAGCTACACTATTGATGATAAACAGCTGGAGACAGTGTCTGCCATAAAATATCTAGGCATTACCATCCAGAGCGACCTTAAGTGGAATGACCACATAAAACAGATAGCGGGGAAATCAGACACCAGACTCAGATTCATCGGAAGAATCTTAAGGAAATGTAACTCATCCACGGAAGAACTAGCTAATAGGGAGCTTGTTCGCCCGATCCTTGAGTATTGTTCATCTATCTGGGATCCCTATCAGGTAAGACTGATAGTCCACAGCTCGTGGTCGTGCGGTAGCGATCTCGCTTCGCGCGCCAGGGTTCCCGGGTTCGATTCCCGGCGGGGTCAGGGATTTTCTCTGCCTCGTGATGACTGGGTGTTGTGTGTTGTCCTTAGGTTAGTTAGGTTTAAGTAGTTCTAAGTTGTAGGGGACTGATTACCATAGATGTTAAGTCCTATAGTGCTCAGAGCCATTTGAACCATTTAGGGCTGATAGAGGAGATAGAGAAGTTCCAACAAAGGGTGGCGAGTTTCGTCAAGGGATCGTTAAGCTGGTGAGAGAGCGTTACAGAGATCCTAAACAAACTCCACTGGCAGACGTTACAAGAGAGGCATTGTGCATCACGGAGATATTTACTATTGAAATTTCGGGACAGCACTTTTCAGGAGGAGTCAGACAACATATTACTTCCTCCCACATACATCTCGCGTATTGACCACGAGGAGAAAATTCGAGAAATTGGAACCAATACAAAGGCTATCCGACAATCATTCTTCCCACGCACCATTCGCGAGTGGAACAGGGTTGGAAGGATCAGATAGTGGTACAGAAAATACCCTCCGCCACACACCATTAGGTGGCTTGCGGAGTATCATATGGATGTGGATGTAGAAGTCAATGAGCTCTGCTGACCGACTCAGTTCTCGATACAATACACCTCGGCTCCTTTTATACTGGCAGGCATCTAGTGGTCAAACATGCTTTACACAGGGGTATTCGGATACTTTTCATCAGATAATGTGGACGAGGATGAGTCTTGTAATACCACATATGCCTGCCACGCACCTTATCAGTAAAAGACTGCTTGAAAGCTGTCCCAGCGCAATTTTCTTGAGACATGGCACTCCTGTGTGCTGCTGCTCGACTTGAAGGTAATGATTTCGAATTCTAATGGTGGAAGAAGTTTTACAGCCAGTATTTGGCCGGTAACGGGTGGAGAGGAGGTAGCGTGAAGTTTCTGATCACCAGATGTTACGCCAATGTCCTGGATTAAATTCAAAACCTTTGCGCAGCATCTCATGGTGTGAGGACATGTGACACTGTTAATAATGATCCGTCCGTAGCTCCTTGGTGCTATTCGAAAGGAGAAGGCTATGTGCCGGCACCAGGTTTCACCCACTCCATTCTCTCATCATCATGTTGTTGTTGTTGTTGTTGTTGTTGTTGTGGTCTTCAGTCCTGAGACTGGTTTGATGCAGCTCTCCATTCTACTCTATCCTGTGCAAGCTTCTTCATCTCCCAGTACCTACTGCAACCTACATCCTTCTGAATCTGCTTAGTGTATTCATCTCTTGGTCTCTTTCTACGATTTTTGCCCTCCAATACTAAATTGGTGATCCCTTGATGCCTCAGAACATGTCCTACCAACCGATACCTTCTTCTGGTCAAGTTGTGCCACAAACTTCTCTCCTCCCCAATCCTATTCAATACTTCCTCATTAGTTACGTGATCTACCCATCTAATCTTCAGCATTCTTCTGTAGCACCACATTTCGAAAGCTTCTATTCTCTTCTTGTCCAAACTATTTATGGTCCATGTTTCACATCCATATATGGCTACACTCCATACAAATACTTTCAGAAATGACTTCCTGACACTTAAATCTATACTCGATGTTAACAAATTTCTCTTATACAGAAACGCTTACCTTGCCACTGCCAGTCTACATTTTATATCCTCTCTCCTTCGACCATCATCAGTTATTTTACTTCCTAAATAGCTAAACTCCTTTACTACTTTAAGTGTCTCATTTCCTAATCTAATTCCCTCAGCATCACCCGATTTAATTTGACTACATTCCATTACCCTCGTTTTGCTTTTGTTGATGTTCATCTTATATCCTCCTTTCAAGACACTGTCCATTCCGTTCAACTCGTCTTCCAAGTCCTTTGCCGTCTCTGACAGAATTACAATGTCATCGGCGAACCTCAAAGTTTTTACTTCTTCTCCATGAATTTTAATACCTACTCCAAATTTTTCTTTTGTTTCCTTTACTGCTTGCTCAATATACAGATTGAATAACATCGTGGAGAGGCTACAACCACGTCTCACTCCTTTCCCAACCACTGCTTCCTTTCATGCCCCTCGACTCTTATGACTGCCATCTGGTTTCTGTACAAATTGTAAATAGCCTTTCGCTTTCTGTATTTTACCCCTGCCACCTTCAGAATTTGAAAGAGAGTATTCCAGTCAACATTGTCAAAAGCTTTCTCTAAGTCTGCAAATGCTAGAAACGTAGGTTTGCCTTTTCTTAATCTTTCTTCTAAGATAAGTCGTAACGTCAGTATCGCCTCAAGTGTTCCAACATTTCTACGGAATCCAAACTGATCCTCCCCGAGGTCCGCATCTACCAGTTTTTCCATTTGTCAGTAAAGAATTCGCGTTAGTATTTTGCAGCTGTGGCTTATTAAACTGATTGTTCGGTAATTTTCACATCTGTCAACACCTGCTTTCCTTGGGATTGGAATTATTATATTCTTCTTGAAGTCTGATGGTATTTCGCCTGTTTCATACATCTTGCTCACCAGATGGTAGAGTTTTGTCATGACTGGCTCTCCCAAGGCCGTCAGTAGTTCTAATGGAATGTTGTCTACTCCGGGGGCCTTGTTTCGACTCAGGTCTTTCAGTGCTCTGTCAAACTCTTCACGCAGTATCGTATCTCCCATTTCGTCTTCATCTACATCCTCTTCCATTTCCATAATATTGTCCTCAAGTACATCACCATTGTATAAATCTTCTATATACTCCTTCCACCTTTCTGCCTTCCCTTCTTTGCTTAGAACTGGGTTGCCATCTGAGCTCTTGATATTCATACACGTGGTTCTCTTCTCTCCAAAGGTCTCTTTAATTTTCCTGTAGGCAGTATCTATCTTACCCCTAGTGAGATAAGCCTCTACATCCTTACATTTGTCCTCTAGCCATCCCTGCTTAGCCATTTTGCACTTCCTGTCGATCTCATTTTTGAGACGTTTGTATTCCTTTTTGCCTGCTTCATTTACTGCATTTTTATATTTTCTCCTTTCATCAATTAAATTCAATATTTCTTCTGTTACCCAAGGATTTCTACTAGTACTCGTCTTTTTACCTACTTGATCCTTTGCTGCCTTCACTACTTCATCCCTCAAAGCTACCCATTCTTCTTCTACTGTATTTCTTTCCCCTATTCCTGTCAATTGTTCCCTTATGCTCTCCCTGAAACTCTGTACAACCTCTGGTTTAGTCAGTTTATCCAAGTCTCATCTCCTTAAATTCCCACCTTTTTGCAGTTTCTTCAGTTTTAATGTACAGGTCATAACCAATAGATTGTGGTCAGAGTCCACATCTGCCCCTGGAAATGTCTTACAATTTAAAACCTGGTTCCTAAATCTCTGTCTTACCATTATATAACCTATCTGATACCTTTTAGTATCTCCAGGATTCTTCCATGTATACAACCTTCTTTCATGATTCTTAAGCCAAGTGTTAGGTATGATTAAGTTGTGCTCTGTGCAAAATTCTACTAGGCGGCTTCCTCTTTCATTTCTTAGCCCCAATCCATATTCACCTACTACGTTTCCTTCTCTCTCTTTTCCTACTACCGAATTCCAGTCACCCATGACTATTAAGTTTTCGTCACCCTTCACTACCTGAATAATTTCTTTTATTTCATCATAAATTTTTTCAATTTCTTCGTCATCTGCAGAGCTAGTTGGCATATAAACTTGTACTACTGTAGTAGGTGTGGGCTTCGTATCTATCTTGGCCCAATAATACGTTCACAATGCTATTCGTAGTAGCTTACCTGAATTCCTATTTTCCTATTCATTATTAAACCTATTCCTGCATTACCCCTATTTGATTTTGTGTTTATAACCCTGTAGTCACCTGACCAGAAGTCTTGTTGCTCCTGCCACCGAACTTCACTAATTCCCACTATATCTAACTTTAACCTTTCCATTTCCCTTTTTAAATTTTCTAACCTACCTGCCCGATTAAGTGATCTGACATTCCACGCTCCGATCCGTAGAACGCCAGTTTTCTTTCTCCTGATAACGACATCCTCTTGAGTAGTCCCCGCCCGGAGATCCGAATGGGGGACTATTTTACCTCCGGAATATTTTACCCAAGAGGACGCCATCATCATTTAATCATACAGTAAAGCTGCATGCCCTCCGGAAAAATTACGGCCGTAGTTTCCCCTTGCTTTCAGCCGTTCGCAGTACCAGCACAGCAAGGCCGGTTTGGTTATTGTTACAAGGCCAGATCAGTCAATCATCCAGACTGTTGCCCCTGCAACTACTGAAAAGGCTGCTGCCCCTCTTCAGGAACCACACGTTTGTCTGGCCTCTCAACAGATACGCCTCCGTTGTGGTTGCACCTACGGTACGGCTATCTGTATCGCTGAGGCACGCAAGCCTCCCCACCAACGGCAAGGTCCATGGTTCACGGGGAGGCTCATCATCATACAACACAGTTATGACATCAGTCTATACACACATTGATTACAACCACCTAAACAAAACACAACTCTCACATATTATAAGGAAAAGGACTACTGAGCGCGGAGGAATAAAACCCTTTCCGATTTGGCAGCTCAGTCTACCCTTCGGTGTCTTCCAGTTTTGGCTGGCCGAAGTGGCCGAGCGGTTCTAGGCGCTGCTGTCTGGAACCGCGCGACCGCTACGGTCCCAGGTTCGAATCCTGCTTGGGGCATGGATGTGTGTGATGTCCTTAGGTTAGTTAGGTTTAAGTAGTTCTAAGTTCTAGGGGACTGATGACCTCAGAAGTTAAGTCCCATAGTGTTCAAAGCCATTTGAACCATTTTTTCCTTTCCAGTTTACAGTGTTGTACGATACCTTGTTTTTCATGTGACCTTTAACTACAATTTCATCAGTGCCTTCCACAACAAATTCAAACATAATTGATTATCAGTTGGTCACAAATCCTGCATCAGATTTTCATTGGAAAAGCACCAGAAGCTAAATTTATTTTTAAGCCTCTAATTTTGAGGCACGCCATCTGCAAATATAGTTTGGTAAGGATCCTAACTGTCCCAATTCACAGTGTCGACCAATTATATGCCTTTCACATTCTCCATCAGACCATCTATCATTCCTATGTGGTGAACGTAGAACATCAAGAACAGTCAAGTCCAAGAGGCTGACAAAACACCGAAGAACTGTGCATGCTTTCTGACTTTTGTATAACATGCCTCACAACGTAGCACACAAAGGGCTGTTTAGTATTAGTATCAATATTAGTAGTAGTAGTAGTTTTGTTCATCTGTGTGTCGCTTTTACGTCTCATACACAGCAGTGTTCACTGAACGGTCGTTGAGGGGAGACTGTTGGTTGCTCCTTGGTTCATCTGGGCCGTCAGCTGATGAACCGTTGCATGTCTGTTCGTCCATACAAATCTCAGCAGCTGTCGTTCACCCCTGTTATATGCTTCTCGTGGTGCACAACAATTGCCTCGGTACCAGTTTTGGATAGCGCCATTTTGCCATGCATGGTATAGTTTAACCACGGCAGCATGTGAATAGTTTATAAGCTTAGCCATTTCGGTAATGCTTTTACCTTTGACCCGAAGGCAAATGATCATCTACAAATACATCTACATCTACATTGGTACTCTGCAAATCACATTTAAGTGCCTGGCATAGGGTTCATCGAACCACCTTCACAATTCTCTATTATTCCAATCTCGTATAGCACGCGGAAAGAACGAACACCTATATCTTTCCGTACGAGCTCAGATTTCCCTTATTTTATCGTGGTGATCGTTTCTCCCTATGTAGGTCGGTGTCAACAAAATAATTTCGCATTCGGAGGAGAAAGTTAGTTATTGGAATTTCGTGAGAAGATTCCGTCGCAACGAAAAACGCCTTTCTTTTAAAGATGTCCAGCCCAAATCCTGTATCATTTCAGTGACACTCTCTCCCATATTTCGCGATAATACAAAACGTGCTGCCCTCCTTTTGCACTTTTTCGATATACTCCGTCAGTCCTATCTGGTAAGGATCCCACACCGCGTAGCAGTATTCTAAAAGAGAAAGGACCAACGTATAGTAAGCAGTCTCCTTAGTAGATGTGTTAGATTTTGTAAGTGTCCTGCCAATAAAATGCAGTCTTTGTTAGCCTTCCTCACAACATTTTCTGTGTGTTCCTTCCAATTTAAGTTGTTCGTAACTATAATTCCTAGCTATTGAGTTGAATTTACGGCCTTTAAATTTGACTGATTTATCGTGTAACCGAAGTTTAAGGAATTCCTTTTAGCACTCATGTGGATGACCTCACACTTTTCGTTATTTAGAGTCAACTGCCAATTTTCGCACCATCCAGATATGTTTTCTAAATCGCTTTACAATTTGATTTGATCTTCTGTTGACTGTATTAGTCGATAAACGACAGCGTCACCTGCAAACAACCTAAGACGGCTGCTCAGATTGTCTCCCAAATCGTTTATGTAGATAAGGAACAGCAGAGGGCCTATAACACTACCTCGGGGAACGCCAGAAATCACTTCTGTTTTACTCGATGACTTTCCGTCAATTACTACGAACTATGACCTCTCTGAAAGGAAATCACAATTCCAATCACATAACTGAGACGATATTCCATAAGCACGCAATTTCACTACGAGCCACTTGTGTGGTACAGTGTCAAAAGCCTTCTGGAAATCCAGAAATACGGAATCGATCTGAAATGCCTTGTCAATAGCACTCAACGCTTCATGCGAATAAAGAGCTAGTTGTGTTTCACAATAACGATGTTTACTAAACGCATGTTGACTGTGTGTCAATAGACCGTTTTCTTCGAGGTAATTCATCATGTTCGAACATTTCAGTGAAGCAGAAGCCCGCTGCATATCGACTTTAATGATATGGGCCTGTAATTTAGTGAATACTCCTACTACCTTTCTTGAATATTGGTGTGATGTGGGCAACTTTCTAGTCTTTGGGTAAGGATCTTTCGTTGAGCGAACGGTTGTATATGATTGTTAAATATGGGGCTAATGCATCATCATGCTCTGAAAGGAACCTAATTGTATATAGTCTGGACCAGAAGACTTGCTTTTATTGATTTAAGTTGCTTCACTACTCCGAGAATATTTACTTCTACATTACTCATATTGGCAGCTGTTCCAGATTCTAATTCTGGAATATTTACTTCGACTTCTTTTGTGAAGGCATTTCGGAAGGCTGTGTTTAGTAATTTTGCTTAGGCAGCACTGTCTTCGATAGTATCTCCATTGCTATCACGCAGAGAAGGCATTGATTGTTTCTTGCCGCTAACATACTTCACATACCACCAGAATCGTTTTGGATTTTCTGCCAGTTTTCGAGACAAAGTTTCGTTGTGGAAACTATTATAAGCACCACGCATTGAAGTCCGCGCTAAATTTCGTGCTTCTGTAAAGTATCGCCAATCTTGGGGATTTTGTCTGTTTAAATTTGGCATGTTTGTTTCGTTGTTTCTGCAACAATGTTCTGACACGTTTTGTGTACCAAGGAGGATCAGCTCCGTCCTTTGCTAATTTATTTGGTATAAATCTATCAATTGTTGGCGATACTATTTCTTTGAATTCAAACCACATCTGGTCTACACTTATATTATTAATTTGGAAAGAGTGGAGATTGTCTCTCAGGAAGGCGTCAAGTGAATTTTTATCTCCTTTTTTTGAATAGGTATATCTCGTTTATTTTTAGAGGATTTGGGGATTACAATATTCAGTCTCGCTACGACAACCCTATGTTCAGTAGTCCCTGTATTCGTTTTGATGCTCGTTATTAACTCTGGATTATTTGTTCCTAATAGGTCAAATGTGTTTCCATAACTGTTTACTATTCGCGTGGGCTCATGAACTAACTGCTCGAAATAATTTTCAGAGAATGCGTTTAGCACACTTTCGGATAATGTTTTATGCGTGCCTCCGGAATTAAATATCTATCTTCGGCAACATATCGAGGCTAAATTAAAGTCACCACCAACTATAATCGTATGAGAAGGGTACGTGTTTGAAATCAAACTCAAGTTTTCTTTGAACCTTTCAGCAACTGTATCATCTGAATTGGGAGGTCAGTAAAAGGATCAAATGGTTATTTTATTCCGGTTGCCAACAATGACCTCTGCCCTTATTAACTCACAGGAACTATCTACTTCAATTTCGCGACAAGATAAACTACTTCTAACAGCAACAAACACGCCGCCGCCAACCGTGTTTAGCCTATCTTTTCGGAACACCGTTAGGTCCTTCGCAAAAATTTCGGCCGAGCTTATCTCCGGCTTTCGCCGGCTTTCAGTGCCTATAACGATTTGAGCATCAGTGCTTTCTATTAGTGCTTGGAGCTCTGGTACTTTCGCAACACAGCTACGACAATTTAGAACTGTTGTACCGATGGTTCCCGTATCTACGTTTTTCCTGTGTTCGGCCTGCACCCTGTGCGACTGTAGCCCTTCTTGTGTTTTCCCGAGACCCTCTAACCTAAAAAACCGCCCAGTCCACGCCACACATCCCCTGCTACTTGTTGGACGTCCGATAAATCGCTCAGTTTCCGCATTACGAAAACGACTACACTGTTTTCCGCGTCCCCCAACACAACACGTGTTATATAATCTCCACTGGTAGAGCTGCCACCTGCCGTCTATGAATGGTACTGCACGTTGACGTCGAACGTAGACGGTGGTCAAATTAATGTAAATGGACCGTTTAGAACGTATCATCGTGGTATTTGCGTGAAGTAATTTAGGGAAACCACGGAAAACCTAAATCAGGATGGTAAAATGGAGATAGGCGCCTTCTTCCTCCGGATTACAAGGACAGGGTTTAAAACAATTCAATCTAACTCATTTGAGCTCTAGTGCACAAGTACCATTTTGCCAAAAATGTTGTTTAATAATGTAAATAGTTTGTGCCACGCTGTTCATTCATTTCTGGGTACCGATCACCACTCACATGAAACGCGCTACACACACATTGTTTCATAATTTAACGCCGCAAACACTGTCAGCTGACTTGGCGACGATGTTTATTTTCCGTCTTGTCAACACCATATTTGTTTGTTTGCCTGAAAAACTGAGTGAGCATCCTTCCATAATCACAAACATGTTCAGATCAGAAAGAAGATAAGAATATCAGTTGCATTTTCTTGGAAGAAAAACATAATCGCGCGAAAGTATTTTGTAAAATAACAGAGGCATTTTATTATCATTTGCTTGTGTTACATTTTTTATCACATGCGATGAGTTGAATACTTCAAAGAAACCTTAACCAGTCCAACCCAGTTATTGCTTAAAACTTCGAAAATGAGCCAGTAGTGACTTAAAAAAAAGCATTTGGCAGTATACACAGAGAATCATTTTGGAATATTCTAAGCCTACATGGAATTCCTGAACATCTCATTGATGTTTTCAGTAACCTGTATTTAGATTAGAGTTGCTGTATAAGAACGGAAGATGGGAACACCCCTATACTTTAAGCGACAGACAAGGATACATTTTATCAACATTTCCTTTCATTTAATCGTAGATTTCTTAATGAGAAAAGCTGTGGACACTCTAACATGGGCATACGTTTGGATGAGCAAACCAGACTTACATCTATAGATTTTGCTGATGACATTGTTCTTCTGTCAGAAATCGCACAAAGTTTACAACCAGTGACTAACAAGCTGGGTGGAATAGCCAGCTATGCAGGGATAAAAATAAATAGTGATAAAACAAAAACAATATGCATAAAAAGTGGAAATGTATCTACTTAAATTATAGTGCAACAGAAGGTACTACAAGGTGTTGGCCTATTTCCGTATCTCGACAGCCTTATCTATAATAATAGGGACTTATATGCAGACATAACCAGCTGAATTGGAAAAATCTTCCAAAGAAAGTGATCCATAAGGCAATTAGTATGTCGGCAAAGCTTCGGCTGTATTCCTCTATCATCCTACCGATGGCCATCCACGCATGTGAGACATGGAAAATGTCAACAAAATCGACACACACGGTCAATGTTTTTCAGCAACGATGCTTGAGGTGAATTTTAGTATCAGCTATCGTGACCACGATTCAAGTTACTATTTGTTATTTACTTGAGCCAGAAGTAAATACACTGAATGGTAATTACTATAAACAACAAAAGAGAGGAAAAATTATTAAGCTACACTGCTGGTGCGCTACATCTTGCAATATCAATTGCGCTCGAAGCCGCGACTAGAAGATCTTCTGTGCAAGATGCTGGGCGTAGTTGACAGATCTGTAGATGTTCCATGGTACGTTTTTCTCCTCAGTCACAATTGGTGATATCCACAGAAAAATGCAAGTTCTGGAGGTTACTCCTTTGTCTTCCAACTCCAGGTAGTAAGTGGTTGAGTGATCTCCACACGGTTCAATTCCATTCACGACCGGGTTGGAGGGTTTCGTAAGGGGGTGGCCAGGTCGAGTTTTTCTCAATTCGAGTAACCCACATTTGTTTTCATGCTGTAACTGCTGTTGTTGCAACGCTGAAGTGGCCTTGCTGAAACTTCTTCTGGCCCTCAACCTTGGGGCTGCTGGAATGTGTCCCTATAATGATGGATGGTTTTCCTGACAAGTCTGATTAGTTCTCTTCACATTGGCAGATAAGTTACTTCATGACGAATATCTGTTGGAGCTATGCCTGCCAGCTGTTAGAGTTTCAAATCTCTCAATGATCCATGTTTCAACTGAAGAGCTGAGAAGAAGTGGTCTACGTACGCTACGCAGAATCGTTGCTGAAAGAAGACTGAAGATTGCGGGACACAGTCTACACATGAAAGATGGAAGAATTCCCAAATAATCACTGTTGTGCAAACCAATAGATGGATAAAGAAGTAGAGAAAGACAGATTTTCCAACCGGCCGGGGTGGCCAAGCGGTTCTAGGCGCTACAGTCTAGAACCGCACGACTGCTACGGTCGCAGGTTCGAATTCTGCCACGGGCATGGATGTGTGTGATGTCAAAAATCAAATAGCTCCGAGCACTATGGGACTTAACTTCTGAGGTCATCAGTCCCCTAGAACTTAGAACTACTTAAACCTAACTAACCTAAGGACATCACACACACCCATGCCCGAGGCAGGATTCGAACCTGCGGCCGTAGCGGTCGCCCGTATCCAGGCTGAAGCGCCTAGAACCGCTTGGCCACTCCTGCCGGCTGTGTGATGTTCTTAGGTTAGTTAGGTTTACGTAGTTTTAAGTTCCAGGGGACGGATGACCTCAGCAGTTAAGTCCCATAGTGCTCAGAGCCATTTGAACCAGCTTTTTCAAAAGATCTTTAGAGTATGGACATGAACTGGGAGGGAGCTGAAAACCTGGAGTATGATCGAAATCGTTGAAGGAAACTTGTTGCCTGATATGCTACCTAGCACTGGAGGAACTAAGTCTAAGTAAGTCTGTTTCTTGTAATCTAAATAATTCTTCACTGTGTGGAATGTGTTTTTAACAGATACTTTTTCTATAAGTTTGTTTTGTTAACCACCTCACTGAGGTTGCATTCGTAAAATAGCGCTTACAAATTACTTTAAAGGTAGAGTTCTGCAAATCACTAAGCTACCGCGTAGATGTGAGTCAGACCTGCGGAAGTCCTCTGCAGTCAACTATTTGTCATAAGCTGCGCTGGAATGCGTCAGTTGCTCGGCGGTGATTCAGACGCCGCTGTGCTAACGAGAAACAGAAAGAATTTCTTTTCACGATACCAAGCATGAGCGTAACTTGCAGTCGTATCACTTTCCATATCTCTATTTTAACACTGCATGCACATTGTGTACGTTAAGATTTGCATCTTAGAAAACATATTTTACGGGAAACAGAAAATTGATTCTAAAAAATGTGTTTTGTGGAATGCAGAAAACTGACTAGAAAATATTTTCTATAAGACACAGAAAACTGATTGTCCATTATACACATACCCCAAACTTACTGTTGAGTTTGACTCCACGCACGGCTACAGAATGCTTCTGAATCATATGTAAAAATGGGTTGATTATAGCAGCTGTTGCGGAAGACTCGCATTCGGGAGTACGACGGTTCAAACCCGCGTCCGCCCATCCTGATTTATGTTTCCTGGATTTCCCTAAATCGCTCCAGGTAAATACAGGGATGGTTTCCCCATCCTTCCCTAATCCCACAGGACCGATGACCTCAATGTTTGGTCCTCTTCCCCAGACCAATCAATCACTCAATCAAAGTTCCGCGATAGGTTAATCAAGCAAGAATCATATCAAGAAAGTGGAGAAATGTTACATAACGATATGCCCAGAAATGTCGGATTATCGGTTTTATACTAAGATTTTAACCAAGAAAGAACTGTACAATTATGTATAATGGTTAGTATGTTCTCTTTATTCTTAGCTTGAATACAAACTCTTGTGTTTCGGTTCGAGTCACAGTCAAATTACATGTATGGCCAAGCAGATGTAGCATCCCACTCGTTATGACAGCCATATGTATCAGATTCACTCAGTTTATTGGATAAAAATCAGATGTAGTTGTTTATTTGTGCTCAGCAGTTGGTTGAGTGCATTCAACATGTGGTAGTGCATCGTCGTAGTGACACATAATGTTGGGTTATGGTGGGTTGCACGTTTCGCAGATGCCTGCGCGGTTGTGCTGATGGCAATGAACACAGGGAAGAGCAGCTGTTTCGAACAGTATCCCCAGACCGATGACATCCGAATCATCAAGAGCCATAGCAAATCGTCTGCCGACGGACACCAAGAATCACATCGACAGTACGTGTCCACATACTCTGTAATAGACAGTTCATGATGGAAGCGAAGGGGAGCGCTTTCCACAGCAGTTGGAAAACATCGAATCCACACCACAGTAGCGCGGTCATCGTCATCTGTCTTATGAGCTGCCAAGCCGTTCACACGACCAGTATTCCGACTGCCAGATACGCGGCGAGTGCGGGCAGTGCTATCCATCTACATCTACATCATACTCTGCAAGCCACCTCATGATGTGTGGCAGAAAGTACTTCTGCTACCACTAACTGATCCCCCGTACCCTGCTCCACTCACCATTGGCGCGTGGAAAGAATGATTGTCAGTGAGCCTCTGTAATGGCTTTACTTTCTGGAATTTTCTTGTCATGGTCACTACGTGCGATGTATATGGAAGGAAGGAATGTATTGTCCGACTCTTCCCGGAAAGTACTCTCTCGAGAATTCAATAGCAAACCTCTCTGTGACGCGCAGCGCCTCTCTTAACACCTCTGACAACAGCGTTTTTTAAGCAATTCGGTAACATTCTCGCGCCGACTAAACGACCCCGTGACGAAACGGGCCACTCTTCGTCTGATCTACTCTATCTATTCTATCAGCCCTACCTGATAAGGGTCCCATATTCATCAACAATATTAATGAATCAATAGAACAAGCTCCTTAGAAGTCGCTTTCTTCGTGGGCGTTTTACATTTCCTTAAGATTCTTCTTATGAATCTCAGTCTGGCATCTGCTTTTCCTACTATTTGTTTTATGTGGTCATTCCACTTAACGTCGCTCTGATAGTTACTGCTAGATATTTTACGGTAGAAATTGTCTCCCATCAATAGTGTAGTTGTACAGCAAATGGTTTCTTCTCCTATGTATCTTACATTTATTTACACTCAGCGTCAACTACCAGACGCTGCAACATTCATCAATCCTCTGCAGGTCATTCTGCAAATCGATACTGTGTTCTGGCGTCATTACTTTGTTACAGACAATCGCATCACCTGTGAACAGTTCGACGCTTTCTGCTAGATCATTTACATAAATTGTGAATAATAACGGTCCTCTTACACTTCCTTGGATACTCCGGAAATTACCTTTACAAAAAAATGGCTCTGAGTACTATGGGACTTAGCATCTATGGTCATCAGTCCCCTAGAACTTAGAACTACTTAAACCTAACTTAACCTAAGGACAGCACACAACACCCTTACCTTTACATCTGTTGATTTTGTTCCGTTAAGAGCTACGTGTTGAGTTCTATCTACAGTCGCAAATCTAGTCCGCTACTCGATAAGATCGTATTTCTTTCTTTTCTTTCATTAAACGGTAGTGCGGACCGGTGTCAAACGCCTTCCTGAAGTTAAGGAACACGGCATCAACATGTGCGCCATTGGTTACAACACTGCGGAAGTCATGCAGCAACAGAGCAGAGTTTCGCAAGATCTCTGTTGCGGAATCCACGATGAATTTTATAGAGGAGATTTTAGATCTCCAAAAACGTAGTAATTCTTTAGCATCCATGGTGGAACAGCGGCGACATGTCGGCTATTCCAGGATCTGCTGTTGTTGGTTTGCTTGTTGATCACGCTTCGTGTGAAAATGTAATGCCTACTGCTCCTATTGCTTCTAGACCTGGTTTTCCTGTTCCACTATGTGATCAAAAGTATCGGACACCTGGCTGAAAATGATTTACAATTTCGTGGCGCCCTCCATGCTCGAATTCAGTATGGTGTTGGCCTACCCTTAGCCGTGATGACAGCTTCCACTCTCGCAGGCATACGTTCAATCAGGTACCAGAAAGTTTCTTGGGGAATAGCAGCCCATTCTTAACGAAGTGCTGCGCTGAGGAAAGGAATCGATGTCGGTCGGTGAGTCCTGGCGCGAAGTCGGCGTTCCAAAACATCCCAAAGGTCCTCTATAGGATTCAGGTGAGGACTCTGTGCAGGCCAGTCCATTACAGGGATGTTTTTGGTTCAAATGGCTCTGAGCACTATGGGACTTAACTTCTGAGGTCATCAGTCCCCTAGAACTTGGAACTACTTAAACCTAATTAACCTAAGGACATCACACACACCTATGCCCGAGGCAGGATTCGAATCTGCGACCGTAGCGGTCGCGCGGTTCCAGACTGTAGCGCCTAGAACCGCTCGGCCACTTGGGCCGGCAGGGATGTTATTGCTGTGTAACCACTCCGCCACAGGCCGTGTATTATGAACAGGTACTCGATGGTGTTGAAAGATGCAATCGCCATCCCCAAATTGCTCTTCAACAGTGGGAAGCAAGAAGGTGCTTAAAACATCAATGTAGTCCTGTGCTGTGATAATGCCACGCAAAACAACAAGGCGTGCAAGCCCCCTCCATGAAAAACACGACCACGCCATAACACCACCGCCTTCCGAATTTTACTGATTGCACTACACACGCTGGCAGATTACGTTCATCGGGCATTCGCCATACCCACACCCTGACATCGGATCGCCACATTGTGTACTGTGATTCGTCAATCCACACAATGTTTTTCCGCTGTTCAATCGTCCGATGTTTACGCTCCTTACACCAAGCGTGGCGTCGTTTGGCATTTACCGGCGTGATCTGTGGCTTATGAGCCACCACTCGACCATGAAATCCAAGTTTTCACACTTCCCGCCAAACTGTCATAGTGCTTGCAGTGGATCCGGATGCAGTTTGGAATTCGTGTGTGATAGTCTGGGTAGATTTCTGTCTATTACACATTACGACCCTCTTCAATTGTCGGCTGTCTCTGTCAGTCAAAATACGAGGTCGGCCTGTGCGCTTTTGTGCTGTACGTTACCCTTCACGTTTCCACTTCTCTATCACATCGGAAACAGTGGATCTAGGGATGTTTGGGAGTGTGGAAATCACGCGTACAGACGTATGGCGACCGCGGAGCGCCCCACTCTGCTCTCTCACGATGCCTAATGACTACTGATGTCACAGACATGGAGTATCTGGCAGTAGGTGGCAGCACAGTGCACTTAATACGAAAAACATATGTTTTTGGCGTTTGCGGATACTTTTGATCACATAGTGTACTTAAAAAGTTTTCATCTGGCTTCTTCCGTGAGGTAATCCATATAATATGGTCTTGATAGTTACACATCAGAGTCCGCATAGTGGAGAGAGGCCATAATCTGCAGTGTGTATTTCTAACTTCCTACTAGTAAGAGTCGGCGATATCGCGGAAAACAGATTCCCCGATGGGAGCGGCGTCTTGAAGCTCTTGTCCTTGTTGATACTAGTACTAAGCTGGGAATATTTATATGGGTGCTAGACCCCAAATTTTGAACTTGCCTCTTGCTGTCTCTTATAAAGGGCTCTAACAATACAGTCAGGTCACATAGCGGCGCCAGAAACGTTATGCTGTCAATCGACTCTGTGATCGATATTTACATGCGATAAATTGATAACCAACAACAGCGCGCAAGTTGTGGACCTTAGGAACGATCATATCTGTCTTGAAAAATAACCTTTCATACGTGAGCCTACACCTGTTTCTCAGCCACAAAATTCAACTACTCTAAACGTACCTTCAAAAGTTAACGAACACTTCTTGTGCCCAGGTGGTGTACGACACATTCAAGGATGTGATTAGACTGGTATAGCGACGTAGGTGTGAGGTGGTATTTCGTAGCTTAGTTGAAGCATATTCATTATCACGCCTCCTATTCTATTTCTTAAAATTTACAACACTATTTAAGTTTCTCAACTTTTAAAATAAGTTTAGCTACAAAAGTCATTTCGTAGCACTGTTACGCAGAACTGTGAACTTAGAAGTAATGTCTGACGTCACCTAAGAAACCCTAAACTAAACTGTACAGTAAAGGTGACAGCATTTTTGAAAAAAATATATGGATCCGAAGGTTGGACTATATGTGTTTTATGTGAAATGCCTTCACAGAGGTGTGATTGTATTGAGATATATGACCATTATGCATGAAACGTATTTGTAAGGAAATTCATTCAAATTTTCAAAAAGGCTTGGAATAACACATAAAATTCATAAGCATTGTTGAAATATTATCAGAGTAGAACGTAACTTTTTCTTAATAAAATAGAATTGCATGATCTAATAATAGTGACTTGATTCATGGATGTGGTATGTGGTGGAGTGTACTACTGGTACCACTATCTTTTCCCCTTTCCTTGCTCCATTTCTGAATGGAGCGAGAGAAGAGTGATTGACTCTAAACCTCAATATGAGCTCTAACGTCACTGATTTTATAATCAAGGTCATTTCACGAGACGTATGTGATAGGAAGTAATATATTGCTCGACTCTTCTTGGTACATGCGCCGGCAAACCTCTCCGTGATGCGCAATACTTCTCTCGTAGCCTCTGCCACTGGAGTTTGCTGAGAATCTCGTAACGCTCTCACGGTGACTAAACGATCGTGTGACGAAACGCAGTGGTCTTCGTTGGGTTTTCTCTGTCTTCTCTGTTAATTTAACTTGGTACAGGGTCCCATAGAAACGAGTGATGCTCAATAATCACTCTTACATATTTTTTGTAAGCAATTTCTTTCATGGATAAATTACCGTTTCTTAAAATTTCTCCCAGTGCATTTCAGTTAGGGATCTGCTATTCCTAGCTGTTTTTCACCAATAATGTAATCGAACAGTACTGGATCTCCATAATGTGCTGCATTTATTTACTTTCAGGGTAACGGCCCTACATCACTTCCTTGGGGTATTGCTCAAATTACCTTCACACCGGTCGATTTTGCTCTGCTACAAACTGCAGGGCCTGGACAAAAATTTAGAAACACTGCGGGGAAAGCATGCTTGAACACAAACGCAGATACTAATCAAGCATGAAGGTTGCGCTGTTATATTTGACACGAAAGGTGCCTGTGCAATGTCCCCAGTAAGTAAGGCAGCTATCATTATCTGCCGTCACTATCAGTAGGATTTGGTCTATGGATCAGAGATGACCAGGAATTTACTATCGGCCTTGGACCTCCATTACGTTACTTTCTTCTACGAGGGTCTCTCCGAAAGAAATGCACACTATTTTTTTAAATCCATCTTTTATTCTACATGTTTGAAAGTTTTACAGTGTGTAGATACATCCTTTAGGAACAATATTTTCATTTCTCCACATAATTTCCATCCCTCTCAACTGCCTTACGCCATCTTGGAACCAGCGCCTGTATACCCGCACGGTAAAATTCTGGACCAACCTGTCGGAGCCACTGTTTGGGAGCGTGCACAAGGGAGTCATCAGCTTCAAACCTTGTTCAACGAAAAGAGTCTTTCAGTTTCCCAAAGAGATGATAGTCACATGGAGCCAGGTCAGGACGGTAATGCGGGTGTTTCAGTGTTGTCCATCCAAGTTTTGAGATCGCTTCCATGGTTTTTTGACTGACATGTGGCCGTGCATTGTCGTACAACAGCAAAACATACTGCTTTTGCCGATATGGTCGAACACGACTCAGTCGAGCTTGAAGTTTCTTCAGTGTCGTCACATATGCATCAGAATTTATGGTGGTTCCACTTGGCATGATGTCCACAAGCAAGAGTCCTTCGGAATCGAAAAACACCGTAGCCATAACTTTTCCAACAGAGGGTGTGGTTTTGAATTTTTTTTCTTGGGTGAATTTGCATGATGCCACTCCATTGATTGCCTCTTCGTCTCTGGTGAAAAATGATAGAGCCATGTTTCATCGCCTGTCACAAATCTTCCAAGAAATTCATCTCCACCATTCTTGTACTGTTCCAAAAGTTCGCTGCATACCGTTTTTCTTGTTTCTTCGTGAGACACTGTCTACATCCTGGGAACCCACCTGGCACAAACCTTTTTTAACGCCAACACTTTCAGTATTCTGCAAACACTTCCTTCCCCTATTCCAACGTAGCTTGACAATTCGTACACTGTGATGCGTCTGTCAGCAGTCACCAATTCGTTAACTCTTTGCACATAGTCTGGAGTGAGTGCAGTATGAGGCCTGCCGCTGCGAGGACAATCCTCAATATTTCCGTGCCCGCTTTCATCACGTAACCTGCTTGCCCACCGACTAACTGCGATCGACAGCAGCATCCCCATACACCTTTCTCAACTTCTTGTGGATGTTTCCCACTGTCTCGTTTTCACAGCACAGGAATTCTATGACAGGACGTTGCTTCTGACGAATGTCAAGTGTAGCAGCCATCTTGAAGACATGCTGTGACGGCGCCACTCACGGGAACAGGTTGAGCTAAGTTTGAAAACAAGCGGGAAGGATGTATCCACACACTGTAAAAATTTCACATATGCATAATGAAAACTGTATTTTCACAACAACAACAAAATGTGCAATTTTGATGGAGTGACCCTCGTACTTCCGAGTGAATGTTTACTTTGAATGTTTCATCATTACAGCCTTCAGCCTAAGTTCTCACTAATGTAAATTCAGTGCTAATCACGAAGTTTCACAAGTTATTAAAGTGATAAAGTTTTTCTCCAACGGGTCGGTATTTTGGTTAAAGTACTTTTCAATAAAACTGTTATACGTTATTTATCTGTACTGTGTTCTCATTGAGCCTCAACCGGTGCAGGACTCAGCAAGTGGCCATGAGGAATTTTTCCATGAACCAACATTTTTAGAGATGTTTTACACCCCAGGTAGACAGTGTCAGCATGCGTGTGACTCCTACGTCGCGAAGACCTTTGTAGTGAATTTATACCCCGCCATGTCTAACCCCTCAGCTGTTACTTCTCAGGTGTTATTACTACTCGAGAACACGCAAAGGCGGCGGCTATCACCACGTCCAACCCAGAGCTGTCCAGCTGGCTGTCCCGCATCTATCCACTGGTGACAGGATTCAGAGGGGCGCCGCTGCCGTTCCAGTTGTTTGATCTGGAGACTGAGCCCTGAGCGAAATATGGGGTCGTATTGGAGCAACGTTCTACTGCCTGTCACAGGTGACACCCAGCAGCGAGTATTCTTCTAGGCCTGTACAGGTCTGGAAATTTATCATTTACTGCAGGAACCCAACCCTGAAGTGGAACCCCATGCCCTCCCATATGATCACTTAGAGACTGGTTTACCATAATATTTCGACTCTCAAGAGCATGTTGTGGTGGCCCGCCATAAGTCTTTTAGCCATCACAAGTTTACAGAGAGTAGGTAGGTAAATTGCAGGGTTTATCCCGTGAATATTGGTTCCAATGTACTAACAAAATGTTCAAATGTGTGTGAAATCTTATAGGACTTAACTGCTAAGGTCATCAGTCCCTAAGCTTACACACTACTTAACCTAAATTATCCTAAGGACAAACACACACACTCATGCCCGAGGGAGGAATCGAACCTCCGCCGGGATCAACCGCACAGTCCATGACTGCATCGCGTTAGACCGCTCGGAATGTACTAACCCTCAATGTAAACTGTCCTACGCTGTTTGCCTTGTCAGAGACATGATTCTTGTACATTCAATAGATGAATGGGTCTATAATGACCTCCTCACACTACCGAGCAAGGAGATGCAGTGATAAGCACACTGGACTCTCATTTGGGGGGAGGATATTTCAAATCTGCGTCCTGCCATCCCGATTCCGTGAATTCACAAAATTGTTCGAGGCAAATGCTGGGATGGTTCCTTTGAAAGGGCACGGCCGATTTCCTTCCTCATCCTTGACACAATCGGAGTTTCTGCTCTTTCTAATGACCTCAAAGCCGACGGAACAAGAAACCCAATCTTGCTTCCTTCCTTACTTCACCTCCTCAAACTCTAGGATTCCATGCTAGAGAGTTGCTTCCCTATCATTAGGGCTTCTGAGCAGTCACTACAGTCATCAGCAGTATTACACGGCCCTTTGTAAGTGTTTACAGCCCGTCCATCTAGTTGGCCCCAACCTCATCCATGGCCTTCACAGCATTTTGATTTGCCTGTGGGTGGAAAGCCCTCAACCAACACACATCACCCACAATGGTTAATCTCATGCAGCAACTGTTTTATCACTCACCCATGGCAACAGTGTTATTATCGCCAGGCTAAATGCTTTTCCTGCAACAATACAGGATACAAGACGGAAATTAGCCAATCTTCCCTCAAGATGAATGGAGGTTACGTCTGCATGGACCCTTCTTCCCCTCATCTGAAGAGGTACCCAACACTTATGCTCCCAACGTTTTACGTATCCATGCTGTGGTCCCTATATCTGACAGACTCTTACCACTCAAGGTGGAAGTCAGCACAGTCCCAGTGGAGCTCCAGACTGAGACAGGTTCTTCCACGACTATTGGGATTTGCGAGACTTATGGCCATTTGGGCTCACCTCAGCTATAGTAATTCTCCAAGTGTCTGCGTAGCTATAGCAAGAATACTATCAAAGTTAAAGGACAGTTCATGGCTCGCATTCAGTGTCGTTCTACTGCCTTCACGGTATGCATCTTAGAGGAACAAACATTTTTGGGTTGGATTTTTTAATGCTTTGGGCTCGGAAGTACATGACTCCACCAACAGTATTCAGCCGTCAGGGAATAATTCGTACTTAAGCGACCTATGCTCCACTTACAAATCAGTTTTTTCTCACACTACCATCAGTGTCACTCGTTTTGAGGTGCCTGTCAGTCTCCTTCCAACAGCCACGCTCCGCTTCTTCATAGCACAGAATGTTCCATTAACTCTCAGAAATAAGTTGCAGGTGGAACTACAGTGCCTCGGAGATGAAGGCACTCTCACCACTAACACCAGTAGTAAGTGGTCTGCCCCCATCGTTATTGCGGAAAAGTCGAATGGATCCCTTCGAATTCGTGGTGTTTTTAAATCCACACTCAATGCACAGTCTATTCAATTCTAAAAGCAGACAATAGTATGGCGTGTCTCAAAGGAGGCAAGTTTTACGCCAAGATAGATTTGTAGGACGTTTACTTTAATTTCAGCTCCCTCTGGACGAGGCACCACACAGCATTCTGGTCGTTAACACTCTGTTTGGATTATTCGGCTATAACTGGTTTAACAGGTTTACTTTTGGCACTGCCGGTGCTCTGGCTATTTTTCATCGGTACTTGGAACAGGTGACATGGGATGTGCCCAGCGCAGTGAACTATCTGAACGATATTCTAGTCACTGATAAAAACGCTCAGGATTTGGTGGCCAACCTCTATGCTCTTATTGTTGTTCTTCAGCAGGCCCAGCTCAAGTGTTAAATAGACAAATACTGTTTTTTTGTCTTTCAGGTGGAATATCTTGACCATGTTCTCAGTGCTTCAGAATTATAAACCACACCACACACAATATATTCAAGCTGTCCTGCAACTTCCAGTCGCAGAGGACATTAAGCATCAACAACCTGTGCTCAGTCAAGTTAATTATCGTCAGAAGTTCATCCTACATGCCGCGCCCATACCAGAACTGCTCCATCAATTGTTACGCCAAATGTGAAGTGGAACTGGAGTCCCACCTGCAATAAAGCTTTCTGAGATCTCAAGGAAAATCCTGCTCCGTCCGAACTGCCTTATGGCCTATGACCCATTAAAACATTTAATTGTAGCAGGTGATGCTTCTGATTACGGCTTGGTATGGAACGTCCTTTTGTGTTCACATACATAACTCTGACACAAGAGCAACGTAACTACAGTCATACAAAAAGGAGACCCTGGCTATCATGTTCACATTCAAGAAATTCAACTATTATGTGTACTGCCGACAGTTTACGTTATTGACAGAGCAGAAACCTCTTTTACCGCTATTCAAGGCAGACGCCAGTATTCTGACCAAATCAGCTGGTCGCTTCCAGAGGTGGGCTTTTTTCCCCCCAGCTGCTCATATGACATCAGATATCACTCGATGTCTCAACATGCCAATGCCGACATTCTCTCCAAGCCACCATTGGGACAGGACACACAGTTCGACTCGGAACTGGAGTTCTGCTGCCACATGGACTCAGGGGCGAAGGAGCAGTAGTCACCTTTCCCTTGGGTGTAAAAGTCATCACCCATTACTCCTTGGAGGTCCCACTTATCCAGGAAATGTTCTATATGATGCAACAAAGGTGACTGGGATTAGTTGGATCATCTGGAAGTCAGAATACTCTATCACTGGAACCTAGAGTTTTTCATCCTCAATAGAGTCCTTTTGTTGAAAGCAGAAAATTGTCGAACCCAGTAATGATTCCACCCACCTTGTGGCACCACATATTGTCACGGTCAGTGGTGAGTTGTGCTCACTAGGAGGCTGGCCTGTCAACATATGTATTGACAAGGGTTAGATGCAGGTATTGCCAACATGGTGGCAGCTTGTGAAACCTGCCAAACCAAACAGGCATCACCCGCTCACAGATATTTCCCTTGGTCAAGTACTTCAGCACCCTGGTCATGACTCCATTTAGACTTTGTTGGTCACTTTCTTGATTATTCATGGTTATCATGGTCAATGTGGGGACCACAGTCCCATATGTTTCTCGGACCCCTTCATTATCCCAGCGCAGACTATGCAGGCCCTGGCATGGATCTTCTGCATAGGAGGACTCGTAGGTACCATAGTTACCGACAATGGATCTCAGTTCACATCTTTCGAATTTACCTCTTTTGTTCTTCCAGCAATATCGCCCTAGTCGACAAAGTACTTTTTCATCTCATGTCGAATGGTTTAGTGGAACGTTTTCTTCGCGCATTCAAGTCACAGTTGGCAAAGTTTCACTGCAGTCATGATTTAGATGAAGCTCTCACTCTGTTTTTGGCCTCTTATCACTCCGACCAGACTCTCCATTCTCCATGCTACAGGAACTCCCCTGTCTCGTTATCTCTAATCTCGACGCTTCTGTCACTCAAAGATGAGATCTGAGCATTGGTATTCTCCAAAAATCGCCGCCGATGGACCCTGGCAGTGGTCACCAACCTATTAAGACAGACCATGGGGGAAGCATGACTACATAATAGCTCTGTTTGTTGCAAGTATGTCAATCAGGTGCACCCATGGAAAACAGCTACGCCTTCTAGTAGTGGATTGTCAAGATCTTTTGTTCCAGAGTCGGATGCACCTCCCCCCCCCCTTCCAGGACCTGATCCGCAACAATAGCTCATTGAACAGCCACTTACATAGCTCATTAATGCATCGGCAACCATTGGTGGCACATCAGGAGGGTAGCAAGTCGCATATCTAAGATTGTCTACTCTTCTAGCTCAATTTTTCAGTTTATCTTGCTAGGATGGATAGGATGTGTGCATGCTGTGTGCAGACGCAGGAGGAACTTGGGGCAGTTCGCGAACAGCTTAAAATGCATTTGGCTATGGTCAGTCACCTTCAGGCTGCTGCCTAGGGGTGTAATGGTGGCAGAGAATCTGGCGCCTAGCATGGGACACCTCAGGTGTCACTTGTTTTGCTCATAGGTTCTGATCCCGAGGCACCTCCTAGTGCACCCAACACGGTGAATCCGCCCTCACAACAGGGTGAGTGGCGGGTGGTAACGCATTCGCGTCGCTCGACGCAGAGGTTCGATGTGGAGACTGGCCGCCTGCCCTCGCCCATTCACCCTGTGAGTGGACAGGTGGCCGCTCCTTCAGCAGGGTCCGAGGAGTCACACGGCGGGAAGGGTTTATGAGTTATTCGGAGCTCCAATGTTAGGCACGTTATGGAGACCCTTAGGCAGATAGCGTTTTGGGTTGGAAAGAAAGCCAATGTGCTCTCGGTATGTCTGCCGGTGAGTCTCATCCAAGATGTGGAGGCGGCCTTGCTTGTGGCTATCGAGCGTGCAGGGTGCAGTTGCAAGTATGTTGGGGCTCACGTCGGCACCAATGACGCCTGACACATGGGTTCTGAGGCGGTCACAGTTCGTACAGGTGGCTGGCGGAGGTGGTGAAGACTGCTGGCCTCGCGCGTAGGGTGCAAGCAGAGCTGTCAATTTGCAGCATCATTTCTAGAGTTGATCGCGATCCTTTGGTTTGGAGCCGAGTGGATGGTCTCAGCCAAAGGGCTTCGTCGACTCTGTGACGGTCTTGGCTGTAGATTTCTAGACCTGCGTTGTCGTGTGTGTGTATTTGTAAGACTCCCCTTGATAGGTCAGGGGGACTCTACGCAAAGGAAGCAGCTACATGGGTAGCAGAGTATTTTTGGAGTGCCCGTGAGGATTTTTTAGACTAGGCAGTAGTTCGAGGTGCTCTGATGAAACTCGTCAGTGCAACAAGGGAAATCAAAGGGCGTTCAGATTGTCACAATTTTATCAGTAAACAGTCGAAGTATTCATTGTGAAGTTCCTGAATTTACTGCCTTCCAGCAGAGCTCTCACGCTCAAATTATTCTTGGGATCGAGAGCTGGCTAAAACCCGCAGTGGAAAGCTCTGAGATATTTAGCAACTCTTGGAACGTATATCGGAAAGACAGATTAGAAGCCATAGGAGGGGGGTCTTCATTGCAGTTGACAAAAATATTGTCTCTATTGAGGTCGAAGTTGCGTGTGATAGTGAAGTCATCTGGTCGCGTATAACAGGTGTAGGTGAAACTAAGTTAATTGTCAGATGTTTCTACCCGCCACCCGATTCAGCTGTGACAGTTCTAGAATCACTCAGAGAAAGTATATGGTCGCGTAAATACCCAGATCATACAATACTAGTCGAAGGCGACTTTAACCTGCCGAGTATAGACTGGGAAGTCTATGGATTCATAGCGGAGGGGGGGGGGTTACAGACAGTCATGCGAAATACTTTTGAACACGTTTTCTGAAAATTGTCTTGAGCCGCTAGCTCGACAGCCCACGCGCAAAGGAAACATCTTAGATCTTGTAGCTAAAAATAGGCCGGACCTTATCGACAACGTCAATATAGAAACGTGGATTAGCGATCATGATGCCATTATTACTATGATTACTAAAGTTAATAATCAGTCAAGAAGGCTAGAAGAGTGTTACTGCTAGATAGAGCTGATAAGCAGTTATTAACATCTCACTTAGATAGTGAATTGGCACATCCAGTAAGATGGAAGTAGAGGAATAATGGGCAAAGTTGGCGGGTGCTGAGGAAGCAGAAACTGTTGCATTCTCGGTTCAAAAGGGAACGCATAAATGACGACCAGCGAAGATTAGTAGAGATTTGTGCGTCTGTGAGAAGACCTATGTGCGAAGCATACAACAACTACCATCAAATGGTTCAAATGGCTCTGAGCACTATGAGACTTAACATCTCAGGTCATCAGTCCCCTAGCACTTGGAACTACTTAAACCTAACTAACCTAAGGACATCACACACATCCATGCCCAAGGCAGGATTCGAACCTGCGACCATAGCGGTCGCGCGGTTCCAGACTGTAGCGGCTAGAACCGCTCGGCCAATCCGGCCGGCCAGCTACTATCGTCATACCTCAGCAAAAATCTGCCAGAGAACCCGAGAAAATTCTGGTCGAATGTAAAAACGTTAATGGGGTCTAAGTTTTCCATTCACTCCCTTCTTGACCAATCTGGTGTGGCAGTTGAAGCTAGCAAAACGAAAACGAAGTTTTAAATTTGACATTCAAGAAATCGTTCACACAGAAGAATCGTACAAACATACCGTCATTTGACCAAGGAACATACTCCTGTATGGACGACAAAGTAATAAGCATACCTGGTGTAGAGAAACAACTGAAAGATTTGAAAGTAAATAAATCACGAGGTCCGGATGAAACCCCAGTTCTATTTTACAAAGAGTATTCTACTGCAATGGCCTCTTACCTAGCTTGCATTTATCGTGCATCTCTCGTCCAGCACGAAGACCCATGCAACTGGAAAACAATTTAGGTGACTCCGTTACACACACATCAAAAATGTTTTGCATCACCTCGGTTCTCATAATTCATGAAGATAGACGTTGACTGTGGATGTTGCATCACAGACACAGTTCCTTTAACTGTTCAGAGATGTCACTAAACCTGCCCAAAGATGTAAACAGCTATGTGTGAGCAGCACTATTAGACAGAGGGGGTCCAACAGCCGATCAGTTCCAGTCATTCCATCAGGAAGAAGGTACTCGGCTCATGTTGTCTAGTTCAATCATGTCTAAACGGTCAATACTGCGGTTCGATCTCGCTTGGATTGTTGCTTTGTGCCAGGAAGGGCTCTCAACAAGGGAAGTGTTCAAATGGTTCAAATGGCTCTGAGCACTATGGGACTTGACTTCCGAGGTCATCAGTGCACTAGAACTTAGAACTACTTAAACCCAACTAACCTAAGGACATCACACACATCCATGCCCGAGGCAGGACTCGAATCTGCGACCATAGCGGTCGCATGGTTGTAGACTGTAGCGCCTAGAACCGCTCGGCCACCCAGGCCTGCAAGGCGAAGTGTCCAGGCGCCTCAGAGTGAACCAAAGAAATGTTGTTCGGGCATGGAGGAGATACAGAGAGACAGGAACTGTCGACGACATGCCACGCTCAGGCCGCCCAACAGCTACTACTGCAGTGGATGACCGCTACCTACTTATTATGGCTCAGAGGAACCCTGACAGCAACGCCTCCGTATTGAATAATGCTTTTCGTGCACCACAGGATGTCGTGTTACGACTCAAACTGTGCGCAATAGGCTGCATGATGCGCAACTTCACTCCCGACGTCCATGGCGAGGTCCAGCTTTGCAACCAAGACACCATAGAGTGCGGTATAGATGGGCCCAACAACATGCTGAATGGACCACTCAGGATCGGCATCACGTTCTCTTCTTCACCAATGACTGTCGCATATGCCTTCAACCAGACAATCGTCGGAGACGTGTTTGGAAGCACCCCGGTCAGGCTGAACGCCTTAGACACACTGTCCAGCGAGTGCAGCTAGGTAGAGGTTCCCTGCTGTTTTGGGGTGGCATTATGTGAGGCCGACGTACGCCGCTGGTGGTAATGGAAGGCGCCGTAACGGCTGTACGATACGTGAATGTCATCCTCCGACCGATAGTGTAACCGTATCGGCAGCATATTGGCGAGGCATTGGTCTTCACGGACGACAATTCGCGCCCCCATCGTGCACAACTGCTGAATGACTTCCTTCAGGATAACGACATCGCTTGACTAGAGCGGCCAGCACGTTCTCCAGACATGAACCCTATCGAACACGTCTGGGATAGATCGAAAAGGGCTGTTTATGGACGACGTGACCTACCAACCCCTCTGAGGGATCTACGCTGAATCGACGTTGAGGAGTGGGAGAATCTGGACCAAAAGTGCCTTGATGAACTTATGGACAGTATGCCACGACGAATAAAGGCGTGCATCAGTGCAAGAGTACGTGTTACTGGGTATTAGAGGTACCGGTGTGTACAGCAATCTAGACGACTACCTCTGAAGGTCTTGCTGTATGGTGGTACAACATGCTATGTGTGGTTTTCATGAGCAATAAAAAGGGCAGAAATGATGTTTATGTTGATCTCTATTCCAATTTTCTATACAGCTTCCGGAACTCTCGGAACTGAGGTGATACAAAACTTTTTTTGATCTGTGTATAAGAAAGGTAAAAGAATGGACCCTCAAAGTTACAGACCAATATTCCTAAATTCTGTTTGCCGTAGAATCCTTGAATATTATCTCAATTCGAATATAATAAACTTTCTTGAGACTGAGAAGCTTATGTCCACGAATCAGGACGGTTTCAGAAAGCATCGGTCGTGTGGAACTCAGGTTGCCTTTTTCTCAGATGACATACAGACAAGAGGAGGCCATGACGTTGGGATCTCGGATTTATGTACTTCAAACATTTTACACGTTTAGTAGGCCTTTGAAACAACATAGTGTGCAAGTAGTAAGGTGCACTACTATGGAAATGCCGAGAAAATCGCAAGATGTTTTACGCATCTATTATGTAACTGAAGTATTTGTTCGAAAGTGTCAGGCCAAAGAGGTCATAGTGGTCAAGTAGCTGGCCACGTTATTTAATTTATATACGACATTTGAGAGGTAATATAATGGAAAAAAACACGTGCATTTTCGTGAAGTTGTAGTGAATTTCATTTGTTATCTGGCTACTTACTATCAGTAATTAAATTTTGAAGGACGAGTGACAGGCTTGGAAAGCCCAAGTCAAACTTCGGTAAATAATTATGCGAATTATGTTATTCACAATCAGTAATATAGTAGGTCACCATGTGCCGGACCACAAGAATAATGTACAACTACTCGTCGAATGTGCTCTTGATATCACACGGTGGAGGATAGTACACTCCTGGAAATTGAAATAAGAAGACCGTGAATTCATTGTCCCAGGAAGGGGAAACTTTATTGACACATTCCTGGGGTCAGATACATCACATGATCACACTGACAGAACCACAGGCACATAGGACACAGGCAACAGAGCATGCACAATGTCGGCACTAGTACAGTGTATATCCACCTTTCGCAGCAATGCAGGCTGCTATTCTCCCATGGAGACGATCGTAGAGATGCTGGATGTAGTCCTGTGGAACGGCTTGCCATGCCATTTCCACCTGGCGCCTCAGTTGGACCAGCGTTCGTGCTGGACGTGCAGACCGCGTGAGACGACGCTTCATCCAGTCCCAAACATGCTCAATGGGGGACAGATCCGGAGATCTTGCTGGCCGGGGTAGTTGACTTACACCTTCTAGAGCACGTTGGGTGGCACGGGATACATGCGGAAGTGCATTGTCCTGTTGGAACAGCAAGTTCCCTTGCCAGTATAGGAATGGTAGAACGATGGGTTCGATGACGGTTTGGATGTACCGTGCACTATTCAGTGTCCCCTCGACGATCACCAGAGGTGTACGGCCAGTGGAGGAGATCGCTCCCCACACCATGATGCCGGGTGTTGGCCCTGTGTGTCTCGGTCGTATGCAGTCCTGATTGTGGCGCTCACCTGCACGGCGCCAAACACACATACGACCATCATTGGCACCAAGGCAGAAGCGACTCTCATCGCTGAACACGACACGTCTCCATTCGTCCCTCCATTCACACCTGTCGCGACACCACTGGAGGCGGGCTGCACGATGTTGGGGCGTGAGCGGAAGACGGCCTAACGGTGTGCGGGACCGTATCCCAGCTCCATGGAGACGGTTGCGAATGGTCCTCGCCGATACCGCAGGAGCAACAGTGTCCCTAATTTGCTGGGAAGTGGCGGTGCGGTCCCCTACGGCACTGCGTAGGATCCTACGGTCTTGGCGTGCATCCGTGCGTCGCTGCGGTCCGGTCCCAGGTCGACGGGCACGTGCACCTTCCGCCGACCACTGGCGATAACATCGATGTACTGTGGAGACCTCACGCCCCACGTGTTGAGCAATTCGGCGGTACGTCCACCCGGCCTCCCGCATGCCCACTATACGCCCTCGCTCAAAGTCCGTCAACTGCACATACGGTTCACGTCCACGCTGTCGCGGCATGCTACCAGTGTTAGAGACTGCGATGGAGCTCCGTATGCCACGGCAAACTGGCTGACACTGACGGCGGCGGTGCACAAATGCTGCGCAGCTAGCGCCATTCGACGGCCAACACCGCGGTTCCTGGTGTGTCCGCTGTGCCGTGCGTGTGATCATTGCTTGTACAGCCCTCTCGCAGTGTCCGGAGCAAATATGGTGGGTCTGACACACCGGTGTCAATGTGTTCTTTTTTCCATTTCCAGGAGTGTATTTGGCCTATAGACATGAGAACATAAAACTTAATTTCATGCAAATTCAAGTGTTTTTTTATTATATTACCTATCGAATGGCATATAAATTAAATAATATGACCACTGACAAAAAATAGAACAGTAATTAAGTTCGAGCACGAGACGAACCGTAGCTTCGTACACGCTGGTCATACGAATCTTGAAGGCTTGTCATTTCACCACCTGAAGTTGCCAAAGTGTCTGTTGGTGATATGACTGTGAAGTGGAAATGCGAAGGAAGAATCACAGCTAAACCAAGACTAGACAGACCTCATGAGTAGCTTATCTAGGTGAGTTCTGCATTGTTTTCAGGTTCTCTCCCCCTGTCCCCTTGCTCCCACCCCCTCTGAATAGGATAGCAACCCTATGTATGAAATTGCAAAAAATTCAAAAAATGGTAGGAAATGCAAAAAGATAGTAGGAAATTCAAAGCAGTGTAATTACCTCATGTATAAAATGATGGGAAGTTAAAAAAATGGCGAGAAATTAAAGCATCCAAGATGGAAAATAATCCTATTGGTTGAAAACTCAAGACATCATACCCTGCGATACTGGCGCAGCCTGCGAGGTTTTCATATTTCCTGGGTCTTTCCCCAACCCTATGACATCAGAATTCAAGATGGCGGACCCTGGTATACTGGAGCAGCCTGCATGGTTGGCAGATTTCATGTGTTCTAAGTTTAGAATTCTGTTCTAAGTATAAAATGGCGGGAAACTCAAAAAAAATCATAGGTTTTCTTCACTCCTCTGACAATTCAGTGCACTTTCCATAAGTTTAAAATGTTGCTAGCGCAGCTGTCCAAAGTGCAAACAGTTTCCCCTCCCCCCCCCCCTCTCTGATGTCACTGACACAGCTTGCATGATTGTCATCTGAAGTTTGGAGCGACTTAACTTAAGTTTAAAACTATGTGCTGTGTACTAGGAACAGGAGAGGACTTTATATGTGTTTATTTAAACAAATACCACACTGGGGAGGGTCTCTTCCACAGTTTCTGGATGCAAAGTTCACTGTCAGGCCATCAGCCATGTAGAGCTTAGCATCAGAGTGCTCGAACCACTGCGATGATGTGGGCTGCCACTGTGGTGTGCCACTCTACCACTGTGTACATGCCGCTGGTGCAAGGACTACAGACTGGCGTTAAGCCTAGGTGTCCATATTTCAGTACTTTAAATGAAGTGTAAATGCATCCTTTCTTATAAAGGGACATGTGCACTGCTGATGTAGCTGTATACTGTAAAGTTGATAACTGAACACTTAGAGTTTAACAAATTAGATTTATTTGCTCTATCTCTTATTACCTTGTCTTCAATGCCGATTTAAAATTTCAGATAATATGATTTTTTTTTTACAAAAATTTATATCCATATGTTGGATTAGTTCATTCACTTTACATTTCACATGATATACATTTCAAAACAAGCTGGACTAGTTCATATACAGAAAAAAAACAATGTACAAAAAGCTTTAATACAGTATTTACAAAAACATTATTATTTAACAACAGAAAGAAAAAAAGAAATACGTACAAAATATGTCTCTTAGCTTAACATGTTTTTCACAGTTGATACACCTATTCGTTTTTCCTCCAACAGCTTGGAACAGTAGTAGCACAGTTTGTAATGTTGTTGCACAATTGACAGACATACACGTTTATTTTCAGCTGATGCACTTTAAGTACAGTTGACATAGATTACTTACAGTTAGCCTTAGAGGCAAAACATTAAACTAACTATGACCTTTCTTTGGTATGGTCAGCGGCAGTGAAACTTAACCTAGTGTGCAGACAATACACAGGATGTCTCAGGAGGAATGTTCAGTATTCAGGAATATGACAAGAATGACCATTTGAAACCAAAAACTTCATATGGACATATGCCCTGTTCTGAATGCTTTCTGAAACATAACATATGTAATGTACATTGTTATTTATTTTCTGTGTTATTCAGTTCATTGTCAACTTTACACATGTACACAGGTACAATAGTTTGTGAATATTACAACATGCATTTTATAAAGTATAAATTAAAAAATATGTATTTTTAGCACATTCGTCTCTAAACATTATTGTACATGTCACATTACAACTGCTATACAGTTCACAACAAATGTTAGAATATCCCACTGTCAACTTCAACGCATTTGTGCGTACTTGGGAATACGTGTTTTGTTGCTTGGCTGAGTGCCATGCATGTTCCCTAATGAGGGTGGCTGCGTCCATGATGTGACCTAGCAGTTCATCTCACATATTCACCTTTTGTTTGTACATCTCAGTCTTTATCCAACCTCACCACCTACCAACTCCATCGGTGGAATTCAGTGTTTTTCGCGACAGCTCTAGTAAATTAATTCACAATGTTTCACAGAAACTGTACACATGCACTTGTTCGAGTGCATGCTGTGTAGCATACGGCTGTATATTAAATTTTTGAATATCTATTCCTGCAGGTAAGTCGATTAAGTTTCGTTAAAACATTCGATTGTTCATGAGAAGTTGCCTGCATCGATCTTGTGATCACCCAGTGTACCACTGTTGATGTATGAGTATTTCGAGTAACCATGCCTGCAATTGTGACCGAGTTATCACACAGCTGACACCAGTCTGCAGAGCATAATATTGTTTTCGGGCCAAAATAACGAGGGTTTACAGAAGTCAGAACTGGCTTGAATTCATGGTCAGACAAAATTGCGATGCTGCACGTTTACTTCGCTCGAATTTTAGATGAAAGGCGAATTGAGTATGGATATATAGTCTTGCAGAGATGTCTTCATCAGGGGTAAAACGAGTTAAGCCATACCCGTAGAGTACACCATACAAAAATACAGGTTGTTCTAAAATTCCCCTTACAAACTTCTCGGACTTGCGGAGGGAACTGATTAGACAGTATTTTGAACTGGAACACGTGTTCGGAAACGCACCGTTTCCGTGCTCCTGTCGTTTGAAAACATGTTTGCTAGGTAGATATGCAGCAGAGTAATCGTCATGGTGGTGGTGGTGGTGGAGGGGGGGGGGGGGGGGTTGCTTACACCGGATCTGCTGATATCAGTTGACGTCTGTCCTACCTCTCTGATCTGATTCGAGCTCATTCACCATTCAGCTCTTCCATTACCGTAAGCTTCGCCATACATCAGGATAGTGTCAGTGTGTTCTGCAAACGTGTACTCAACCATGTTGCTCCAACACTCACAGACACGTGAATGAATGAGGTTCGTATCGGGTCAGAGAGGTAGAATAGACATTAAATGATATCAGCCGATACGACCTAAGAACCCCTACCATGTCTAACCCGTTGCATAGCTACCTAGTAAATATGCTTTCAAATGGCCGTAACAAGGAAACGGTATGTTTACGGACATGTGTTCCGATCCAGATATTGTCTACTCAGTCCCATCTACAAGCCTTGTAAGTTTTTAAGGGAAATTTAGAGCAAGAAAATTGATGACACTTTCAGGATGTTTGCTGTTTAGCTGGGGACTGGCGTTTCATGGCGGCAATGTCAACTCGTCGATCGCACATTGCCAACTCTAATTGTTCTTTTTTTTAATTGTCCGTATACATACTATTTTCGGAAAGGAGTGTGAGTAGCTTCATAAAACAAAGTGTGCGGCTGGTGTGTAGCAGTTATCTATCGGTAACTAATAACAGAATCTTTGCTAGGTGGAAGACAGCGTAACCTTGTGTTTCAATCTACGGAATGGATCTACGACCACAACTCCATATGGCAACTATTGTTTGAATCTACGACTGCTATGTGTATACCAGCTGCCCTACATCGGTCGCACGTCCTTCTAGACTTCTTCAGTGTTTGAGGTACAGGATGTTTCAGAAAGCATATACATATTATAAAGCATTAAGTTGACAAAACTATTTATCGCTGTGCCACTGCTCAGTCATTGGAAGAAGGAATACATTGTCTAGTTTATATTCATTGCCGCCAGATGTTCGTTGTCTTCGGTTTATTTGGTTACCGTCACATGCTGCAAAATGGCTACTCCCGAGCACAAATCATATTGTGTTCTCGAGTTTGTGAAGTGTAATTACACGATTGCACTGCAAAGACGTTTCAGGTTGAGGTACCAAACAGATCTTCTGAAAGGATGGAACATTCGCAGATGGTATCGCCAGTCTGTAGATACAGGATGTGCATTTAACGACAAGAGTCCTGGCTACCCTCGTGTTTCCGTTGAAAATGTTGCACTACTCCAAACCGCTTTCCAACGTAGTCTTACAAAATCATCTCGTCATGCCAGTCAGGAGGAACAACTGCCTACAACAACAATTTGATATGTTTTGTGGCGTTGGTTAATTATGCAGCCGTCCAAGTTACAGCTGTTACAGACTCCACGTCATGATGACAAACGCGAACGTGTGGCATTTTCTGACGAGCTTCAAAATGCTATTGACAATTATAACACTTCGCACAACGCATCATGTTGAGCGATGAAGCAACCTTCCACCTTAGTCAGAAAGCAAACAAAAAAAATGTTTGAATTTGGGGCCTACAGAACCCACATGAACAAGTGCGAGGTTCAGTCAAAGTCAATGTGTTTCGTGTGACATCTCGCTCATGTATTTACCGCCCATTCTTCTTTGGAGGAAACATGGTTGCCGGCCGAAGTGACCGTGCGGTTCTAGGCGCTGCAGTCTGGAACCGCGAGACCGCAACGTCGCAGGTTCGAATCCTGCCTCGGGCATGGATGTGTGTGATGTCCTTAGGTTAGTTAGGTTTAACTAGTTATAAGTTCTAGAGGACTAATGACCTCAGAAGTTAATTCTCATAGTGCTCAGATCCAAAAAAAGCCGAAACATGATTGACGGTTAGCGGCATCTTGCTATGTTACAAAACAGGTTGTTTCCAATGCTGAATGGGGACATGTCCGTTTTTCAACATAACGGGGCATCCCCTCATTGAAACCGCCAAACGCGTGAATATCTGAATGATCTGAATAAAGCTTCACTGAGCCGTTGGATTGGTCGTCAAACAGCCAGTGACTTAGCACCTCTCATCTGGCCTGCATGGCCACCAGATTTGACAGCCTGTGACTTCTTTCTCTGGGGTTTCATTAAGGACAATGTTTATACACCGACACTACTACAGAATCTAGAAGAGTTGAAGTACCAGTTCTGTACTGCCATAACATCCGTGACAATGGACATGCTTACCCGCATATGGAAGACATTCGAGTTTCGATGTGATTTTGTTCTCGTTGGTGGTGGAGGACATACTGAGTATCTGTAATATAAACTTGAGAGATTCGTAAATATGTGTCCCAAGTTTCATAGTTGTTATGTCTTATAGTTTAATAAATACGAGGGTCAGTCAAAAAGTAATGCCTCCTATATTTTTTTCTACGTCAGGAAATTTAAATGCAATTACATAGGTTGAAAACCACAACATTGAGGATCATTTTGTCATTTTTCAATGTAATCTCCGCCCATCTCTACAGTTTTGGTCCATCTTTGAACAAGGGCATGTATCCCAGCACGGTAAAAATCACAGCTCTGCTTCCTAAGCCATTGACGCACGGATGTTTTGACGGCCTCCTCATCTTCAAAATGAACCCCACGATGAGCTTCTTTTAGTGGCCTGAACAGATGGAAGTCTGATGGTGCCAGGTCAGGGCTGTATGGGGGATGAGGCAAAACTTCCCATCCAATTTTGACAATCTCGTCAGAGGTGTGACGACTGGTGTGTGGTCTTGCATTGTCATGCAAAAGAAGAACATCTGCCACTGATTTTGTTGGGCGAACTCGCTGAAGACGTGCTTTTTAGTTTTTTGAGGGTTGTGACGTATTGAACAGAATTTATTGTGCATCCCTGCTCCAAAAAATCAACCAGAATCACACCCTCTGTATCCCAGAAAACTGTTGCCATAACTTTCCCTGCCGATCGCACAGTTTTGAATTTTTTCTTCCTCGGCGAGCTTGTGTGACGCCACTCCATTGACTGCCTCTTTGATTCGGGTTCAAAAAAATGCACCCATGTTTCGTCCCCGGTCACAATTTTTTTCAGAAACTCATCTCCCTCCAAACGGAAGCGCTGCAAGTGTTGGGAGGCTATTGTTTTCCTTGCCTCTTTATTCTGATCGGTTAACATTCTTGGAACCCACCGTGCACAAACTTTTGAGTACCCCAATTGTTTAATAATCGTGATCACACTGCCTTTACTAAGAGAAATAATGCGACACACTTCATCTGCAGTCACCCGACGGTCACCACGAATGATGTCATCAACTTGCTGAATGTTGTGTGGAGTCACTGCACTCACCGGCCTGCCGCTCCGCTTTTCGTCAGTCAACGGTGTTTGCCCTTCAGCTTCCTTACAACGACGAACCCATCGTCTAACGGTGCTGACATCCACTGTCACAACACCATACACCTTCTTCAGTCTTTCATGAATGCGTATGGGCGTTTCACCTTCTGCATTCAAGAATTCAATCACACAACGCTGTCTCAAACGAACATCGATGTCGGCCATCTTACAAACTTCTGCTGTGCTGCCACCTGTTGACACAGAAAGTTACTACTGCAGTGGATTGCAGAAGAAGGTTTGAGGAATGGCGCCAAATTCAAATTTTTCACTTAACTTAATTTTTTTAAGTAGAAAAAAAATGGGAGGCATTACTTTTTGACCGACCCTCGTACATGCACTCGAAATACATATATTATTTTTAAGAGACTCTGTATAATTATCTTTCAAAGTTTCGTAAGGTTTACGACCTTCATTTATCATTTGACGCCAAGCATTTTCAGAAAAGTAGGTCTCCACAATCCTGACGAGTCAGTTTTCGTGCGTCTGCTATAAATAGCCATGCAGGTCCTTGCACGATTGGGTGCATTCTACATTACTGGGAAAATATATTTTTGTGTCCAAAGTGGGTTCTTGGAAATAGCCAGCAGGTTTAGACACGCAATAGCAAAAACACACTTTTTCTTGGCTGTAAATAGTAGCCCTTCTAAGCGTCCAAAATAGTTTTTGTTGGTTGTATTTCACATCTCTGATAAATCTTAGAAGTGACATACTGTGACACATAAAGCTGCTGTATAATTTACTTTTAATGTACTACCGGTTTCGGTTAGAGGAGATTCTCCACTGCTAATTTTTGTTATTAGGAGGTGTTACACATATATGTCGTAAAACAAATGTCAAAATAAAGCATTTGTAAATAATATTTCGTTATAAAGAGTTAGATGCATGAAGCATCAAAAAATAAAAATGAAAACTTTGAAAGTGCCTTTTCCAACTGGAATGTGTTACAAATATCAGTTTGCCTGCGGTGAAACCACAGGCTCAGACTGGCAAGGAAAAATACCTTTTGTCGAAGGGGATGAGTAACAGGTAGGTTTCCCCTGCAGTTCAAAGATGTTTGATGGCCTGTAACTTCTTCGTGCAGGGTTTCATTAAGGACAACGTTTATACATCAACTCTACCACGTAATCTAGAAGAGTTGAAGAACAGATCCGTACTGCCATAACATCTGTGTCAATGGACATGCTTACCCGCATATGGGAGGAATTCGAGTATCGATGTGATTTTGTTCGTGTTGTCTTTGTCCCGGCTATGAATAGCAGACCTTGCAGGATTGGGCTTACCTGGGAGAAACCTTCCTTTTAGTCGGATATGAACATATCAGGTCTGGTTTTATAGTGTTACGCTTTGTGGAGGCTGCGAAGCAGCTGCACAGTGAAAGTGCTCTGGATTCAGTGGAGTGAGGTGTGGGGAAGCAGCAGAAGAAGGGAAGAGGAAGTCAGAGCAGGCCAGTGGTAAGCGGGGGAACGGGTGGCAAAAATGGGTTTGCGGCCCTGCTGTGACGTCACACATTGTATGGCGTGCGTAAATACTGTCCAGTGGTATCAGACTCAGTGATGCAGTCCATCGACAGTGCGCTCCCGAACTCTGGCAGCAAGAGTAGCTGGAAGGTTGCACTACGGATGGCGCTACATGGCGGCAAGAGCAGATACCACACAGTACAGCATTAGTGTAGTAAGGCACAGCAGATTCCCACGATGTGCCAATGGGCTGGTACTCTGGTGCATGGCATTAATTAGCTGAAGCCTGGTGCAGATTTCGCACCTGATCCCACAGAAGAAACCCTACCCTGGTGTAGTAATTGTTTAAATAAAGACATAAAAGTTGGAACACTTGAAATCCGTCGACCATGCAGGCTGTACCAGTAACCCAGGGTCAGCCTTATTGAATTTTGACATTATACGATTGGGAAAACCTCAGGAACTCTGTAGATAGGGAAATTGGGCTATTTTCAACATCCTGCCAATTTTTTAGCGTTTCGAAAATTTTTGAATTTCCTACCATTTTATACACAGGGCAACTGGCCTATGTCAGCGGGGGGCGGGAGGGGGGGGGGGCGAAACTTGTCAACGCTACATGACGTCATAGGGGGGATGAGAGGGAGCTTGGGCAACAATGCAGACGTAACCCAAACCTGCATACCAACACAAGTATTCTTTACCGACCGTTATGGTTGTAAGAAATCACATGCCATCAGCGGAAGTAATCACTCGTCTGCTCCAAAATGCTACCAGCAGTCGAGGTAGCAATACGGCTGTGCATAAGGTGTCATAAAGAATGGAGTACAATGATCAAGTAGCTCCTTCTGTACTCAATGCTAAATGACGCTTGGGGTAGTGTAAAGAGTGACTGAAGTGTGGATGACTGGAAACGAGTGATGAAACTCGCTAAGCCCTATGGCAACCTGATGGAACGATTTGGATTTGTGGAATGCCTGGAGAATGGTACCTGCCCTCATGTGTAGTGCCAACAGTGAAGTATAGAGAAAATGGTATTATAGTTGTTGTTGTTTTTGTGGTTTTCAGTCCGAAGACTGGTTTCATGCAGTTCTCTATGCTACTCTATCCTCTGCAGGCGTCTTCATCTCCGAATAACTACTGCAACCTACGTCCTTTTGAACCAGCTTACTGTATTCATCTCTTGGTATCCTTCTACGATTTTTATCCCTTACACTTTCTCCAGTACTGTAGTCTCAGAATGTGTCTTACCAACCTGTCCCTTCTTCTAGTCAGATTGTCCACAAATTTCTTTTCTCGCCAGTTCTGTTCAGTACCTCCTCATTATTTGCGTGATCTACCCATCTAATCTTCAGCATTCTTCTGTAACACCAAAAGCTTCTATTCTCTTCTTGTATAATTGTGTATCGTCCATGTTTCACTTCCATACATGGCTACACTCGATACAAATACTTTCAGAAAAGACTTCCTAACACTTACATCTACATTCCATGCTAACAAATTTCTGTTCTTCAGGAAAACCTTTCATGCCATCGCAAGTCTACATTAGTTATTTCGCTGCCCAAATAGTAAAACTCATCTACTACTCTATGTGTCTCATTTCCAAATTACCGCAGCATCGCCCGATTTAATTCGACTACATTCCATTATACTTATCTTGCTTATGTCGATGTTCATTTTATATCCTTCTTTCAACACACATTCCATTCCGTTCAACTGCTTTTCCAAGTCCTTTGATGTCTCTGAAAGAATTACTGTGTGATCGGCAAACCTCAAAATTTTTATTTCTGCTCCCTGAACTTTAATTCCTACTCCAAATTTTTCTTTTGTTTCCTTTACTGCTTACTCAGTGTACAGATTGAATAACATCAGCGATAAGCTACAGCCTTGCCTCATTCCCTTCTCAACTACTGTCTCCCTTTCATGCACCACGACTCTTATAACTGATGTCTGGTTTCTGTACTCCAGGTATTTTACCACCACCACCTTCCGAATTTCAAAGAGCGTATTCCAGTCAACATTGACAAAACTTTCTCTACGCCTACAAAAGCTATAAACGTAGGTTTGCCTTTCCTTAAACTGTCTTTTAAGAGAAGTCGTAGGGTCAGTGTTCCTCATGTGTTCCTACATTTCTCCGGAATCCAAACTGATCTTCTCCGAGGTCGAGTTCTACCAATTTTTTCATTCTTCTGTGAAGAATTCGTGTTAGTATTTTGCAGCCATGACTTAATAAACTGATAGTTCGGTATTATTCACACCTGTCAGCAGTTGCACCCTTTGGAATTGGAATTATTGTATTCTTCTTGAAGTATGAGGGTATTTCCCTGTCTCATCCATCTTGCACGCCAGATGGAAGAGTTTTGTCGTGGCTGGTTCTCGCAAGACTGTCAGTAGTTCTGACGGAATGTCGTCTACTCCCGCGGTACTGTTTCGACTAAGGTCTTTCAACGTTCTGTCTAATTCTTCTTGCACTATCATACTTCCCGTTGCATCTTCATCTACGTCCTCGTCTGTTTCTATTACATTACCTGCAAGTTCATCTCCTTTGTATTGACCCTCTATATACTCTTTCCGCCTTTCAACTTTCCCTCCTTTGCTTAGACTAGTTTTCCGTCTGATTTCTTGATGTTCGTACAACTGATTCTCTTTTCTCCAAAGGTCTCTTTAATTTTCCTGTAGGTGGTGTCTATCTTTCCTCTGTTCTTATATGGTTCTAAATCCTTACGTTTATCCTCTAGCCAATCCTGCTTAGCCATTTTGTACTTACTGTCAATTTCACTTTTTAGACATATGTAGTCCCTTTCGCCTGCTTCATTTACTGTATTTCTGTATTTTCTCCTTTCACCAATTAAATTAAATATCTCCTGTGTTATCCAAAGATTACTACTTGGCCTTGTCTTTTTCCTTTTTGATCCTTTGCTGACTTGACTATTTCATCTCTTAAAGCTACCCATTCGTCTTCTACTGTATTCCTTTGCCTTTTTCTCGTCAACTATTGCTTAATGCTCCCTCTGAAACATTCAACAAAGTTTGGTTCTTTCAACTTATCCAAGTTCCATCTCCTTAATTTCCTACCTCTTTGTAATTTCTTCAGTTTTAATCTGCAGTTCATAATAAATTGTGGTCAGAATCCACATATGCCCATGGAAATGTCTTAAAATTTAAAACCTGGTTGCTAAAGCTCTGTCTGGAACACACAACGTCTATGTCCGTCTGCTATTTTGCCAGATGACCACCTTATCCATCTCCACATGGCCACCTGTACCAGTAATAGGCTGTATATAAACGGAGGGGCGCCCCAGTTGGAAACTCCTAGTTACTCACCAGTTACTTGCATCCGCTAAATAGATTTACACGACTTAAATGACCGCCGCCACTATTTACTCTGGCCAGCTTCCAATTTAGTAGTAGTAGTAGTAGTAGTAGTAGTAGTTTTATTCATCCGTAGATCTCTTTTTACAAGGATATAGGACATGTCAAAGTATTTACAAGCTTAGATCAATTTACAATAAGCTAATTCGTATACACATATATTTACAGACTTCTAGTTAGAGACAATCATTAGATTTTACTCCTGGTATACAATAATTTATTTACAAATAACTCATTAAATAATGTAATGTCACACTATTCACTCATATTTCACTATCAGTCACTGCACACACTATACACACATTGTTTCATAACACTTCACTCACTACATACACACACACACACACACACACACACACACACACACAGGTGATCCTTGGGCCATTTTCTGTACTGCAAGTTCCCATTTGCTATCCTGAAAAACTGAGTCAGCATCCCTTCATAATGAGTGAGATGTTGAGCTCAGAAAGAGGAAGAGGTGTTAGTATTGTGCTATGCATAGCTTGAGGGGAGAGTGTCTCTAGAAAGGAAAAAAGAAGAAAAATAATAAAGTGAAGGTGTTATGTGGAATATTGGATGTTTTATAATCATCATTATTATTATTATTTGTTTGTATAACATTTTTTTATCAAACCCCTACTGTGCTTTATCTAAGTAATCCTTCAATGTATAAAATGTATTGCATAACAGGTACTTTTTAGCTGCCTTCTTAAATAAGTGTATTTTTGAAATTTCTTTAATCTCTTTTGGTAATTTATTGTACAGTTTTATTCCTTGGTAGAAAATGCTGTTTTGAGTTTTATGTTTATTTTTTCTTGGTAAATGTAAGTTGAGTCTATCTTTTGTTGCATGGTCATGGACAGAGCTGTTTGTGCAGTAATTGCCAATGTTACTTTTGATGTGTACAACTGACTGGTAAATGTGTTCACATGGAGCAGTTAAAATTCCCAGTGTTTTGAACAGATCTTTACAATGAGCTCGACTACTATTTCTGGTTATTATTCTTATGGCTCTTTTCTGGAGTTTGAAAATTGTGTTCATATTTTGTGGATTTGTTCCCCAAAAAAGAATGCCATAGCTAAGAATTGAGTGTACATATGAATAATATGTAACTAAAAGACACTGCATGTTACACACAGATGATAGAATTCTAAGGGCATAACATGCTGATGACATTCTGTTCGCAAGTACCTTTGTGTGTTCGCACCACTTCAGCTGAGAGTCAATATTCATTCCTAGAAATTTTGCATTTGTTACACAGTCTATAGAGGTGCCATCTACATTTAATTTAACATTGTCATTTTTCCTCTTCAAACTGAAGTTCATGGCATTAGTTTTCTTTATGTTTAATGTCAATTTGTTGCTTATTGACCAATCGTAAACTTCCTTGAGAGTTTCATTTGCTTTCTCGGTAAGGAGTTCTCTTGTTCTCTCAGTGACTATAATATTGCTGTCATCAGCGAAGAGAATTTTCTCACCATGAGTAACACTACTGGGAAAGTCATTGATGTATATCAGGAATAGTATTGGTCCTAATATGCTACCTTGTGGAACCCCTATATTAATATGTTTTGGTTCTGATAAGTATTTTACTAAATGTTTAGATCTATTTGAAGTATGTGTTATCTCTACTCTTTGTACCCTATCTGTTAGGTATGATCGAAACCAGTCATTAGCTACCCCTCTTATTCCTAATGCTTCTAATTTATTTAATAGAATCTTGTGGTCGACTGTATCAAAAGCCTTAGAAAGATCCAAAAATATGCCTGTGACACACTCATCTTTATCAAGAGCATTAAGTACAACTTTTGTGAATTCTACTATGGCTGACTCCGTATTTTTGCCACTTCGAAAACCAAACTGTGATTTGCTTAAAAGATTGTATTTATTCAGATAATTCATTAATCTGTCTTTCATAATTGCTTCTATTATTTTTGAGAATGCTGACAGCAGGGAAATGGGCCGGTAATTTTCTATGTCTTCTGCATTACCTTTCTTAAGCAAAGGTACAACTCTTGCCTGTTTTAGCTGCTCTGGAAATGTCCCTGATGTGAAGGATTCATTTATTATATTTGTTAATGGGCCTTGTATAATCCCTATGCATTGTTTCAGTACACACATTGGTACATCATCTAAGCCTTCTGACTTTTTATTTTTTAGCTTTTGAACAGTTTTATTGACTTCATTCTCTGTGGTTGGAAGTAACATCATTGTATCTAGTGCAACAATTTTTGCAGGTGTTATATTTGTTTTGGGGAATTTTTGCTGTAACTTCTCTGCAATACTTGAAAAATGCTCGTTTACATAGTTTGCTAAGTGTTGTGGATCATTTATTACCTTATCCCCCTCCCTTAGCAGTATGTTATTCTGCGTTTGTTTGCCTCTCCCCGTTTCCTTTTTTATAACATCCCAGACTGCTTTGCTTTTATTCTCTGCATTATATATTATTTTGTCATTAAATGACTTTTTTGCAGCAATCAGCACCTTCCTATAAATCTTTTTGTATCTATGATAGAAATTTAAGAATTCTGGATCATTGTGAATCTTTTTCATGGAACTGAGGTGTTTAAGTGTTTGGGAGGACTTCTTAATACCTGCTGTTATCCATCTGTTTTTGTGAGATGTTGATACAGTCATGCATACTTTTGGAAATGCTGTTTCAAAGTTCAATTTAAACAATGTGGAGAATTTGGAGAATTTCATATTCACATTGGTTTCCTTATACACTTCATCCCAGCTTTGTTTTTCTAGTTCTTTCGAAAAATCTTTTATTTTGATTTCTGATAGATGTCGTTTATAGGCTTGTAGTTTAGGGAATGATTCGATGCCTGATTTTACTGTTGTTATTTGACAGAGATGGTCTGATAGTCCGAGATCTTTTACAGCTACATCACATTTTTCCCTGTCTATATTTGTGGCCACATGGTCAATTACTGATGCAGTCATTGTAGTAACCCTTGTTGCACTATTGACCAATAGGGACATGCCAAAACTTTGAAGGATATTTATGATGGTGCTGCTGGATTCATTTATGATATTAGTGTTGATGTTTATGTCCCCACACAGAATTATGTTGACCTTTGTACTTGAGACTTTATCTAGAACTTCTGTTAATTTATTGAAAAAAGTGTCCACACTACCACTGGGAGATCTATACACACACAAAATGATTAATTTCTTGGTGATATCGAGCCCTGATAATTCAATAGCTGATATTTCAATGTGTTTGTCTTCACTTACTGTACTGAGGTCATGTCTAGATTTGAACTGTGTTCCTTTTCTGATATAAATGCATGATCCTCCACCCCTTGAAGTAGTTCTGCAGTAAGAGTTTGCCCTTTCATACAATGATAATACTACATGTTGGATTTCTGTGTCTCTACACCAGTGCTCAGTAATACAAACTACTGTGCAGTTCAAAGATTGGAGCTGCTTCGATAATACTGTATGTAACAGGAGCAAGGACGCTAGTTAGTAACTTCAACTTACAGTTCAGTTAACCGTTTCTGTTACCTATCTGTGTCAGTAACTCTACTTGTCCAATAAATAGCTGTTTCTGTACTTAAGAAACTGACCTATCAGCTATATCTAAGAGGGGCTCCAAAACCCGCCGTATGTTTCAGCTCCCAATGACCAGCACACATACCGTCCATTTGTTCAGATCATTCAGGAACATTTGCCTCAGTCCCAAGAGACGAGGTAATGCTAGTGCTAGTTGTGGTACGAGGTACCCTCCTCCACGCACCGTATGGTGGATTGCGGAGTATGTATGTAGATGTAGCTGTAGAATCCTCGCTGGCTGATATGCACTCACAGTATTGGGCAGTACCACGTATCTGTTATTAAGGCGTAAGGGGACAGCCGTGGTCCAATATCCACAAGCGCCTTTCGTTCAGAGGCCATGGGTTTTTCTTCAGTTGATAAAAAGCAAATTTAGCACAGGACAGCAGCTTGAAGTCCGTCAACTGTGGTCAACACATCTTCTGAATGTTTCCATTGAGTGGCCCCCACGGAATTGTCCCCGAACGAACGGTTTCAAGGGAACGATCCACTAAAGTAAACGGAAGGACAGAAGAAGGACTTCTAAAGATCGTCATTGATGGTTACAATGTCTGTGGTTATACAGCGTCTGTAAATACACATTACAAGATCCTTCAATCATGCAAGAATGTGATGTAATGGATGTAATGTGAAGATACAGACTCTGTATAAACATAGACACTGTAACCATCATTGCTGTACCCATGGCTCGACGGGTTAAAATGACGATAAAATATTTGACTCGCTGTGCAGGAATCACTAATTGTGCGTGCGTAAAGGGTTGTGACTACCTGACATATGGAAGTAGGCACCAGTCCTGGAGGTGTACTCAGATAGCTGAAATGGTTAAGGCGACCGCTTGCTATCAAACGGGAAATCCGGGATTGAGCCCAGGGCTGGCACAAATTTTCATGTGTCGCAAACAGCTGACAGCAATGCCTAGTCACAAAATACAGATCTACATTGAAGAAAAAAGTTACAACACCAAAAAGTAATCAGTTTCGGGAGTACATTTGTTTAGGTAGCTGTACTGTCTGCCATCGGGTCCCACTAAATGACAGGCAGCACCGCATAACAGCCACGCTATGAGGGAAACAAACCAACAGCCAAACAGGTGAAGACATCAGGTAAACACGCCGAAGAGTCCAGTCGATTAATAGGAACCTTTCCTTGCAGAGGTCGCCGCGACATATCCGGCCACGGATTCCTACGCCGGGTTTCTATTGGCTCCAGCTCACTATATAGGCCCGGCCGGTCGAAGGCAGACTAGTCTTCGTCCGCTGCTAAGGGAAACCGCTATAGCAGAGTCTCCGAGAAGATATCACCGACGCCGTTGTACTGCACCGCCGATTGAAGTACCAGCCGACCGAGAGGAACCACATCTCCGGCTAGATCGACGGACGTCTACATCTATTGTACAACCAGCTATTGTACTGTAGAAGAAGTTAGGTTTTATAAACTGCTGGAAAATACAACAGTAACATATGTAAGTGAATAACGTTGCACGACATAAGTTATTTCAAATGTAAAATGCTGGAACGTTAACAACCGGTGCAATCGCCAGAATCTTGAATGCAAGCGTACAAACGTGTATGCATTGTGTTGTACAGGTGCCGGTTGTCGGTCTGTGGGATGGAGTTCCACGCCCGTTGCACTTGGTCAATACATAGACCGTTAATGATATTTATGGATTACGCTCGAGTTATAGTCCGATGATGTCCCATATGTGCTCGATTGGAGGCAGATCTGGTGATCGAACAGGCCGTAGCATGTCGACCCTATGTAGACATGTTGGGTTACAACAGTGTTAAGTACAGTCTGAAACTGCGGGACCGCTACGGTCGCAGGTTCGAATCCTGCCTCGGGCCTGGATGTGTCTCATGTCCTTAGGTTAGTTAGGTTTAAGTAGTTCTAAGTTCTAGGGGACTGATGACCTTAGAAGTTAAGTCCCACAGTGCTCAGAGGAATTTGAATCATTTTTGAACAGTGTTACGTGGGCGAGCGTTATCCTGTTGGACACCACCCCATAGAATGATATTTATGAATGGCAGCACGATAAGTCGAATCACCAGACTGACGTACAAATTTTCTGGCAGGGTCCATGGTATCACCACGAGAGTGCAACTGCTGTCATACGAAAACAAAAACGCACCCCAGACCATAACTCCAAGTGTAAGTCCAGTGTTACAGGCATGCAGACAGATGGGGTGCAACCCTGAACTGCCCTCCTCCTAACCAACACACAGCCATCGCTGCCACCGAGGCAGAACCAGCTTCATGAGAAAACACAACACTCCTCCAATGACCTCTCACTTGACACTACTGAAGTCGCAAACGGGGGTGGTTTGCATTCAGTGGAATGAACGGTACAGGGCGTCTGGCTCGGAGCTGTCCATGAAGTAACCGATTTGTAACAGCTCGTTATGTTGCAGTGGTCCCAACTACGGCTGAGACTGCTGCTGCAGATCCAGTATGATGCGACTAAGCCATACGCCGAACGCGGTGGTCTTCCCTCTCAGTAGTGCCACGTTGCCGTCCGGAGCCCGGTCCTCCTGTAACCGGACATTCTCGTGACCACCGCTGCCAGCAGTCATTTACAGTGGCTACATTTCTGCCAAGTCTTTCTGCAATATCGCAGAAAGAACATCCAGCCTCTCGTAGCCCTATTCACGACCTTGTTCAAACTCAGTGATGTGTAGACAGTGGCGTCTTTGTCGCCTGAAAGACATTCTTGACTAACTTCAACTCACCACGTTCAATCTCAAAGGCAACTACACTAGACTCTCATCCGGCCTTCAGTAGTCCAGCCTCTCAGTAATCCGGCGCACATCAAAAAACACGTGCACAATGCATTATCGTGCGCAACAGCGCTTAGTTAAACAATGCTTTATATGCTGTATTTGAAATTGTAGCTTTATTTACAGTTCGGAATCAAGTCTTCCAAAAGGAAACACGTTACGCTAGACCGCAAGCAGAAACTCGAAATGTTTAGGTAAGTTAAATCGAGGTTCTTCGCAGAAAGCCATTGTTGCTGAGCGCAGTGTTGGACGAGCAACTATTTATGACATCAAAAAGAAAGATGTTATTCGACAGTACTCAACACAAATGGATAGTGAGTTGGGAAAACGGGAAGGTTATGCAAAAGAGTGTGAATGAAGAACTGAATGTAGCTGGTTATAGATGGTTCGTGCAACAACGCAGTAAAAGAATTCCAGTCAGTGGCCCGATTATAAAGGAAAAAGCAACTGCATTTAACAAACAACTTGGCGGTAGTAACTTGTTTGCAGTGAGTGCAGGTTGGCTATCAAACTGGAAAAAACGACATGGCACTCGCAGCTGACAGTTACCGAGGAAACGTCGCTCAGCTATCAATAAGAATGCTGATGAGTTTGTAAGCAAGATATGGAAGATAACAGAGCAAGAAGATTTAATTGCTGGTGCCTTGTATAATTCTGATGAAACAGGACTCTTTTACAAAATGCTTCCTTCCAAAACATTAGCTGCCAACAACGAGAAGGAAGCTCGTTGTTACAAGCAACAGAAACAGCGCGCAACATAAACGGCGTGTTTTAATGCAAATGGATACATAAACTACCGCTTACGGTGATTGGAAAATCCCGACAGCCACGTTGGTTTCAACTCACTGACATAAATACTCTACCAGTAGGGTATTGCACTCAGAAGAAAGCGTGAGTGGACAGAAAAATATTCTCTCGGTAGTTCCATGAAAAGTTTGTAACAGCAGTGAGAAAAGACCTAAAGAAGAAGAATCTTCCACTGAAAGCTATCCTTATGATTGACAATGCTCCCAGTCATCCTTCAGATATTTCTCTAAAGTCCGATGGTATACATGGACGAGTACTCTTTCTCCCACACAACGTGACAGCCCTAATTAAGCTAGCGGACCAGGGAATTTTGGAATCAATTAAATTTCATTATCGACATTCACTTCTCGTCCCCTTTCTGAACGAAAGTGAAAACGACTCTATCGAGACTATGCTGAAGGCGAGGAAAGCAATTAACATACGTGTTGTTTTCCTAGCAGCCGAAGCATGGGATAAAGTGGAGAGCGCTACCATAATGAAGAGCTGGAGAAAATTGTGTCCATCCATTGATGCCGAGTTGGATCCAATAGTGAGTGATAGCGATGAGCCAGTCAATTCGGAATTATCAATTACTTTGTACACTGACATGTTCCACAACCTTCCAGGAGGAGAAGAAATTGATGATGAAGGTGTTACTAAGTGGCTGAATGAGGAATACTGTGATACGGACCAAACTTTAACAGATGAAGAAATAATCAAAAGCGTGAAGAAGGTAATGAAGAAAGTGATGAAGAAGAGGACACAGGAGGAGAGAGCATGGAGATTTCTCACACTGCTGGTGCTGAAGCTGCCGAGGTCTTCCCGGAATACATTATGCAACAACCAGATACATGTAGTACCGATGTAATGCTTGTAAAGAGATTGCATGATAAAGCACGCCACCGTCGCGTATCATCATTACGACAGTTAAAAATTAGGTACATGTTTCATAGTGAGTGATACGACTGTATAATTATGTACAGTATACACTCAAGGACTAAGTTTTTTTTAAATTAATATATTTTTGGATTTAATAAAGTATATCCCCTATGTTTTAAAGTTGTATCCTTCGGTTCAATAAAGTACAGTACACAATATCCCCTATGTCTTCAAAATAAATAAAAACCAAAATAAATGAATAAAATAAATTTCAGACACTCATTAATCTGGCACTTCCGTTAACCCGGCACTCATGTGCCAGGAATAGCCGGATTAGCGAGAGTCTAGTGTATTCCTCACGACCATTACAGCGTGTATTTAAAACAAACCTGATTTGCAACGTCATGATAGGGCTACTGGCGATTGGAGCGAAATTTGAATAGACATCATCTTTGGGATGTAGAAACACTCTCTTTCAGATGTAGAAACAGGCCTACCAACATTCGTTTATGTCTCACAACTATTTCCTGCTGTTGTAATTTTTTCCGTCTGTGTATTTCATAAAGTTTGCTACAAAGAAGTGGTTCAAATGGCTCTAAGCACTATGGGAATTAACATCTGAGGTGTATATATGGTTCTCGGGCGAGAAGTCGGATGTCATAGTGAAAACTCCACAATACTTCATCAGCGCAACTGGCCGACATCTTCAGGTGCGACGAACACACTGCTGAGGCAGGACCAGAGGCCCCATTTATGCGTCTTAGGCAGGAAGTGCGCATGCATGGATGCGCCAAATTCGATGGCCAATAGCGACGATATCAACCGATAGCTGGAAGGACAGCAACGCCACCTACAGGATGAAGAACCAAAGACTTCGGAGCACGCGCGGAGGCTGCCGCCGCTGCTCTGCTTCAAAAATATGAAGATTATTGAAGAGGCATAAAGTTAAATGTGTCTTTCGTCCGCCGGCAAAACTCAGAGCTCTCTTGGGCTCATTTAAGGACAGCCTTGGCCTAAGAAGACCCGGTGTTTATGAGATTACTTGTAGCTACGGCATGTCGTACATCGGACAAACCTGTCGCACTGTAGAAGAGAGATGTACTGAACACCGACGCTACACTCGTCTGGAGCAACCACAAAAGTCTGCAGTGGCCGAGCATTGTCTCAGTACAGGCCATTCTATGAATTATCAACAAACCAAAATTCTCGCATCGACGAGTTCGTACTGGGACAGTGTTATTAAGGAAGCAGTGGAAATACGCAGCTCGACGTATCTTGTAAACAGAGACACGAGCTTTCAGCTTAGTACAGCTTGGGATCCAGCGCTGGCCACATTGAAGTCGCTTCGAGCAGAGAGGAGTACTATGGGTCATACGACGGATGACGATTCGCCATCAACATAAATATCCTGTTGACAACGGGAGGATAATCAAGGCGCCTACGTGGACGCGCATTTTTAATTGCGGCTTCCGACAGAGGTCGCTGGGGCGGCCGATGGCAGCGCAGAGCAGCGGCGGCAGCCTCCGCGCGTGCGCCTAAGTCTTTGGTTCTTCATCCTGTAGGTGGCGTTCTTGTCCTTCCAGTTATCGGTTGATATCGTCGCTATTGGCCATCGAATTTGGCGCCTCCACGCATGCGCACTTCCTACCTAAGACTGGCATAAATAGGGGGCTATGGTCCTGCCTTAGAGGCACACTACGACGCCACCGGCAACTCCAGAGACACATCCGTAACTTGCTCGCGGCTAAGAAACGCCGGGACTGGCGACAGACATGCACCCGTTTAAACGCTACCCTTCCTATCAACTAGTCCAAGTACTGGTCAGCCTTCCGCCGCCTTACCGGATCTAACGCCCCCCCCCCCCCCCCCCACCCCTACTATCCTCTCCTTCATGACAACCAACGCTTTCCTGACGCCATTAGTAAGGCCAATCACTTTGCCTCCTACCTCTCTGATGTCTTTGCCATCACTGATGATCCCCAGTTTGATTACTCCCTCTTCCCAGATGTCCGCGATCGAACTGACACCTCTGTCCCTCCCCTAGCACCTGGTTTCCAGTACTTGGACAACATTGTACACACATAACTCAATGCCCCTATCACTACAAAGGATCTCATCGCTACACTCCGCACGAAACGCAACACCGCTCCTGGTCACGATCGTGTCACCTATCATCACCTCCGCGAAGCTCCTGCCTCTTTCCTCTCCACCCTGGCCAGGCTCTTCAATGTAGTCCTGTCCACCGGCTACTACCCCGACCTGTGGAAAACCTCCCATATCCTGATGTTCCTCAAACCTGGTAAACTGCCGTCCGCTGTCTCCTCCTACCGTCCCATCAGCCTTACCTTGGTCTTCAGCAAGGTCCTTGAAATCATCCTCACCCAACGCATCCACCAACATCTCCGCCAGCACCGCCTCATTCCTGTTACCCAGTGTGGCTTTCGGCCGTCCTTCTCTTCCGATGACCTTCTCCTTCACCTCACTCATCTCCTCTCCAAACAGCTTAATTCCCGTTGTTCCGCCATCTTCCTCTCCCTTGACCTTGCACTAGCCTATGACTGTGTGTGGCATTCTGGTCTTCTCTTCAAGCTCCAAACCTTCGCCCTTCCTATTAACTACGTCCGTCTGATCGGCTCCTTTCTTTCCCAGCGTCCTTCCTACGTCACCATCCACAACACGGATTCCTACCCCTTTTTCCCCTCCGCCGGTGTGCCCCAGGGTTCCGTCCTCTCCCCTCTTTGGTACCTCTTGTATACAGCGGACATGCCGCCGCCTTCACCCCCCATCCACCTTCTCCAGTACACCGATGACACCGCCTTCCTTGCCCTTGTCCCCACCTTGCAGCGCTCCCAATACATTCTCCAATCCCATCTTGACTGGTTCACCGCTTGGTGCACCCAGTGTTTGCTTAAGGTCAATCCTTCCAAGACCCAGTCGATCATTGTAGGTAAAACTACCCCTTCATTCCGTCTCCTCGATTTCTACATCACCATCTATGGCTGTCCTATCGACCTCACCCCTACCCTTAAGTACCTTGGAGTCACCCTCGACCATCGTCTCCCCTGGACCCCCACCTCCGGATAATCCACCTCTGTCTCCTCAAGCTCCTTTCCGGCCGTATTTGGGGTCTGGACCCCTCCACTATCCTCCATACCTATAAATCCCTCATTCGCCCTATCCTTTGCTACGCCCACCCTGCCTGGATCTCCTCTCCCCCTACCTTTTATAAATCCCTTCAGATCCTAGAACGCCATACTCTTCGCCTCACGTATTGCATCCGTGTCCCCTCCCCCACGCGGATCCTGTACGACCTTATTCCCTTCCCCCACCTCCTCCTTTTCCTCAAACGGATACGGATCCTCTACACCTCCCGTAAACTCGATCCTCCTTACCTGTTGGTCTCTCCCATCCTCTCCCGCTCCTGTCCGCTGCCATGCCTGTACTTCCACGTCCCACCTGCTTTCCATCTCTCCACTCTCCATACCCTCTCCTAAGGTGGCTTCCGCCAGCTCCCCCTCCATGATGATGCCCTCCTCCCCTCCATCTACCCCTCCTACCAACTTTGATCCTCCCTCCCTCCTCTTGTGTTTTGTTTCTCTGGGCACCCCTCTCCCTTCTCTCCCTCCTCCCTCTCTCCCCACTCCTGCCCCGTGTTTCCCCTACCCCCATTGCTCCACTCCTCCTCCCGTCTCCTCTGCCATTGGCATATTTGCTCCCCCCTCCCCCTTCTCCCCTCTTGGCAGGTCCCCGGACTCATACACACTACGTGGACATTCGCGCGCCGGAGATCATCGCCATAAGGTTCTCGTGTGTGTGCCGTCGTGTTTGTGTTGGTGTTCACCGTCACACTCCAACGTTCACCTGCGCCATTGAATCATCAGTGTTTGTGCGCCGTGCCAACGTGTTTGAGTGTAATTTTCGTCGAGTGTTTTGTATTTCTGTGTCTACTGTTTTTTACCCGTCAATGTATCTACTATGTATCTTCTTCATGTTTTTCGCATTGTCGACTCGAAGGCTGAAGAGCAGCGTATGATGCTGCTGCCAGCCTACCTATGTATAGGTATAAAAATTACAATAAAGGAAAAAAAACCTGCCTTAGGTGTGCTGCTGCCAGCCCTCCCCTGCCCATATGGGGCAGGGGTATGAAATCACTAAAAAACCTGCCTTAGCAGTGTGTTCGTCGCACCTGAAGATGTGCTGATGAAATATTGTGGAGTTGTCACTTTGACATCCGACGTCTCGCCCGAGAACCGTATATAAAACATGTCCGTCGGGAAAGCCTCAAGCAAAACATCTGAGGTCATCAGTCCTCTAGACTTAGAACTAACCTAAGCACATCACATACATCCATGCCCGAGGCAGGATTCGAACCTGCGACCGTAGCAGCAGCGCGGTTGCCGACCCGAAGCGCCTAGAACCTCTCGGCCACAGCAGCCGGATTAAGCTTACTACAGCTGTAACCGTAAGTGACAGTCTGTTCCTTCAGACCTGTATGCGTGTCAGAAGGGCACTGTAATGTGAAGTTACAGACACTGTATAAACGCAAACATTGTAACCACCAATGACGCATCCATGCCTTGACGGGCTAAAATAACGATCTAATATTTTTCTTCCTGTGAGGGAATCACGAATTGTGCGAGCGTAGGGTTAGTGATTAAGTGACATATGAACGTTTGGCCTGTCCTGGATGCGTGCTCGGAAGGTCAAAGTTGTTAAGGAGCCCGCTCGTGATAAGTGGGAAATTCGAGTTCGAATCACGGTCTGGCACCGATCTTTATGTGTGGCAAACAGCCGACGTCAATGCATAGTCACAGAGTACGAATCTATTTCTTAATGTTCTAAAGATCGATCGTTCACCTTTCAATTCGGTCGCTATCGATCTTGTTTCCGTCTTAGTTGTAGTTCTGCTGATCCTCGTTCCTTCCTTAGTCTCGTTCTTTTTCGGGTAGTCACTCATTTCTCGTTCTACTTCCACTACTCCTAGTTCAGCATCGATTTGTCGTTTGTGTGTTCACTGCGCTCACCTGTCCCCATTCTGTTTGAAACTGTTATCGTAATCTCTATTTCTGGTTCTTTGAACATTTAGCATCCACGACCGGTAATTTATGATATTTTTTGTAACTATATAATTTATAGAAAAATTAAATTATATGTAATACATATATATTTCTCAGATAACAAAAAGAGAAATCTGTTGATCTCATTGTTGTTATCACAAGGAAAGTTGTAGTTTTTCATTTGTAGATTTTTTTAGTTTCAATTTACTTGATTTTGTAAGTTTCTAAAACCCCTTTTTATCATTTTTTATTGTAGTGTGAGAATGTTTACATAAAACTGTCGATTTTCACACTTTTTCAAAAAATAAAACCTATCACATACAGAGAGGCTTTATTTTTCAAGTCTGGTTCTTTCTTTTTGCTACTCCCTAGTTTGGTTCCTTTGCACAAAAAAATGAGTTGCGTGTGATTTTGGCTCAGGATGGAAACGGGAAGGGGTACCTCTCCATTAAAAAATCTTAGAATGGCATAAAATAATATTTACCTTTTATCTCAAAAAATATTTTCCACAAGTCTAGAAGTAGCTTTTTTACTAAACACTTTATTGCTTTCAACTCAGTTATTAATACCGTGTTGGTGTTACTGCCTTAATTTTAAAAAAAACCTATAAACCTAGTACTTACTAAGCGTGTGAGGCAAGTGTAAGGAAGAGGAGAAAAACACATTTTCTTTTCAAAAATATTCTTCGAGAAAGTCCTTTTTATTTGCCCTCGGACCTTATTGGTATATTCAGACACAACCTGAAGAAAAAGAAAAAAAATACTTGTTACAGCGTTCCATGAGCCTGACACCTGCCTCAGTTGGAGAACTTACAACTTCTAGTTTGGTAACTAGGTAACGGTGAAGAATCTGTCTTTAGGATCTTTCCTCTCAAATCAAGTCTGTTTAAAAATACTCTCCTTTTATTAGAAACGAACTGTTCATTTCCATCGTTTATAAATTTTGAAATTTGACCAATTCCTACATGGATCATATATTTTTGTCTATTAGTTCTGTTTCACGATAGAGTGTAGTCTTCAGTTTTGATTCTGAAGCTTGATGTACAGAACAGGGAGCAGTAACCATGAATCGTTTTTCAATTTTTATAAAGCCACACACAGGATATCACTATCGACTACCTAATACATACACGGTGTCCCTCGTCAGAGTCCTTAGGCGCATTTTCCCTGGAGTTTCAACAGGTATCTGAAGCTTCGTTTTTGCAGTACATAGGTGGAGTCACCCCAAACAAATACTGCTTATCACGTCTTTCATGCAACTTTCAGTGTAGACGGAAAGCGTCAGTTTGTTTTCTGTTAGAAACAAATTGATTTTCATGCGGAGGTTTACGTGTCCATTCAACAGAGTGACACCAAATTAGTCTAGTGCAATATTCGTTTTATCGATATTTATTAAAAGGAATGGTGAAAAACGAAGACTAACCAGTACTCGGGCAGCGACAGCATCGCACTTGTTATTACCATGCTGTTGCGATATTCAGTCACTGCTGGAGTACTTATTTTTCGTGTTTTACTGTCCCTGTTTACACATATCGAAGAAACGATTATTGTACTTGACTAATTCTGGACCGCTCTATCGAATAAGCACGTAAAATTACAAGTTAAAATTAATTTTGTTTCTAAGAGAAAGAAACTGACCTTTTCCGTCAACACGGAGCATCGCATGAAAGATGTGATGAGCAATATTTGTTTGAGGTGTCACCAGTTACACACCACAAAAACGAAATGGCAAATATCTGCCGATACACTAGAGAAAATGTGCCTGACGACTCTTAGGAGGGGATACCACACACACACACACACACACACACATATATATATATATATATATATATATATATATAGAGAGAGAGAGAGAGAGAGAGAGAGAGAGAGAGCATTGCTGCCTCTGGATCACAGGATCCCGTGTTCGATTCCCGGCCAGGTTGGGGATTTTCTCTGCTTGGGGATTGGGTCTTTGTGTTGTCCCCATCAATTCATCATCATCATTCATGACAACGAATAGATTGGACTGTGTACAAAATTGGACTGGGAAAATACTGGGACTTTGTACAGGCGCTGATGACCGCGCAGTTGAGCGCCCGACAAACCAAATATCATCAACAAACTCCTCCTCCACCTTCTGTCCATCTCCTCCTCCCTCCTTTAATACCACCTCCTCCTCACACTCTCTTTGTCAATATCCTCCTCCCCCTCTTTCTGTCCATCTGCTCATCCCTCCCTCTCAGTCCATCTCCTCCTCCGCCTCTACCTGCTCATCTCCTCCATTTTCATTTCTTTGTCCATTTCCACCTCTCCCTTCTCTCTGTCCATCTCTGTCTCTTCTCTTCCTCTGTATATTTCCTCCTGAAAGGACGGCAAGGATATCAGCGGCATTTCATCCTCCACCTTCTGCTGTTCATCACCTCCTCCCCCACATCTCTGCCTGTCTCTTCCTTCCCCTGCCTCTGTCCATCTGTTCTTCTTTTCCTTCTCTGTCTATCTCCTCCTCTCCCCTCTCTTTGTGCGCTCCGATAGTTGAGTGGTCAGCGTGACGGATTGCCGTCCTATGGTCCCGGCTTCGATTACCAGTGGGGTCAGGGATTTTCTCCTCTCAAGGGCTGGGTGTTGTGCTGTCTTCATCATCATTTCATCCCCATCTGGCGCGCAGGTCGCCCAATGTGGCGCCGAATGTAGTAATACCTGCACGAAGGCGGCCGGACATGCCCCGCAAGGGGCCTCCTGGCCAATGACGCCAAACGCTGATTTCCATTTTCCCCTCTGTCCATTTCCCCCTCCGCTATCTGTAACTATCTCCTGCTTCTCCCTCTCTGTCTGTCCATCTCCTAGTCCTCCCTTCTCTCTTCATGTTATCACACTCGTCCAAATAGGAGGCTGATGGTTCTTACCTCAACAATTTCTTTCCAGATTGTAACTAATATGTGCAGCACCAAATTTGATTGAAATCCTGCCATGGGTTTAGGATGAGCTTTTTACCCGTGGCTTTGCTTGCAAGCTCACATGTGAAATATATTTCTTACATATTTAGCATACTTCACACGTATTTGTACACATATTTCATCTGTATGTCTAGTGAATTTCGCCCTACAGTTTCTTTTTCAGACAGCTTAACGTTTATGACGCCATAGATCATGAACTATGTGCTGTAGCCTTCTCCGCCAGACATCACGGCACCTAAAGTATCAGCAACCAAACTGACAGCCTGCAGCCGCGGGTTGCCCGCTTCGCAGGCAATATTGATGAACGGCCACAACAAAAACAAGAACAATAACACAGCAAAGACACCAGCGGCCATCAGGGGCCACTACCAGCCCACATAAGCATAAGGAAGAGGTCGCTGCAGAGCCTGGAACTATTTTCACACTTCAAACCACGTGATGGAAAATAGTTCCGAGGTACTCATCCGCCGAAGCGCTATAAAGGCCGTCGCTCGACCGCACATCGGCAGTTCATCGACCGCGAACAGACGTGGATAGCTGCCGCCCCGGCAGCCTGGCTTAGATCTTCTCGCTGATTTCTGGATTAGGCTTGGTGTATCGGAGAACTCTCGCGGAGACTAGTAGGAAATTATTTCAGTTGTTTTCTATATTATTCTTGTATGTAGTTGTGGTTCGAAGACGGATCACTGTTTTGTGTTGGTGTTATATTTGGAGAATTTGTTTTGGTTAATGGAACAGTCCAATAAATTGTTTTCGGACTTTGATCGTTAGTTTCTTCTGCTTACGCAGACATATCACTATGTGTTGTATAATAATATAATTTTGCAAGTACATGCAGTGGTATAAGTGCCTACTGTCAGCGAACTGTACTGTGAATGTAAAGTAGAAATAAATTAAAATGCCACCCATTACGAAGCAGATTCTCATGCATCTCAGTGTTTATGACGTAATATCTCCTGTGGTATGTGTAATAAAGTACATTGAGCAGCATTTGTGGATGCTGTCCGCGAAATTTGTTGCGAATAGAGTTAGTAGCAAAGAAATAATAAATTAAAACGTCATGGATGATGTGATGGTTTCTTCTCGCATCTCAGTATTTGATGTCATATCTACTGAACTACACTGATGAGCCAAAACGTTATGACCACTCAGTCTTTGGAACGAAACAAATCATTGATTCTGTGTATCACGGATCCGACAGTTTGTTGGTATGTTCGTGGAGGTACGTGGCACTAGATGCCTACGCACAGGTCATGATATCCGCGTAAATAACGGGCCGCTGATTTGCGTACGCAGTGATGGCACCCGATAGAGACTCAGATGGGTTCCATAGGATTTACATCAGGTGAATTTGGTCGCCGAGACATCAACATAAAGTCACTGTAATGCTCCTCAAGCCACTATAACATGGTTCTGGCTCCGAGATACGGACAACTACACTGCTGAAAGACGATATCGTCGTCGGGGAAGGCATTATGCATGAAGGGATGCAAGCGGTTCTCAGCTGTCAGCGTGTCTTCGATTACTACCACAGGTCCCATGCAAGCGCAGGAGAATGTCTCTCACAGCATAACAGTGTTCCCACCAGCCTGCGTCCGTTGCGTGCTGCCCGTTTCGAGCCGCCGTTCACCAGGATGATGGCGTTTGTGGAGACGACCATAGACCTAGCGTAGCAAAAATCTGATTCGCCTGGAGAGCAGACAAGTTTCCACTAATCGAAGGTCGAATCCTCATGGCCCCGTGCCCACTGCAATCATAATTGACAGTGTCGTTGGGTTACCATGTGAACACGTAGGAACGGACCTCAACGTTAAACAATATACGATGAACTGTGCGCTCCGAAACACTTGTGCGTGCACCAGCATTATGCTCCTTCGGCAGAGATGCCACTTTACAGAGCATGCAAGCCTCCCAATCCCACGTTCTGTGAAGAGTTGTGGACGTCAAACCATTTAGCGACTAGTGGTAGTTTCACCGTCCTTCAACAATGAATAGCCAAAGAAACAGGAACACCTGTCTAATATCGCTTAGGGCCCCCGCGAGTACGCAGAAGTGCCGCGACACAATGTGGCATCGACACAACTAATGTCTGACGTAGTGCTGGAGGGAATTGCCACCATGAAACCTGCAGGCTTGTCCATATATCCGTAAGAGTACGAGGGGGTGGAGATCTCTTCTGAACAGCACGTTGCAAGACATCCCATTTTTGCTCACTAATGTTTATGTCTGGGGAGTTTGGTGGCCAGCGGAAGTGATTAAACTCAGATGAGTATTCTTGGAGATACTCTGCAGCAATTCTGGATGTGTGGGGTGTCGCACTGTCCTGCTGAAATTATCCGAGTCCGTCGGAATGCACAATGGACATGAAAGGAGACAGGTGATCAGAGAGGATACTTACGTACAAGTCACCTGTCAGAGTCGTATCTAGACATATCAGGCGTCCCATATCACTCCAGCTGCACACAACCCACGCCATTACAGAGCCTCCATCTGGTTGGACAGTCTCCTGGTAACATGCAGGTTCCATGGGTTTATGAGGTTGTCTCCATACTCGTACACGTCCATCCGCTCGATGCAATTTTGAAAGAGACTCATACGACCAGACAACATGTTTCCAGTCATCAACCGCCCAATGTCAGTGTTGACGGGCCCAGGTGAGACCTAAAGCTTTGCATCGTGCAGTCACTCATCACGGGTACACGAGTGAGCCTTCGGCTCCGAAAGCCCATATCGATGATTTTTCGTTGAATGGTTCGCAAGCTGACACTTGTTATTGCTCAGCATTGAAATCTGCAGCAATTCGTGGAAGGGTTGTACTTCTGTCACATTCAATGATTCCCTTCAGTTGTCGTTGGTCCCGTCCTTGCAGTATCTTCTTGGTGTCGGCGATCTGATGTTTTACCGGATTCCTGATTTTCACGGTACACTCGTGAAATGGTCGTATGGGGAAATCCCCTCGCCTCGGAGATGCTGTGTCCCACAGCTAGTGCGCCGACTATAACACCACGTTCAACTCACTTAAATCTTGATAACCTGCCATTGTAGCAGCATTAGCCGATCTAACTACTGCGCCAGACTCTTCTTGTCTTATATGGGCGTTGCCGACCGCTGCGCAGTATCCTTCCTGTTTACATATCTCTGTATTTGAATACGCATGTCTATACCAGCTTCGTTGGCGCTTCAGTGTATCTCTTTTCGTAGATGCTTATGACAGAAGCACTTGAACGCGAACGTATTTTCGAAATACTCGTCCACATACTTTGCGTGATAATAATCTGTCCTTTGGCAGAGTCGTTTATCTCAGTATATTTCTGCATTTGCAGCCCATATCTTGACTAGGATGATCCCCACACGTCTCTACTGCGTATGCATACTTTTCACAGAGCGTCACGTGCCCGCAACGCCACCAGGCTTCATCCAAACTTATGAAGGGCAGTGATCATAATGTTTTGGCTCATCAGTGCATATGTAGTGCAGTGATATATTTTTGTAGTTAAATTTAGCGAGAAAATAGGATATCGTTGTCGAAAAGCGTTGCGAATAGAGTTAGTAGCAACGAAGTAATAAATTTAAACGACTTGCATGATGCGGTATTTCTCACGCATTCAGTGTTTATAACGTAGTATCTCCTGAACTAAGTGTCACACAATGGCATAACTTTTCTCGTACATTCGATGGTATATGTGAAAACCGTCTGCAAAATGGGTCACAAATGTAGTCATAAGTAAAAAAGTAATAAATTAAAACGTCATGCTTCATGTGGCAGTTTTACTGAATAAACACCGAAAATGTAGCGAGCGACAAACTTTTTTCCTTTCTCATCATTTATCAAGGGTCGTCATCAAGAAAAAGTTCCATAACGGTTCGAAATTATGCGCAAAGTTTTTTGCAAGTATCTAAGTGCTCTCATTCTAAAACATTTGACAACTAAAATTACGGTATTCTCGAGACGTGGGCTACACTCCTTTTTACTCTCACCCCTTTGATAGATGGGTGGTTCCTGCTCCCACAGTGATTCTTTCCAGGCAGTAAATGACATGTGTACCAAGTTTGGTTGAAATCGGTCCAGTTGGTTAGGAGAAGATGTAGAACAAATACACATGCATATATACGTGAACGTGTTTGTAGGATAAATTATGTATCCTCAACACTTGCCTTGCTTGAAGTATAATTCTACTGGAATATTAAAGTAACATTATACTACAACTACAAAAGTTTTATATTTTATTTTACATATGAAATAAGTTGTTTAATTATATGTAAAATTTTATCAGTTATTGGCACAATCTTCCAGTAGTTGGTACCCACATTATCCTAGTCGTTGACACCCCAATTTATATCGACCTTCCTTATTATTACTCACAACTAGTTATCACATGCTGTTCCTAATACTTGGTACTGCAGTAGAAGGTAACAATTAATAAAATGAAGAAAAATTAAGAATCAGTTTATTAATTCAGTAAAATTACATAACACTCTATACAACTGTGAACTACAGAAACACCAAATTGAGTTTGTTCTCAGCCCTTTTCTATGTGTGAGTACTATTCCTGAAGAACTGCTATGCATAGGCCTTTGTGTGATGCAATCAGTAAGAATTTATTCCACTGATTCAGAGAAATCACTCTCGTCATCAAAATCATCAGTATTGCCACTGTCACGTACCATGTAACAGTTATGGCATAAAAAAGATCATCATCTGAATTATCTGGGGTATGTATTTGATGCCCACTGGGGATAAATGTAGAGCGGAAAAGTTTTTTTACAGCTATTATACTCACATCCCGTCTTGGAAGAAACACTTCTTGTACATTTGAAGCACATTCCACAAAACTCTTTTTTCTTTATTCTTCATGCAACCACTCGTAGAAGCTGGAGCGTTCTCAACCTCTGAATGCTTAGCTTGTTATTTTTTACATTAATTTGTTCAGTAGCTTGCTTTTGGATTTTCTTCTCTTCCATTTCCTGTTTTCGTTTTTCTTCCTGTTTCATGGCGTCCGCCTTCATTTTTACGCTTTCCTCGTGCAGGTCATTCCTCTCTCTTGAGGTTAAAACAAATGGCACTCGTTCCACTTGACGCTTTCCTTTCGTTTTTGGCGTTTATGGCCACCGAAGCACTTCGTTTATACATTTAGTTGGAGTTTTATGTACTATAGGCGTAGGCGTATCTTCTGTGTCATCGCTTCCTGATCAAATCTGTCTAGCTTCTTCACTCGCAGCATGTTGTGGATTTGAAATCTTCAGATTTTCATCAGAAGGAGAAAGGCTGGCATCTGGAGTGACTTCAGTAACTTCCTGTTCCTCTTTTTGGTTTTCATTTTCATAACGTTCCCATAGCCCGTTGTAGAAGAAAGAAATCTTATCCATGAGCACTTTTAATCGCGTTCTGTATAGTCTCAAATTCATTTATTTTCTCTTCTCCAACAACTCGATCAAAAGTGTCCTATGGAAGAGGCAGGATTTCTGACTATTGGGGTTCCAGAGGTACAAACCAGTAGCTCTGAAACCATTTTTAATTGTGTTTTCACGGTTCATTTTTTCAAGCGTTTCTTTCAAGATTTGTGCAAAGTCCTCTATAGTTAAAGCTTTTCCATCGATATTTGTTTGCATGTGAATGCAGCATTCTTCCATTCACTTTTATGAGGTCTGAAGGCAGCAACATCAGCAGGCTGTAATATTCGTGTATAATTGGGATACAAATATGTCAGAATAATTTTAAGCTCGTGACACAGCTCGTTCAAGTGGTAAGTTAAACGGGTTCTACGCTCATCAACAAACAAAATTACTGGTCGTTGGATGTTATTTTCTTGGAGGTATGGATGAAAAACCTTAGCTATGAATTCGAAGAAAACTCCAGATTTCATCCATCCATTGTCGCTTCTCCCAGCGTCCCATTTTTTTAGGAACTTTGATGATAACATTGGTAGGATTTCTCTGATAAGGGTAGATTATCATTGGAGGTCACATCTTTCCATCTGCTGAGAATATGCACATGACAGTGAGAGTAGCTATGGCTGGACCTTTCTCTACTTCGTAGATATTTTTACAGCCAGTGGGTGCAAGTACAATATCTTTCTTAGGCCATAGAACAAAATTAGTCTCATCACCATTGAAAACACTGCTCGGACATGACAGCACATCAAATACATTTCCCTCCTTAAGGAGGTATTCTGTGAACGTAAACCATCCTCTCACGTCTTGTTCACTAACACAAACACTTGCAGCAGTTACACCCTCGGGTGTTCTTTCAGAAACTTCCGGATGCCTTTTTAAAAAGGCAGAATACCATTTGTTACCAGGAGTGCTATCCTTAAAATGATTAACACGTTTATTGTTATGAAAAAATTCTCGTATGCTTGACTGAATATCTTGTTTTCGCCGTGGGAATCCCTTCCGAGCACATTCAAAGATTCACCTGAATCAGCTTGCAAATTGTCAATGACTCAAGTTACAGGGGTACGAATAGTCACCGAACAAGGGTGCTTTCCTCCTCTTTGCTCAGTATAGGCGCTGGCCCATGGGATGTTTTGGTATATTTATTACTCAGCCGGAATTGTAATGTTGATCTGGGAATCCCGTACATACTGGACGCTGCTTTGCATGAGATGCCTTTCTTTACTTCTTGGAGTACTTTCTGAAGGTTTTCTTCACTGTATGAATCTTTTCGCCTAGGACCCATGTTTCATTCAGGTTACTTCCGTAATGAAGAAAGAGATGGAGAAAAATGTTAAAATCAATGCCAATTATTGGTTAATAATATTCCATTTATTGTTACCTAATTTTCCAGTTATTGGCACACAATTTTCTAGTTGTTGGCACTGTGCCATTTACTGGTTACAGTTGTCAATTTGAAGGTACTGTTTTTACAGATACATTTATTTTCCATTCTTAATAACACTAAAATGACTTTCACTCTGAAAGTTAATCAGTACAAAATGCCAGTTGCTGGCACCTGGTGCCAATTATTAGAATTGCATGTTTTGCAAAATCCAGTTATTGGCAAAGCTTAAACTTCTACGCTTATGAAGTTAGAATGTTTGAATTTATTCCAGTAACTCCATATTGATTGTATTTGATAGCCATGGTATTATAATTTTGAAATATGAGATGTACCCACAATTACAGCACTTAATATACTGCACTGTTTCCAAAGTTAGATTTTAGAAACTCATTTCTTGCACAGAGAACTTCACAACAATTGGCTTGATGTTAGCTTCCCGCCAAACCAGTTCCCAGGAGGCGCTGAAACAAATGCAGCACAACAAGCGAAACAGAGATCTTCATCTATTTCTAAAATAGCACTACCAACTTAAAAATTTCCTTATTACACAATGTTTCTTAGGAGGGTGCCAATTACGGGTAGGGTGCCATTAATAGGGTCGTTATATATATATATATATATATATATATATATATATATATATATATATATATATACACTCCTGGAAATTGAAATAAGAACACCGTGAATTCATTGTCAAAGGAAGGGGAAACTTTATTGACACATTCCTGGGGTCAGATACATCACATGATCACACTGACAGAACCACAGGCACATAGACACAGGCAACAGAGCATGCACAATGTCGGCACTAGTACAGTGTATATACACCTTTCGCAGCAATGCAGGCTGCTATTCTCCCATGGAGACGATCGTACAGAAGCTGGATGTAGTCCTGTGGAACGGCTCGCCATGCCATTTCCACCTAGCGCCTCAGTTGGACCAGCGTTCGTGCTGGACGTGCAGACCGCGTGAGACGATGCTTCATCCAGTCCCAAACATGCTCAATGGGGGACAGATCCGGAGATCTTGCTGGCCAGGGTAGTTGACTTACACCTTCTAGAGCACGTTGGGTGGCACGGGATACATGCGGACGTGCATTGTCCTGTTGGAACAGCAAGTTCCCTTGCCGGTCTAGGAATGGTAGAACGATGGGTTCGATGACGGTTTGGATGTACCGTGCACTATTCAGTGTCCCCTCGACGATCACCAGAGGTGTACGGCCAGTGTAGGAGATCGCTCCCCACACCACGATGCCGGGTGTTGGCCCTGTGTGCCTCGGTCGTATGCAGTCCTGATTGTGGCGCCACCTGCACGGCGCCAAACACGCATATGACCATCATTGGCTCCAAGGCAGAAGCGACTCTCATCGCTGAAGACGACACGTCTCCATTCGTCCCTCCATTCACTCCTGTCGCGACACCACTGGAGGCGGGCTACACGATGTTGGGGCGTGAGCGGAAGACGGCCTAACGGTGTGCAGGACCGTAGCCCAGCTTCATGGAGACGGTTGCGAATGGTCCTCGCCGATACCCCAGGAGCAACAGTGTCCCTAATTTGCTGGGAAGTGACGGTGCGGTCCCCTACGGCACTGTGTAGGATCCTACGGTCTTGGCGTGCATCCGTGCGTCGCTGCGGTTCGATCCCAGGTCGAAGAGCACCTGCACCTTCCGCCGACCACTGGCGACAACATCGATGTACTGTGGAGACCTCACGCCCCACGTCTTGAGCAATTCGGCGGTACGTCCACCCGGCCTCCCGCATGCCCACTATACGCCCTCGAGCAAAGTTCGTCAACTGCCCATACGGTTCACGTGCACGCTGTCGTGGCATGCTACCAGTGTTAAAGACTGCGATGGAGCTCCGTATGCCACGGCAATCTGGCTGACACTGACGGCGGCGGTGCACAAATGCTGCGCAGCTAGCGCCATTCGACGGCCAACACCG